>NC_081562.1:89974556-90002973 GCF_022355385.1 Mustela nigripes | reverse complement strand
AATGGGATACTTTGTTCATTATTGCTTACCAAAGGGCTTACCATAATGCCATCATTTACTAAAATTTTGTTAAATTTATCAACAAAAATATGGAGATCTCAAAAACCTATTCCTATCTAAATTGTTGATATCTTCTGTTTGAAATTATCATTGCTCTGCTTTGATAGCTTTTTTGAATAATTTTCTATGACTCGGTTTTCCAGGATGCCTAATTTTTCAGTACCATGGACAGAAATTGTTATATCTCTTCAACAATGGTAGCAATTTTTAAACTTCTTACTCAACAGTTAGAAACTTTCTTTTCTCTAAGGTCTACCTCCCAGGATCTCCACTGTGGACACATCTAGGGAAAAATTCTATCTTTTAACCATTAAGGTGCCAGATGGAACCCTATGATTAGATGTCCATGAATAACACACTTTAATGTTTTCTTGAGATATTTTCATATAGGCAATAGTGAAAAATCACAATGCTACTCAAAAACAACATTTTTTAAACAGTGTCATTTACTTAGCACATATTAATGTCTTCCTTGATATGGCTCCCTTCAGATATCCATAGCAGCTCATGTACTCCATCATTGATTCTATATAGTCCCCAGAAACAGAATTCTATGTGTGTGACCTCAGACAAATTAGTTAAACTCTCAGTGAGTCAGTTTTCTGATCAAAAATTAAAGAGAATAGTAGGAATTTTCCTCAGAGGGTAGTTGTAAATATTTATTTAGACAAGGCTTACAAAGGCTAACAAACATGCCTGGTACCTCCCAGGGCTTAATAAATTAAAACAATTATTATTATCTTAAATAATGTTAGTTTTAATTAAATGTTATAAGGCCAGTCACATGCAATTTACTTAAAAGTAATTTGGCTTTATGTATCACAACAGTGTCTCTTGGAAAACTGTCCTTGCAGAGTACTTTATGTGGTATTCCATCTGTTAATTGAGGATGACAATAATGTTTATTTGATATGTTGATGTGAGTAATTTAGACTACTCTTCTGCACATCATTACTGTACCAGTGTTTTATTATGAACTTACACATTCTGCATTTTCCAAACTCAAAAAGTATTTTTTCCAAAAGTCAAATATGTCTATCTATATCCAAAGGCTGCAAAGGCTACATTTTCAGCTGTCCTTGAAGCTAGGAATCTAAAGTTAATTTTAGTTATGCCAATCAGATACATTCACAAAAGATACAAACTTTATGCATTGGTAGAGTTAAGAATCTACATTGCTGGAGTAGATCATAGCAGGTTCAAATGACCCTAAATTTTCTAGCAATAGCACTAGATTCCTGAGGAGGAGTTCTCCTGGAGAGTTAATTTTGTGAAGCTGCTTTGAGGTCATTTAGGAAGTTCATCCTAAAATCTGCCTTCAGGGATGCCTGGGTGGCTCAATTAGTTAAGTGCCTGCTTTCAGCTCAGGTCATGATCCCATGGATAGAGACTCATGTAGGGTTCCCTGCTCAGCAGGTCCACTTCCTCTTTTGTACTGCCTCTTTACTGTCACTCAATAAACCTTGTTTTGCTGACCACCACTCTGTCTGGTCTACCTCTTCATTCTTCAAAGTGGTGTGATCAAGAGCCATGGTACCAAAGGAGAAAAAAAATCCTATAACACCTTGTTGTATCTTGTTTGCTATATAACTTTGTATTGTGATTTGCTTTGTTTGGCTTTTATGAAGCCAAATTAAATGTGCACTGAAATGTCATTGAATTTGTAATCCCACCTTGCTTTATGGCTGAATAAAGCTGGCATTGTGGGAAATACAACTCATGCAAATGCCCTTATAGTGTGCTGGCGACATTGATATAAAAGCAGATTCTGCTAAAAATACTGAAAGCATATAAAGCGCTATGCTCATCGGAGGTATGTTATTATTTAAAACTGTTATTAATAGTATTTCCTTTGGGTACTGCACTACTTAGCAAAGTGCCTTTCAGAAGTGCATTCTCCCCTCAATATAGATATGACCTTATTTGGAAACAGGGTCTTTGCAGAGATAACTAAAGAGAGCAGACTATAATACCCCAAAATGTGCCTCTGTGGTATGGTATTATTTTGACGACTTCTTCTTCTTCTTCTTCTTCTTCTTCTTCTTCTTCTTCTTCTTCTTCTTCTTAAGAAATAACAAAGATACAGTTCTGAAAACTGAGAGGGTATTTTTCCCAAGACATTTACATTTATAAGAGAAACCTCCATTTATAAGGGTGTACCTCTCTGTGTCAGGAAGTGGAGGATGATCCTGTCTCTAGAAATTCTTATCAAAGGGGAAGGCAATGATTTAAATCTGTGTAATAACCATACCCTCATTTACTACCCTTTGCCTGATAATTTCCCACAACTAGCTCCCTCTCCACCCCAGACAACTTCTTTTGTCTTTGGTTGAAGGTGTTAAAGTAGTGGCCTTGGGCCATTTCAAAGAGTTATTCAGTTATCTTAAATATCACCCATGTATACAGGAAGTATACATGTTATTAAACTTCTGTTTTTCTCCAGTTAATCTGTCTTTTATTACAGCATGGTCTCAGCCAACAGTAAAGGGAAAATTATCCTTCCACCCTTACATAATCAGGCAAAGATGAGGTCATATATATTAAAGCAATTTTCCATATCTCTGGATGTAATAACAGCTTCCCCATAATGTATAATTTTAAATAATATTTTGGCCCATACATAAACATCATATAAGTGTTATTGCAAAAATATACTGTCATATTTATGACACATTCTTCAAGTTCTTGAATTTTATCATGAATAGATTAATATTTCTGGAATTTAAAGTAGCAGCTCTATCAGTCTCCTTCTTCAGTGTGCACTCTGTATTCCTTAATCATATAACTTGTATAATTTCACATCTCCCAAAGGAATAGTAAAATATTTTAAATTTTTCTTCAAAGAGTCTCTAACAATTTAAGATTACTAAATAATCCCAATTTCCACTTGACTTGAACTATTTATATGATTTATGGCGCTCTAGGAGTAAGTAGTGAAAGAGGGTTTCAGCTACCTCCATTGTGACCTCAAACTTTCTAATTAATTAAATTCTTCTTTCCAGTTTATCACTTCACTTAGGGAAAGACCCTGAGGACAAAACATCTCCTGATGGGAACTGAAATTAACCTCTCAAGCAATAATAACTGTCCAGTCAGCAAGACTCCATAACAATATCTCCAAGACAATGATCAATTTCAATTTATTGCCTGCCTGACCCTACCAGCTCACATTTCCCACATCTCCCTTGTATGTCTGGGAGGACTTTGGCACTTTGGTACTTTGGACACAGTCTTTGAGATGCTAGTCCCCTGTGTTCCTTGAGTTAGTGTCACTGAAATAAATTCCTTTCTTGTTTCACCACCATGAATTCCTTTGCCTTTGTATTTTGTCAGCAGTGAGTGGCCAAACCTGTCTCTTTGGAACCCCAGAGCGAGGGGCACTTACTCCCCTGATCCTGGCTACAGTAGAAACTAAATATAAGTCTTAAATAATGAATATAAATTGAATATTAAAGATGTATTTCCAGATCATTGCAGGGAATAAGAAGATGAATGAGATGGAGGGTATGTTGCTTGTATCAGATATGAGAAAAGGAATCTGAGATGTCTAAAATAATGTAGAATTCTCACCCTTTGCTGTAAAAGGAAAATTACACATACAGCTGTCACTAGCATCTTTGTATTCTCCAAAACAAAGCTTAAGTCCAACACATAATAAACATCTAAAAAGTAATTTTTGAATGAATAAATGGTAATGACTCTAATCATGGTCAGGTGTTCTAGTCGCCATTCTTTGTGAAGATACAAAAGAAAATGGCAAGCCTGACATCTCTTATGGTGTAGAAGGATAGAGGCCTCAGCCCCAGTCTAAATCAACACAATGAATTTTTAATATCTTCCCTAAGATTGGAGAAAAAATACTGCTATTGAGAAATTGTTATTCTGTGTTACCCAACTGTTAAGTTTCTTGTCCTTGTGCAGTTATGGACTATAATAAAAATTTAAACTATTCTATTATTTTTCTGCTCTGATTTCAGGCCCTTATCACTGAAATATTATATCTAAATTATGTCCTAATTTGGACTACAGATTAATGCTGGTGTCTTGAGAACACAAAACTCCATGGTACCTTTTGTTTATCCATTCAACTAATCCCCTGCATCCATTGTTAAGAAAGCAGATAAAATTATGGCTAGATTACTAAGATCATATCATCTTGCCCACCAAGCTTGGAAAGACATTGTATAAACCCTTATTTTTTTAAATTTTTTTTCATTTATTTTTTCAGCATAACAGTATCATTATTTTTTCACCACACCCAGTGCTCCATGCAATCTGTGCCCTCTATAATACCCACCACCTGGTACCCTGACCTCCCATCCCCGCCACTTCAAACCCCTCAGATTGTTTTTCAGAGTCCATAGTCTCTCATGATTCACCTCCCCTTCGAATTTACCCCAACCCCTTCTCTCTAACTACCCATGTCCTCCATGCTTTTTGTTATGCTCCACAAATAAGTGAAACCATATGGTAATTGACTCACTCTGCTTGACTGATTTCACTCAGCATAAAAATCATGGCCATTTTTCTATCCCCATAATCTCTTCCAGTCCCGTCCATGTTGCTGCAAAAGTTGGGTATTCGTCCTTTCTGATGGAGGCATAATACTCCATAGTGTATATGAACCACATCTTCCTTATCCATTTATCCATTGAAGGACATCTTGGTTCTTTCCACAGTTTGGCGACTGTGGCCATTGCTGCTATAAACATTGGGGTACAGATGGCCCTTCTTTTCACTACATCTGTATCTTTGGGGTAAATACCCATTAGTACAATGGCAGGGTCATAGGGAAGTTCTATTTTTAATTTCTTGAGGAATCTCTACACTGTTCTCCAAAGAGGCTGCACCAACTTGCATTCCCACCAACAGTGTAAGAGGGTTCCCCATTCTCCACATCATCTCCAACACATGTTGTTTCCTGTCTTGCTAATTTTGGCCATTCTAACTGGTGTAAGGTGATATATCAATGTACTTTTAATTTGAATCTCCCTGATGGCTAGTGATGATGAAGATTTTTTCATGTGTCTGATAGCCATTTGTATGTCTTTATTGGAGAAGTGTCTGTCCATATCTTCTGCCCATTTTTTGATATGATTATCTGTTTTGTGTGTGTTGAGTTTGAGGAGTTCTTTATAGATCCTGGATATCAACCTTTTGTCTGTACTGTCATTTGGAAATATCTTCTCCCATTCCGTGGGCTGCCTCTTTGTTTTCTTGACTGTTTCCCTTGCTGTGCAGAAGCTTTTGATTTTGATGAAGTCCCAAAAGTTCATCTTCGCTTTTGTTTTCTTTGCCTTTGGAGACATATCTTGAAAGAAGTTGCTGTGGCTGATATCGAAGAGATTACTGCCTGTGTTCTCCTCTAGGATTCTGATGTATTCCTGTCTCACATTGAGGTCTTTTATCCATTTTGATTTTATCTTTGTGTACGGTGTAAAAGAAATGGTCGAGTTTCATTCTTCTACATATAGCTGCCGAGGTTTCTCAGCACCATTTATTGAAGAGACTGTCTTTTTTCCACTGTATATTTTTTCCTGTTTTGTCGAAGATTAATTTACCATAGAGTTGAGGGTCCATATCTGGGCTCTCTACTCTGTTCCATTGGTCTATGTGTCTGTTTTTATGCCAGTACCATGCTGTCTTGGTGTTCACAGCTTTGTAGTAAAGCTTGAAATCAGGTAACGTGATGCTCCCAGTTTTATTTTTGTTTTTCAATATTTCCTTAGGGATTCGGGGTCTCTTCTGATTCCATACAAATTTTAGGATTATTTTCTCCAGCTCTTTGAAGAATACCAGTGGAATGTTGATCGGAATAGCATTAAAAGTATAGATTGCTCTAGGTAGTATAAACATTTTAATAATGTTTATTCTTCCGATCCAAGAGCATGGAATGGTCTCCCATCTTTTTGTGTCTTCTTCAATTTCCTTCATGAGTGTTCTGTAATTCCTTGAGTACAGATCCTTTACCTCTTTGGTTAGGTTTATTCCCAGGTATCTTATGGTTCTTGGTGCTATAGTAAATGGAATCGATTCTCTAATTTCCCTTTTGTATTTTCATTGTTAGTGTATAAGAAAGCCACTGATTTCTGTACATTGACCTTGTATCCAGCCACGTTGCTGAATTGATGTATGAGTTCTAGTAGTTTAGGGGTGGAGTCTTTTGGGTTTTCCATATAAAGAATCATGTCATCTGCAAAGAGAGAGAGTTTGACTTCTTCATTGCCAGTTTGGATACCTTTTATTTCCCTTTGTTGTCTGATTGCTGTTGCTAGGACTTCTAATACTATGTTGAACAAGAGTGGTGAGAGTGGGCATCCTTGTCATGTTCCTGATCTCAATGGGAAGGACGCAAGCTTTTTCCCATTGAGGATGATATTTGCTGTGGGTCTTTCATAGATAGATTTGATGAAGTTCAGGAATGTTCCCTCTATTCCTATACTTTGAAGCATTTTAATCAGGAATGGATGCTGGATTTTGTCAAATGCTTTTTCTGCATCAATTGAGAGGACCATGTGGTTCTTCTCTCTTCTCTTATTAATTTGTTCTATCACATTGATTGATTTGCGAATGTTGAACCATCCTTTTAGCCCAGGGATGAATCCCACCTGGTCATGGTGGATAATCTTTTTAATGTGCTGTTGGCTCCTGTTTGCTAGGATCTTGTTGAGAATCTTAGCATCCATATTCATCAGTGATATTGGTCTGAAATTCTCGTTTTTGGTAGGGTCTTTGCCTGGTTTGGGGATCAGGGTAATGCTGGCTTCATAGAAAGAGTCAGGAAGTGTTCCTTCTGCTTCAATTTTTTGAAACAGCTTCAGGAGAATAGGTGTTATTTCTTCTTTGAAAGTTTGTTAGAATTCTCCGGGGAATCCATCAGGTCCTGGGCTCTTGTTTTTCGGGAGGTTTTTGATCACTGCTTCAATCTCATTACTAGATTTTGGTCTATTCAGGCTGTCAATTTTTTCCTGATTCGATTTTGGGAGTTTATAGTTTTCCAGGAATGCATCCATTTCATCTAGGTTGCTTAGCTTATTGGCATATAACTGTTGATAATAACTTCTGATGATTGTTTCTACTTCCTTGGTGTTTGTTGTGATCTCTCCCTTTTCATTAATAATTTTATGTATTTGAGCTTTCTTTCTTTTCTTTTGGATTAATGTCACCAATGGTTTATTGATCTTATTGATTCTCTGAAAAAACCATCTTCTAGTTTCATTGATACATTCTACTGTATCTCTGGTTTCTACCTCATTGATCTCAGCTCTATCCTTGATTATTTCCCTTCTTATTTGTGTAGTTGGTTTGATTTGTTGTTGATTCTCCAGTTCTTTAAGGTGTAGAGACAGCTGCTTTGTTCTGGATTTTTCAATTTTTTTGAGGGAGGCTTGGATGGTTATGTATTTCCCCCTTAGGACCGCCTTTGCTATATCCCATAGGTTTTGGATTGAAGTGGCTTCATTGTCATTGGTTTCCATGAATTGTTTCAGTTCTCCTTGATCTCCTGGTTGATCCAAGCAATCTTAAGCAAGGTGGTCTTTAGTTTCCTGGTGTTTGAGTTCCTTTGGAACTTTTCCTTGTGATTGAGCTCCAGTTTCAAAGCATTGTGATCTGAGAATGTTCAGGGAATAATCTCAGTCTTTTGGTATTGGTTGAGTCCTGATTTGTGACCCAGTATGTGGTCTATTTTGGAGAAAGTTCCATGTGCACTTGAGAAGAATGAGTATTCTGTGGTTTTAGGGTGGAATGTTCTGTATATATCTATGAGGTCCATCTGGTCCAATGTGTCATTCAATGCTCTTGTTTATTTATTGATTTTCTGCTTTAAGGATATAAACCCTTATTTAACTATAACTCTTTTCATTTAAGTGTTAAAATAATACTTCTTTAAGTGGGAATACATAGGATAACTTGGGACCTTAGATCCTTAGCAAAAGTTGGTTTAAGGTGCAGAGTTGAGTTTAAAATGCCCTTTGTGTGAAATTATAGAGAAGCTTCTGGAATTATTTTTTATTTCCAATATTTCAAGTATTCGTTTATAAATACAAGATGGCAGAGGACAAACAGATTGCAAAGACACTTGACAAATCTCAAAGCACTTATGTTTAAACAAATTTAAAAAGCCATTAAAAGTGACATTGTCAAAACCAGTCATAATTACCATAAAATATGTCTTTAATACTTTCTTTCAGGAATATAGTTTTGCTTTAATAGGTATATCAATGCTTTATACAAGTAATCTCAATTATGCTCAATGGTATATGTGAATAAAATTAAGCCACACAATTTATATGAAATACATAAATGAAGACATTTTTAAAACTGCTACAATTAAGCAAGAGTTTCATACATTTTTGTTCATTATAACATTAGTTGGTGACTGATAGGACCACATGATGGTTTTATGTTCTTCTCTATCTTTTAATGACTATTTTAATATAGTCAATATCAAGACATCATGTAATCATTCCTGTAAAAAATTTAATGCACTTTATTTCATGTGTCTTAACACTGAGCAGATCTACTTTATGCTTCAGTTTTGCCCAATGTGAATTTTTTAGAGTGAAAGTTAGCACCCAGCATATAAAACCAAAAAGAATCGATATCTTATGACCACAGAAAGGACAGATGATGGAAAGTGGAATAATTCCCTCCCAGAAATTTTGTAGGTAAAGAATTTTAGTAAGCTCATTAACATATTAAATTAATTGGTAATTCAGAGTAAATATTATTCTTTTTGAAAACTCTGAAACCTCTGAAGGATCTAGAGAACAAATGAGACATTACAGACTTGGGACAGGCATCTGGACAGTTAAGCATTTCTTAAAATGATCTTAGATGATAGTATCAGTCCCAGACTGGAAGACCCTTTCCCAAAGAATCAGTCCAGGTCCTGCCACACCATGTCCCTGAAATCTGGAATTTTAAAAGGCAGAAAGCTTGTCTCATATATAAGCCAATGAGCACTGTGCTACTCCAAGCAGGCAAGTGACCCAGAGACAGTATCAATTCAGTAAACTGAAAAATGTCAGTGATGCAACAGGAAGAATTATTTGCTTCTCTGAAAGTGCTTCTGTGGGAGAAGCAAGCATGGACCCTCTTCTCCAGGAAAAAGGAGTGGGCTGGTGCCATTTTCCTCCTGTGCCCCTTAGCATAAACCAACTTCACTAAGCAACACAGCACCAACACTGGAGACATAACCTGATTAAGCCAAGTCCTGCTGTGCTGCAATCTACTGGTACTGCTCTTCTAAAGCAAGTGTGCCTTAGGACCAGCTTAGTGGGACCCCAGACCAGCACAAACCCTGCACACAGCACATCTACTGACTAGAGTTCTGCAAAGCTTCAGCTCTAGTGGAAATAGCTTCAGGTCTCTTTTAGCAAGCAGACCAGATGACACTCAACCACACTCTGGCAAAGGTCCAGATACTCCCCACTGGAGGCAAGGAGAAGCACTGCAAAGGATTGACCTGAGGAAAAGAGCTGCCATAACATAGGAGCAGAGTCCACACAGCACACAACCAGAGACACATCCTGGAACACCGGACATGGGCAATATATGACCTCTTCTTCATAAAGCCATTACTATCAGAGCAGGAAGCATCAGAAGTTTTCATAACACCCAGAAGAAGACAGAGACAAAAAGCCAAGATGGAGGAATTTATCTCAAAAGAAAGAACAAGAAAAGGTCATGGCCAGGGAACAAACTGATACAGATGTAAGTAATATGACTGAACCAGAATTTAAAGCAATGATCATAAAGGTATTAATTGTGCCTGAGAAAAGCATAGAAGACTCCAAGGAGGCCCCTATCACAGAGATAGAAAAGCTAAAAATTAGTCAGTCCTAAATGAAAAATGAAATAACTAAGATATGAAACCCACTGGATGTAGTGACTGCAAGGATGGCAGAAGCAGAGAAATGAATAACTGATACATAATTATGGAAAATAATGAAGCTACACAAGAGGGAAAGAAAAATTTAGATCATGAAATCAAGAACTCACTTATATCATCAAAGATAATAACATTCATATCATAGGAGTCCCGGAAGAAGAAAAGAGGGAAAAGGGGACAGAAGTTTTATTTGAGGAAATTATAGCTGAAAATTTCCCTAATCTGGGAGAAGAAACCAACATCCAAATTTAGGAGGTGCAGAGAATTGCCACTAAAATCAACAAAAGAAGGCCCACACCAAGACACACTGTAGTGAAATTTGCAAAATAAGAGGTAAAGAAAAAATCCTTAAAGTAGTAAAACAAAAGAATCCCTAAGTTATAAAGACCAATAAGGTTAGCAGCATATCTCTCCACAGAAACTTGGCAGGCAAGATGAAAGTGGCATGTGTTTTCAAAGTACCTGATGTGGAAAATCTGCAGCCAAGAATATTCAATCCAGCAAGGCTATCATTCAGAATAGAAGGAGAGTTAAAGAGTTTCCCAGACAAACAAAAATTAAAGGAGTTCATGGTGACAAAACTAGCTGTGAAAGAAATATTAAGGGGCACTCTTTGACTGGAAAAGAAAGACCAAAAGTGACAAAAACTAGAAAGAAATAGAGAAAACCACCAGAAACAATGAGTTTGCAGGTAGTAAAATGGCACTAAATTCATATCTATCAATAATTACTCTGAATGTAATTATTCACTGACTAAATGCTTTACTAAATAATTACTCTTAATGAATTATTCCCTGACTAAATGCTCCAATCAAAAGACTTAGGGTGTCTGAATGGATTTAAAAAAAAAAAAAGACTCATCTATATGCTGCCTACAAGAGACTCATTTGAGACCTAGACACATGCAGATTGAAAGTGTGGGGATGAAGAAACATTTATCATGGAAACAGATGTCAAAAGAAAGCCAGAATAACCATAAGGATAGCAGATAAACTAGACATACTTATATCAGATAAATCAAAGTCTGTAAAAAGACACAAAGAAGGGCACTGTATCGTAATAAAGGTGTCTATCCAACAAGAAGATCAAACAATTATAAATACTTATGCCCCGAACTTCAGAGCACCCAAATATATTTTAAAAAATCATCATAATCATAAAGGAATTCCTTGATTATAATACAATAATAGTAGGGGACTTTAATACCCCAGATGGGCTCAGCAAGAAATCAACAAGGAAACAATGGCTTTGAATGATGCACTGGACCAGATGGACTTAATAGATATATCCACAACACTCCATCCTAAATAAGCAGAAGACACATTCTTTTCAAGTGCACATGGCCATTCTCCAGAATAGATCACATTCTGGGTCACAATTGGGCCTCAACAATCCAAAATACTGAGATAATGCCTCACATATTGACCAACCAGAACACAATGAAACTTGAAGTCACCCACAAAAACAAATTTGGAAAGACTGCAAATAAATGGAGGCTAAAGAACATATTACTAAAGAAAGAATGGGTCAACCAGGAAATTAAAGAAGAAATATCTATGTATGATATACATATTTCAGAGGGGAGGGGGAGGTGGGATGAGTTAGCCTGGTGATGGGTATTAAGAAGGGCACATACTGCAAAAAGCACTGGCTGTTATATGCAAACAATGAATCATGAAACAGTACATAGAAAGAAAGAGAGAGAGAGAGAAAGAGAGAGAGAAGGAGGAAGAGAAGGGAAGGGAAAGGAAAGGAAAAGGAAAGGAAAGGAAAGGAAAGTATAGTATATATATATACTATATATATACACATATAATATATACACACACACACACACACACGCACATACATTTTCATTTGTTTCCATATATATATATATGGAATATATATATATACATATATATATATATATATATATATATATATATATATTTTAAGATTTTATTTATTTGTCAGAGAGAGGGAGAGAGAGCAAGCACAGGCAGACAGAATGGCAGGCAGAGGCAGAGGGAGAAGCAGGCTCCCTGCCGAGCAAGGAGCCCAATGTGGGACTCGATCCCAGGACACTGGGTTCATGACCTGAGCCGAAGGCAGCTGGTTATAACTGAGCCACACAGGCGTCCCTATATATTTCCCTATATATTTCCATATATATATATATATATATATATATATATATATATATATTCCATATATTCCATATATTCCATATTATATTCTAACAAATTAAAATGATAGCACATTAGCCCAAAACCCTTGGGAAAAAGAAAAAGTGGTTCTAGGAGGAAAGTATATACCAAATACAGTCCTACTATATGATGCAAGAAAAAACCCAGTAAGCAACAGATCCAAGGAGATTCCCCTTCCTCCCCAGGGAGGAATGGCATGGGAACTCATGGTAGGAATCTACTGGGTTTGAAAATTCCAAACAGAGCCATGTGCCAGAGATACAAAAGCTTGGTCACAGGCCGGGTAAGCATGGACTGTGGCCAGAGACCAGGGAGACAGGAGTGATTGACTGCTTTTGTCTGAGGGCTTACTGAAGAGTGGCACCCTGAGTTCTTAGCTCCTCTGGGGCCAGATTGGGAGGTCACCATTTTCATTCTCATCCTCCAAAGATGTGTTGAAAGCTCTCAGGGAACAAAAACTATCAAGACCAAACCAGAGCAGATGACTAAACCTAGCCCCTGGCAAAGGAGGTACCATTCTGCCCAAGGCAAAAACATTTGTGAATCATTGCAACCCTCCCCCAGAAGATCAGCAAGGGTATCCAGCCAAGACCAAGTTAACCAATCAATGAAAACTCCAAAACTCCAGTGCTAGAGGAATACAGCACATAAAATTCATGGCCATTTCCCATATTTTTTTTTTTTAACATACTATACGATTCTACTTATAGAAGAAACTAGAAGCCAAATTCATACAGACAGAAAGTAGAACAGTGGTACCAAACCCTGCTGGGAGGCAGGGGAGAATGCAGAGTTATTGTTTAATGGGTACAGAGTTTTAGTTTTAGATGATGAAAAAGTTCTAGAGATGGATAGTGGTGATCATTGCACAACAATGTGAATGTACTTAGTGTCGTAAACTGTGAACCTAAAAATTCTCCCATGATTCTTCAGTTTTTCAAAGTTGATTTTTTTAATATTCATTTTTTCTTTTCTTATTGCATTTAAATTTTTCTTCTTTCCTTTTTTTAACCAACATTTTATCTTATCAATTCCTTTCTTGAAGTCTTTTTAATTTTCATTTTTATTCACAAACACTTCATTGTATTTAACCCTATTTGTGTGTGTGTGTGTGTATATATATATATGTATTTTTTGTATATATATATGTTTTTCTTCCTTAAAAATTTTGAATACAATTTCTTCTAACAGACAAAAATATACCATAAATCTATTGTATGACTTTATTCTAGTATTTCAACTGATTACATTCTCTCCCTTTTCAAAATTTTTTTTTTACTTTCTTTTCTCAATCAACTTCTTATCTTATCAATTCGTTTTTTAAAACTTTTTTCAATTTCCATCTTTATACTCATATTGCATCCCTTCATCATATTTAAACATTTTTGGTATATATATGCATGTATGTATATGTGTGTGTGTATATATATATATGTATGTATGCACACACACACACACACACACACACATATATATATACACATACACACACATATACATATATATATATGTTTTACTTCTTTAAAATTTTGGGAGGCAATTTCTTCTAACAGACCAAAATACACCGAAAATCTAGTTGTGTGCCTCTGTTCTATTCACCAGCCTGATCATACTCTATTTTTTCCCCTGGTTTCCTGTCTCTTTTGATTTGTTTAGTGTATAATTTTCTGGGGTTGTTGTTACTCTTTTAGCAGTTTGTTCTCATTCATCTATTCTTCTTTGGATAAAATGACAAAATGGAAAAACTCACCTCAAAAAAAAAAAAAAAAAAAGAGAACAAGAGGCAGTACTGACTGCCAGGGACCTAATCAATATGGACATTAGTAAGATGTCATAACTGATGTAAAGATACTAGCTGAACTTGAAAAAAGCATAGAAAATACTGGAGAATCCCTTCTAGAGAAATAGAAGAACTAAAATCTAACCTAGTCAAAATCAAAAAGACTAATAATGAAGAGCAATCATAAAGGCTCTAACTGCTAGGATAAATGAGGCAGAAGAGAGAATGAGTGGTACAGAAGACCAAATAATGGAGAATAAGGAAGCTGAGAAAATGTCAGAGAAAAAGAGAAAATCCTGAAAGCAGCTCAGGACGAGAGATCTATGACAACATACAATGGTAGAAACACGGGATTGGCAGCAGACCTATCCACAGAAACCTGGCAGGCCATAATGACTGGCATGATATACTCAGCACTAAATGAGAGAAAGATACAGCCGAGAGTCCTATATCCAGCTAGGTTGTCATTGAAAATAGAAAAAGAGATAAAAAGTTTCCAGGACAAACAAAAACTAAATGAATTTCAAACACCAAACCAGCCCTACAGGAAATATTGAAAGGGGTCCAGTAAGCAAAAAGAGACCCTAAAAGTAACATAAATCAGAAAGGAACAGACAATATACAGTAACAATCACCTTAAAGGCAATACAATGGCACCAAATTTATATCTTTCAATAGTTACTCAATGTAAATGTGCTGAAGGTGACAATTAAAGACACAGGTATCAGATAAGATAATTTAAAAAGACCCAAAAGATGCTGTCTTCACGAGACTCATTGTAGACCCAAAGACACCTCTAGATTTAAAGTGAGGAGGTGAAAAATCATTTACCATGTTAATGGGCATCAAAAGAAAGCTGTGGTGGCAATCCTTATATCAAACAAATTAGATTTTAAACAAAAACTATAATAAGAAATGAGGTAGGAAAATAGAAAGAAAGAAACAAAGAAAGAAACAAAGAAAGAAAGAAAGAAATACAAAGCCTAACTCTACACCTAAAGGAGCTGAAGAAAGAACAGCAAAGAAAATCTAAACCCAGCAGAACAGAAATCATAAAGATCAGAGCAGAAATCAATGAAATAGAAACCAAAAGAACAGTAGAACAGATCAACGAAACTAGAAGCTGGTTCTTCGAAATAATTAATGAGGTTTAATAAACTCTTGGCCAGACATCTCAAAAAGGAGAGAGAGGACACAAGTAAATAAAATCATGAATGAAAGAGGAGAGATCACAACTAACACCAAAGAAATAAAAACAAGTATAAGAACATATTATGAGCAAATATATGCCAGCAGATTTTATAATCTGGAAGAAATGGATGCATTCCTAGAGACATATAAACTACCACAACTGAACCAGGAAGAAATAGAATACCTGAACAGACCCATCACCAGTATGGATACTGAAGCAGTCACCAAAAATCTCCCAACAAACAAGGGCCCAGGGCCAGACAGCTTCCCAGGGGAATTCTACCAAGCATTTAAAGAATTAATTTCTATTCTCCTAAAACTGTTCCAAGAAATAGAAATAGAAGGAAAACTACCAAACTCATTTTATGTGACCAGCATTACCTTGATCTCCAAACCAGACAAAGACTCCATCAAAAAGGAGAATTACAAACCAGTATCCTTGATGAACACAGATGTAAAAATTCTGACCAAAATACTAGCCCGTAGAATCCAACAGTACATGAAAAGGATTATTCACCACAACCAAGTGGTATTTATTCCTGGTCTGCAAGGTTGGCTTAACATCTGCAAAGCAATTAATGTGATATAATACATTAATAAAGGAAAGAACAAAAACCATATGATACTCCCAATAGATGCAGAAAAAGCATGTGACAAAGTATAGCATCCTTTCTTGATCAAAACTCTTCACAAGGTAGAGTACAAACCTCAATATCATCAAAGCCATCTATGAAGAACCCATAGAGAATATCATTCTCAATGGGAAAAACTGAGAACTTTTCCCCTAAGGTCAGGAACATGGCAGGGATTTCCACTATCACCACTGTTATTCAAAATAGTACTAGAAGTCTTAGCCTCAGCAATCAGGCAACACAAAGAAATAAAAAACATCCAGTTTGGAAAAGAAATCAAACTTCACTTTTTGCAGATGATATGCTACTTTATGTGGAAAACCCAAAAGACTCCACCCCAAAACTTCTAGAACTCATACAGAAATTCAGTAAAGTGTCAGGATATAAAATCAATGCACAGAAATCAGGTGCATTTCTACATACCAACAATAAGACAGAAGAAAGAGAAATTAAGGAGTCAATTCCATTTACAATGGCACCCAAAGCCACAAGATATCTAGGAATAATTCAACCAATGAGGCAAAAAACCTATACTCAGAAAACTCTAGAATACTCATGAAAGAAATTGATTAAGACACAAGGAAATGGAAAAACGTTCCATGCTCATGGATTGGAAGAACAAACATTGTGAAAACGTCGATGCTACCTAGAACAATCTACACATTTAAAGCAATCCCTATGAAAATACCATCAATTTCTTCAAAGAAATGGAACAAATAATCCTAAAACTTGTATGGAACTACAAAGGACCCCAAATAGCCAAGAAGGATGATGAAAAACAAAACCAGAGTTGGCAGCATCACAATTCTGGACTTCAAGCTCTATTACAAAGATATGATCATCAAGACAGTACAGTACTGGCACAAAAAGAAACACATTGATCAGTGGAACAGAATGGAGAGCCCATAAATGAACCCTTCACTCTGTGGTTAGCTAATCTTTGACAAAGCAGAAAAGAATATCCAATGAAAAGAAAATATTCTCTTTAACAAATTATGTTGGAATGCAGAAGAATGAAACCAGACCATTTCTTTACCTCACACACAAAAATAGTCTCAAATGTATGAAAGAACTCAATGTGAGATATCAAAATCCTTGAGGAGAACACAGACAGCAACCTTTTCAACTTTAGTCACAACAACCTCTTCCTAGAAAAATCACCAAATGCAAGGGAAGCAAAGGCAAAAGTGAACTATTGGGACTTCTTCAAGATAGAAAGCTTTTGCACAGCAAAGGGAACAGTCAACAAATCCAAAAGACAACTGACAGAATGGGAGAAGATATTTGCAAATGACATATCACATAGAGGGCTAGTATCCAAAATCTATAAAGAACTTATCAAACAACACCAAAGAATAAATTTTAATCCAATCAAGAAATAGGCAGAAGATATGAAAAGATATTTCTGCAAAGACCACATCCAAATGGCCAACAGACACATGAAAAAGTGCTCCACATCACTCAGCATCAGGGAAATACAAATCAAAACCTCAATGAGATACTACCTCACCCCAGTTAGAATGTCTAAAATTAACATGTTAGGAAACTAAGATGTTGGTGAGGATGCAGAGAAAGGGGAACCCTCCTACACTCTAGTGAATGCAAGCTGGTCCAGCCACTCTAGAAAAAAGTTGGAGGTTCCTCAAAAAGTTGAAAATAGGGCTATCCCACAACCCAACAATTGCATTACTAGGTATTTGCCACAAAGATACAAGTGTAGCGATCTGAAGGGACACATGCACCCGAATGTTTATAGCAGCCATGTCCACAATAGCCAAACTATTGAAAGAGCCTAGATGTCCATCAACAGATGAATGGATAAAGAAGATATAGTATATATAAACAACAGAATATTACGCAATATCAAAAATGAACTCTTGCCATTTGCAATGATATGGGTGGAATTAGAGGATATTATCCTAAGCAAAATAAGTCAATCAAAGAAAGACCATTATCATATGATCTCACTGATATGAGAAATTTGAGAAACAAGACAGTGGATCATAAGGGAAGGGAAAGAACAATGCAACAAGATGAAATCAGAGAAGGAGAAAAATCATAAGAGACTCTTAATCTGAGGAAATGAACTGAGGGCTGCTGGAATGGAGGGGGTGTGGGAAGGATGGGGTGGCTGTGTGATGGACATTGGGGAAGGTATGTCCTATGGTGAATACTATGAATTGTGTAAGACTGAAGAATCACAGACATGTACCCCTGATATAAATAGTACATTATATGCTAATTTAAAAATTTAGAAACATTAATAGCAGTCCCTAGGTGGCCCAGTCCTTAAGCATCTGCCTTCTGCACAGGTCGTGATCCCAGGGTCCCGGGTTTGAGCCCCACATCAGATTCACTGTTCAGCAGGAAACCTGCTTCTCCCCCTCCCACTCCCCCTGCTTATATTTCCTCTCTTGCTATGTCTCTCCCTGTCAAACAAATAAAAACTTTAAAAATAAATTAATTAAACATTTAAAAATTAAAAAAATCAATAAAACTGACAAACCTTTCCCAGACTCATTAAAAAAAAAAGACTAAAAAAATCACAAATTAAAGAGGAGAAATAACTATCAACACCACAGAAATACAAAGAATTTTAAGAAAATATTATGAAAAAATATTACCAACAAATTGGACAGCCTGGAAGAAATAGATAAATTTCTAGTCATATATAAATTACCAAAAATCAAATAGAAAGATAATGGAAAACTTGAACAGACTGATAACCAACAGAGAAATGAAATCAATAATCAGTAATCTCCCAACAAACAAGAGTCCAGGGCCAGATGGCTTCCCAGGTGAATTCTACTAAACATTCAAAGAATAGTTAATACCTATACTTCTCAAAGTATTCCCAAAAGTAGAAATTGAAAGAAAACATCCAAATTCATTCTTTGAGGCCAGTATTATACTTATATCCAAATCAAAGTTACCACTAAAAAAGGAGAACTATAGGCCAATATCTCTGATGAAAATGGATGTGAAAACTCTCAACAGAACACTAGCAAATCAAAAAACAGTGTACTAATAGAATCATTCAACATGATCAAGTGGGATTTATTCTTGACTTCCAGGGTGGTTCAATACCCATAAATTGATCACTGTGATACAACATATACATAAAAGAAAGGATAAGAACCATATGATCCTTTCAATCAGAAAAATAATCTGATGAAGTACAACACCCATTCATGATAAAAACTCTCAACAAAGTTGGGAGAGAGGAAGCAAACCTCAACATAATAAAGGCCATATATGAAAACCCCAAACTATATGTCATCCTCAATGGGGAAAAAACTGAGCATTTTTTCTCTATGGTCAAAAGCAAAAACCAGAATGTCTAAAATGTTATTTCCTTGTAGAAAAAATAAATTTTAAGGGATTTGACTCACTGGAGATATTTGATACACACATCAGTGCAGATGGGTCAATAACTGTTGACGCCTTTTTTTTTTTTTTTTTAAATCAGGCTACTCATGTCTTTTTTTTTTTTAATTTAATTTAATTTTTTCAGTGTTCCAAGATACATTGTTCATGCACTACTTGTTCACTCTTTTCATCTTTAGTATCTATACCAATACCAAACATATCATGGGTTCTCAATAAATATGTTTTGAATTAATTCATAGAAATAGGAAGAACAAACAGAAATGACCTGGCCCACAACATCACACTTACCAATCAATATATATTTATACCAAGATGCACCTGTGCCTGCATCAGAGTGCCATATTATTAGCAATGTTGTTGTTAGGGAACAATGAGCTAATTATAAACACAAATACTCCTTGAACTACACTAAATTGAAAATACACCTGAATTAGAGTGGTTAACCAGGACATTCACTTAATATCCCAGGATCACAGAAGATAAGTGTTAGTGATCAGAAAGAAAGGAGAGTTTGGGAATCTGGGACTGTACTCTGAGTTAGAATGCCACAAGGAAGCACTGAGAACTTTAAGGAATTTTCTCAGTTTGGTTCAGAGGGTTCAATTCCTAAATGATCCTGTTTAAAAGAGTGCCCAGTTATCAGTTAATTATTGCTCCCCTTGACCATAGATCAGTGCTACTTTTCCACAGAGATGCCTACAATCCAAGGTAATTTCCTAACTATAGGACTCTGACATTTTTTTATGTTACTGTCTTGATAGAATTAACATGCTTCAATTCACCAGACTTTAGAAAAACACACTTCTATGTTTCTTGTTGGGTCCAGACTGCTAGAAATTAGTGAAACCATTCATATAACAAACTAATCAATTTTTCCCAAAGATAACCTTTTCTTTCTTGTACTGGAGGGGGGAAAGGGGACATAGACTCTTTATTTACAAAAGGAAATAGCTGCCCATATAATTAATAACCTAATGATAGTTGAGAAAGAAATCTGAAATACCTATTGCCTCATGTCCAAAATTGCAGGGTCAATGAACTCAGCCCTTAGTATTTCTTTACAGAGCATTGAACAGGTTATCAGAGGCACCAGAATTCACAAGCTCTATAAAAAACTAAGGAAAGGGGTGCCTGGCTGGCTCAGTCAGTTAAGTGTTCTACCCTTGATTTTGGCTCAGGTCATGATCTCAGTGTGATGAGTCTGAGTCCCTCCTCAACTCTAGCTGAGCATGGAGGCTGCTTGAGATTCTCTCTCCCTTTCCTTTTACCCCTCCCTCCATGCTCACACACATGCCTGCCCTCTCATTCTCTCACTCTCTCTTTCTCTCAATAACGTTCAAAATAAAATTTGTCAACACTGACAAGCTGATCATAAGAACTATCATAAGAATAGTCATACATCAAAAGCTAATGATGTACTATATGGTAACTAACATAACATAATAAGTAATAATAATAATAATAATAAAGAATAGTCATAGACTACAGTGGGAATATTAAGAAGAAAAGCTACTTCTATCTTAAAGGATTATGCATAGATTCCTAGTGAAATGTATACCTAAACCAAAACTTTGAAAGAGGGATAGGGAAGGAAGAGCGTGCAAGTATAAAAATCACTAAAGACAAAAGGATCAGCATATAGGAATTTCCACAGATAATTTTAAGTGTGTCCTTTTATGGGAACTGCTAGTAAATAACTGAACCAAATTGAATGAGGAGATGTGAAACCAGCAGACTGACTTCGTAGACTGTACTCTTTGTCACTATAAAATACTATCTTTCTTTTTACTGTACTATAATTAACAGTGTTATATTAGTTTCAGGTGTACAATATAATGATTCAACAATTTGATACAGTACTCAGTGTTCATCAAGGTAAGTATATACTCTTAATCCCTTTATCTAGTTCACCCAGGCTCCACCCATCTCCCCTCTGGTTACAACCAGTCTGGCTCCTCTATTTAAGAATCTGTTTTCTCATTTGTCTCTTTTTTTCTTTGTTCATTCACTTGTTTCTTAAATTCCACAGATGAGTGAAATCATATGGTATTTGTCTTTCCGTAACTGACTTGTTTCATTTAGCATTATATTCTGCAGATCCATCCATGCTGCTGCAGATGGAAACATTTCATTCTTTTTTAAGCCTGAGTAATATTCTGTTATATATCATAGTGGTATATGCCTACTAGGATGGTAAGATAGTAGCCAGTGTAAGTATACTAGGAAAATAGAATAAGAAATTCGGTCAACTATATGAATTGATACTGGAAATATTAGAAAGATCTCCATATGTTCACTAAGAAACTTAAATTTTATAATGAAGGCAAAAGGGAGTGATGGAAAGGATTAAAACTATTGCTTGGGTTACAAAAATTCATTTACGAACTCTGAAAACAATACATAAAAGTTTATTTTTTAATTCAACTTAGTATCAGTGTCTTCCCTCTCTAACTAATTCCACCATCTATCTATCACATTTTCATGAGCCATTACCATATATCTATTGCCACCCTCAACCCAGCTTCGCCTTAATTCTTGTACATTTGCACACTTCTGATATTAAGAGGTAAAGAAATATCAGCATCCATCAGAGTTGGCATTACCAGAATATGCATCATCTTTTCAGGTCCTCAAATATCTATTTTGTCTCTACTACTTTGGGATCGACCTCTTGTTTCCCTTCCCATATTACTCTTACGGTCTAGTAGTTCTCTGTATAAGTTTTAAGACACTCTTATTATTTATGCAGCAAATTGCAATACAGGAAAATGTATGAAATATCAAGTGTTCCATTTTAGTTTCCTTGTTATCATTAGGCATGAGAACAACCTTCTTCAAATTCTATACCAGTCTTGAAAATGGAAAAACTATGTGACTTTCTAAAGCCCTTTTAACCTGTGTTCAAAGAACAACTAGTTACTTCCTATTATTTTCCTCCTTAGATCTCTACAAGAAAAAAACAAAAACAAAAACAAAAACAAAAACTTGCTGAAGTGTATCTCATGTTCTTTCCTTCTGTTATTCTGGCTCTGTATCACTGGAAGATAGCAAAGGGCCCCAAACATAGAGATCTCATGCAGAACCATCAAATTCTCTAACTATCCCCCAACTTTCTTATCCCCTGCTAAACAAATTTCACAAATTCTCTAAAAATGAAAAACCTTGTCCTTAGTCACTACTCTGAAAGATATATTTATTGCCTGAAAATATTCCATTAATCTAAATGCTTGATGCACTTGAAACTTAAAATCCATAAATATATTCCTTCTTCTACTCTTCTCAATTATGTAAAGCCAAAATGAATTAACTTTCATGCAACCGAGAAATGAATCAAGAGTTTTAAGGAAACATCTGGTATGGGATGAATGTCAGTTAATAACAGTTCAGAAACATTTTTTCACAAAACATAAGTGAGAATTAATCATATCTGGGTTTTTCAAAAAAATGATTCTGATTGCACTGATTTTTAAAATATTAAAGGGAGAAGCAAAGACTTATGTTAAAGTGTATGTTAATACACTTTTGCAATATTTTAGTTATGAGATAAAGACACCCACAGTAAAATTAGTATTTTGAGTGAGAGAGTAAAAGAAACAAATTAAGAAGAAAACCAAAATGGCAAGACCAAGTGTTAAACTGATAATGGGGAAAAAGAAAAAGGAACAATAAAGAATATCCTTATGTGAGACTTAAGATTGATAAGAAAGGATATACAAATCTGAGAGGCATATTTAAATCTTGAAATATGAAATATCTACAGGACTCTCAATAAGAATAAGATAACAAAATAAGGATACTAAATGTAGTTAATAATAATGAGTGTTTACCATATTCTAAATGCAGCTGTATATATCTTATCTATATTATCTGAATTTCTCAGTATAACCCTAAGATGTAAACATCATTTTACCTAAATTTTGCACATTAAGCAAATTGCTCAAAGCCACTCCAAAAGGAAAAAGGGAAAGTGTAAACTCAAACCCTCTAAATCAGATCTAGATGTTAATAGGCTGAATGTTGAAATCAGAACCCTGAAAGATGTACTATTCCCTGGCAATATAAATTTGGGGATTATCAGCCTATCTGAAATCAACTTACTTGTAAGAATTACCTCATTTATAAGAGAAAGTGAAAGAAAGGATTTTCTAGAGAAGATATTTCAGATGAATAAATAGCCATAGGGATTGGGGGAAAAATCATGGAAGAGAATGAAAAAGAATAGACAAAGCAGTAGGAAGAAGTTCAAGGAAATGTGAAATAGTGGGAATAAAGCTGTAAAGAGTTTCTTAAATTAGCAGTTTATAGTCTCATATGCCACAGAGTTTGAGTTAAGTGAAAACTGAATTTTGTTTAATGAGTGAAACAAAAGGGAGGCTAGTGGTGACCTTGGCTAGAGTAGTTTAAATGTTGCAATACTCAGATGAATTGATGTACAAATGGTTAGTAGGACAAAGAAGACAATTGCCATGCAGGTGAACTTTAAGTGAAAATGTATGTAAGCATAATTAAGAAATGGTTAAAACCTCTTAAAGCTAATATTGCTAAATGTCATTTGTAATAAGGTGGTTGATGGTGTTTCAAACTGAAACAAGACTCGCCAAAAACAAACAAAAACAACCAGGGATATGTATGGTTCTTCAACTCTAAACATACTTCTAACATTCCCTTACTTCTTTGTAATAAATTCTGAATCCAACACATTGCTATGCGATATCCAAGGAATGCTATGTCGTTCTCAAATGTGTTTAGAAAAAAAAAAAAAAACAATGGAAATTCAGTTTAGAATTTTAATATCAACAATCTGCTCTTAAGGAGAACCCTTTGACATGAAAAAAGGGGGAAAAGTTCTCAAGATCAAGATAATACAGAATAGTAGCAGTTAGAGTATGTTGGGACTTTTACTATTAAAGAAATCTAGAAGAAAGTACAGAATGAGACATTACAATCGCAAACCTCAGCTTCCAACCTGGGGAGAAATTCTTCTTAGCACAAGGATATCCCAGGAAACATCAAAATATATCACATAGATATTCTATTCTGAAAGTAGAAAGAAAATACAGCCAAAGGTAAATATTACAATGTTAAATGTGTACCTTTGAAGTAAAATTTCTATGGTGAAAACCTGAAGAAAAAAATGGACTGTTAAAACATTCAAATGAATCTTTAAGAAAATATAGCCAATAAAAATGTCTTTTTTCCAATAAAAGTGTCAAAAACACACTTCCAAGAAGATGATCTAAATAAGCTGACACTGGGTAAACTATGCAGTAAGTATTCATTGCCTGTTTAACAAGTAACACACATGTAAACTTTAATATTGGGATATTCTTGCCAAAGACCATTGTTAGTTAGTTTTTGTTTTGTTTTGTTTTATTTTGTTTTGTTTTGTTTTGTTTTTAATCGTCTCTACGGGAAGAATGTCTGCAGATAGAAAATTTGGGGAGGGCAGAATTGTTGATTCAAAAGCAATTTATGGAGGAAGGATTTTTTTTTCAATGATGTTTATAAGATGATACGTTGAACTGACACCAAGTATAGCTAGTTGTAGATTTATTAGAAGCAGCAGCAGAAAATAAATATGTGATTAAAATGTGAAGTCACTTCGTGTGACCCCAAGAGGTATTCAAACATTGTCATTGTCATTGTTATGTGCTCACTTTTCAACTAACCAGTTGTATAGGAATCACTCTCAGAGTTATTTCTCTTAAAGTTAGACATTGGCCAGGACTTTGGAGTTCTTCATGTAGCCTTCTTTATTGTTTCAAGCAGATTGGGCAAAAAACAGTAGTCAAGGATGAGGAAACCAAACAGCACTACCAACTTTCATCTTGCTGGGACTGACAGAGGACCCTCGACTGAAAATTTTGCTCTTTATCTTTCTGTTTCTTTCCTACATCCTGAGTATATCTGGAAACCTAACCATCATCACCATCACTCTGATTGATTCCCACCTTAAAACACCAATGTATTTTTTCCTCCAAAATTTCTCCTTCTTAGAAATTTCATTCACAACTTCTTGTGTCCCCAGATTCTTATATAACATATCATCTGGGGACAAGTCTATTACCTATAATGCTTGTGTCAGTCAACTATTGTTTACAGACCTCTTTGCAGTAACAGATTTTTTTCTCCTGGCCACCATGTCCTATGACCACTATGTAGTCATCTGCAAACCCCTGCATTACCTGACCATCATGAGCAATAAAGTCTGCAAGAACTTCATCCTCTTCTGTTGGGTAGCAGCACTGATCATCATTCTCCCACCAATTAGTCTAGGTTTGGGCCTGGAATTCTGTGATTCAAACATCATTGATCATTTTTGTTGTGATGCATCTCCTCTCCTGAAGATCTCTTGCTCAGACACATGGTTGATAGAACAGATGGTTATCGTCTGTGCTGTGTTGACCTTCATCATCACCCTCATGTGTATAGTTCTTTCCTACATTTATATCATTGGGACCATTCTAAGATTTCCCTCTGCCCAGCAAAGAAAAAAGGCCTTTTCCACTTGTTCTTCCCACATGATTGTTGTTTCCATTATTTATGGCAGCTGCATCTTCATTTATGTCAAACCTTCAGCCAAAGATGAAGTAGCTATTAATAAAGGGATTTCACTTCTTATTACTTCTGTCTCACCAATGTTGAATCCCTTTATTTACACACTGAGAAACAAGCAAGTGAAGCAAGCTTTCCATGACTCAATTAAAAAAATTGCATTCCTCTCAAAGATGTAAAGGAGAAATGAGTCTATGAATCCAGCTGAAAGGAAGGACAAAGAGGCTTCTAAAACAGTTCGTCTGTATATCATTTATTCTCTAGTCATACGGACACTCTCACTTTCTTTTTAAACAGCTCACTGTGAGCACTATTCCACATTTTTACTCTCCGCTAAAACCAAACTCTGTGCCTATTTGCTCTTAGTGTCTGACAGAAATTGATGTTCGCCAAACATGTTGGATGTTATCCTGGAAACACAATAGACTACTTTTTTTTTTTTTTTTGCCATATTTCTACACTGCCAGGTGTGACTATGTACCCTCTGTTATAGTTAAAAGAATGTCTGTAGAAGTGATGTGCACCATTTTTAAACCTGGCCTATAAAATATCTAATACGTGATTCACCAACACTTTTTTCCCCACCTACCAGCCAGATGCCAGTTTTAATGATTTTGGAAGTTTCACATTGGTGATGAATGAAGCTGATTTTCCATCTCAGCTATAGTCTTCATCCAAAGATGACTTTTTTCACTCTTTGCAACTTTAGGGTTCATTAAACATCTGAGATCATGACTACCCAAAAGGTTTTTATGGGCTTTTTTTTCTTCCTTGAACTCTTTGGTCACTTCCCAATCTATGCCTAATCAGATAGCCAACTTTTCTTCCCATCTCCCCATACCTATTATCCCACTTTCCCACATCCTGCTTGTGGGGTTCCTTGTGCACAAGAAAAGCTACTTTTCCCTACCTTTGAGACACTTGGCAAATCTTATGGTTACAATATTCTTTCTATTGCAATAGTTACCCCTATTGCAGTACGCTTTCATACTTACAATAATCTTTTTAGAATAAACTCTCTCTTTACTAAATCCAGATTTGTTTTGTTTTGTTCATGACAATGTACAATAGTATGGATCCTTTCTGATTTTACCATGTGTTTAACCCTATAAGAGAAAAGCACAACTATCCTCCAAACAATACTTGATTGTATTTTTATTAAGATTTTATTTATTCATCTGATAGAAAGAGAGCACAAGTAGGCAGAGAGGCAGGCAGAGGGAGAGAGAAGCAGGGTCCCCGCTGAGCAGGGAGCCCAATGCAAGCTTAATCCCAGGACTCTGGGATCATCACCAGACCTGAAGGCAGACACAAAAAATGGAGCCACCCAGGCACCCCAAAACAATATTTGAGTCTTACAGCACCAATTAACAACAGCTATACTGCTCTCTGAGTTTGAAGAAAAATAATAGCAAACCTGTTACAGAGAATTTAGTATATCAGCACTACTGATGTTAAGTGGAATTTTATCAGAAATATTTACTCTTCCCCCATAAAATAATCACTTCTGCTTTCAGGGTAGCAAAAGGAGATCAGGGTGTCTCTTTAACACTGGACCTTGCTTTACTCTGTGTACCTAACATTCAACAACTTGCATATACAACTATGAAATATGACCATACAATGATGAAAACTAGAGAACAACCACTAGAGTCAGGGATCTTCATTTCAATCCGAACTTCACCACTTCCCAGAGGCACCACACTACACAAGTTGCAGGACTCTAGTATTTTGATTTATCTGCAAACAGTAATAATAATTACAGCTGTGCCACAGAGCTGTAAAAATATGACCCAATGCTTATAAAGAGCTTTCTCCTATCAGCAGAGCCTTACTAGGAGCCTAGAGCAACAAACTGGTAATAACTATACCTACCCACACCCCTCGCTGGTGGCAGTGAGGACTGGCATAGAGGTAATCATCCATTCCTACTCAGGCAATGAGACTGTATAAGCCACTGCCCTTCTTTCTTTGGAAAGGTATCAGTGGGGCTGAGATGGGACCTGAAATTCCATTCATCAGCAATATGACTCAGTGCACCAATTTTACCAGGCTCTTACTGGTATTGGCAGGGTTTAATGTGAAACTGAACATGAACATCCACCCAGCCCTCATGTTACATCTCCACAAGGGAACTGCATCCTAAAAAATCTTTTTAAATTAAAAAAAGTATTGGGGAGGGTATGTGCTATGGGGAGTGCTGTGAATTGTGTAAGACTGATGAATCACAGATCTGTATCCCTGAAACAAATAATACATTATATGTTAATAAAAAAATAAGAAAACTCACAACCTAATTAAAAATAGGCAAATGATTTAAACAGCTGCCTTACCAAAGAAAATATACAGATGGCAACGAAATGCATGAAAAGATAATGAACACATTTGCTATTAAGTGTACAAAAATGAAAATCACAAGGAAATACCACAACACCTACTAGAATGTGTAAAAGTAAAAAAAAAAAAAATGATCATACAAAATAAGTGGACCATAGCGGGTGCCAGGGTGGCTCAGTCAGTTAAGTGTCAGCCTTCAGCTCAGGTCATGACCCAAGAGTGTTGGAATCAAGTCCCAAGTTAGGCTCCCTCCCTCTCCTTCCTGTTCTGGTTCTCTCTCACTGTCTGTCTCTCTCTTTCTTTCTCCAATAAATAAAGTCTTAAGAAGAAAGAAATGGAAGGAAGGAAGGAAGGAAGGAAGGAAGGAAGGAAGGAAGGAAGGAAGGAA
>NC_081562.1:89840125-89974546 GCF_022355385.1 Mustela nigripes | reverse complement strand
AAGAATCCTACACCACTGGTGGGACTGTAAAATCATGTGATTACTTTGGAAAACTGGTTTCTTAAAAAGTTACACATATACTTTCTGAATGCTCCAGCCATTCCACTCCTAGGTTTTTATCCAATCTACAATGAAATGAAAGGATATGTCATTAGAGAAATGTGTGCATAGAGGCTCATAGCAGCTTTATTTGTAAGTGCCTTAAAACTAAAATGACAAAATATATTTTATCAGGTGAATAGTAAGCAAATTATGATATATCCACAAATGGAATTTTTCTCAGAAATATGAAGAGTGAGTTATAGATACACATAATGATGTGGATGAATCTCAAAAACTCACATTGAATAAAATAAGCCTGATGAAAAATGGTTGGTTATAAATAAGCAGCAGTGAAGGTAGGGAGGTGGGGACCAAGAAGGAAGGATTTGACAAGGGGCACAAGAAAACTTTGAAGAATAATTGATATATTTATGATTGCAATTATGGTGTTATTTTCTTGGGAACATACAATATGTCAAAACGTATAAAATTGTGCACTTTAAATATGTAAAGCTTATTGAATGTCAATTATATCTCAATAATGCTGTTTAAAAATTTAAAACAAAAGATAGATTTGGCTCTATAAAACCAGAACTAGATGCCAAAAATCAGCGATGACACTTTTAAAAAATGTTTTAAAATTTTTTATTAATATATAATGTATTATTAGTCCCAGGGGTACAGATCTGTGAATCGCCAGGTTTACACATTTCACAGCACTCACCATAACACATACCCTCCCCAATGTCCATAAACCCACCAGCCTCTCCCTACACTCTCCCCATCACAACCCTCAGTTTGTTTTTTGAGATTAAGAGTCTCTTATAGTTTGTATCCCTCCCAATCCCATTTATTCTTTGCTTACTCCCAAATCCCCCAAGTTGCATCTCCACTTCCTCATATCAAGGAGACCATAAGAAAGTTGTCTTTCTCAGAGGATTGACTTATTTTGCTAAGCATTATACCCTCTAGTTCTATCCACATCGTCAAAAATGGCAAGATCTCATTTCTTTTGATGGTTGCATAGTATTCCATTGTGTATATACAGCACATCATTTTTATCCATTCATCTGTTGAAAGACATCTAGGTTCTTTCCATAGTTTGGCTACTGTGGACATTGCTGCTATAAACATTCGGGTGCACATACCCATTCAGATCACTACATTTGTATTTTTTAAATTTTTTTTAAAGTTATTATTTACTTATTTGACACGCAGAGATCACAAATGTGCAGAGAGACAGGCAGAGAGAAAGGAGGGGAGGCAGGCTCCTTGCCGAGCAGAGAGCCTGATGAGGGGCTCAATCCCAGCACTCCGGGACCATGACCCGAGCCGAAAGCAGAGGCTGCAACCCATTGAGCCACCCAGGCACCCCACTACATTTGTATCTTTACCGTAAATACCCAGTAGTGGGATTGCTAATTCATAGGGCAGCTCTATTTTCAACTTTTTGAGGAACCTCCATGCTGTTTTCCAGAGTGGTTGCAGCAGCTTGCATTCCGACCAACAGTGTAGGAGGGTTCCCCTTTCTCCACATCTTTGCCAACATCTGTCATTTCCTGACTTGTTAATTTTAGCCATTCTGACTGGTGTGAGAGGATATCTCTTTGTAGTTTTGATTTGTATTTCCCTGATACCAAGTGATATGGAGCATTTTTTCATGTGTCTGTTGGCCATCTGGATGTCTTCTTTGCAGAAATGTTGGTTCATGTCCTCTGCCCATTTCTTGATTGGATTATTTGTTCTTTGGGTGTTGAGTTTGATAAGCTCTTTATAGATTTTGGGTACTAGCCCTTTATCTGATATGTCATTTGCAAATATCTTTTCTCATTCTGTCAGTTGTCTTTTGGCTTTGTTAACTGTTTCCTTTGCTGTGCAAGAAAAGCTTTTGATCTTGATGAATTCCAAATAGTTCATTTCTGACCTTGCTTCCCTTGCCTTAGGCAATGTTCTTAGGAAGAAGTTGCTATGGCTGAGGTCGAAGAGGTTGTTGCCTGTGTTCTCCTCAAGGATTTTGATGGATTACTTTCTCACATCAAGGTTCTTCATCCATTTTGTGTCTATTTTTGTTTGTGGTGTAAGGAAATGGTCCAGTTTCATTTTTCTGAATGTGGCTGTCCAATTTTCCCAACACCATTTGTAGAAGAGACTGTCTTTATTCCATTGGACATTCTTTCCTGCTTTGTCAAAGATTAGTTGACCATAGAGTTATGGTCTACTTCTGGGCTCTCTATTCTGTTCCATTGAACAGAACAGTGTCCATTGAACAAAAACAGTGTCTGTTTTTGTGCTAGTACCATACTGTCTTGATGATGACACCTTTGTACTAGAGCTTGAAGTCTAGAATTGGGATGTCACTAACTTTGACTTTCTTTTTCAATATTCCTCTAGCTATTCAAGGTATTTTCTTGTTCCATATACATTTTAGGATTATTTGTTCCATTTCTTTGAAAAAAAATGGATGGGATTTTGATAAGGTTTGCATTAAATGTGTAGATTGCCTTAGGTAGCATAGACATTTTCACAATATTTGTTCTTCCAATCCATGAGCAGGGAACATTTTTCCATTTCTTTGTATCTTCCTAAATTTCTTTCATGAGTACTTTATAGTTTTCTGAGTATAGATTCTTTGCCTCTTTGGTTAGGTTTATTCCTAGGTATCTTATGGGTTTGGGTGCAATTGTAAATGGGATTGACTCCTCAATTTCTCTTTCTTCTGTCTGGTTGTTGTTGTAAAGAAATGGAACTAATTTCTGTGCATTGATTTTATATCCTGAAACTTTACTGAATTCCTGTACAAGTTCTAGCAGAATTGGAGTGGAATCTTTTGGGCTTTCCACATATGATTTCATATCATCTGCAAAGAGTGATAGTTTAAATTCTTCTTTGCCAATTTGGATGCCTTTAATTTCTTTTTGTTGTCTGATTGCTGAGGCTAGGACTTCTAGGACTATGTTGAATAGCACTGATGATTGTGGATATCCCTACCTTGTTCCTGATATTAGCGGAAAGCCTCTGTTTTTGTCCATTTAGAATGATATTAGTGGTTGGTTTTAATCTACTATTATTTTATTATTGTTCATGTGTTTCTTTGATTTTATTAATTGGTTTATATAGTTGGCTAATCCCATGTTAGGGGCATAGATATTTAAAATTGTTAAATCTTCTTGTTGGACAGACCCTTGAATATGATATAGTGTCCTTCCTCATCTCCTATTATAGTCTTTGGCTTAAAATCTAATTGATCTGATATAAGGATTGCCACCCCAGCTTTCTTTTGATATCCATTAGCATGGTAAATTGTTTTCCACCCCCTCACTTTAAATCTGGAGGTGTCTTTGGGTCTAAAATGCTTTCTTGTAGACAGCACGCTGATTTATTTATTTTTTTAAATCTATTCTGATACACTGTGTCTTTTGATTAGGGCCTTTAGCCCATTTACATGCAGGGTAACTATTGAGATATATGAATTTAGTGCCCTTGTATTGCCTATAAGTTGACTTTTACTGTATATTGCCTCTGTTCCTTTCTGATCTACTACTTTTAGGCTCTCTTTGCTTAGAGGACCCTTTGGATATTTCCTGTAGAACTGGTTTGGTGTTTACAAATTCTTTCAGTTTTTGTCTTGGAAGCTTTTTATCTTTCCTTCTATTTTCAATGATAGCCTAGCTGGATATAGTATTCTTGGCTGCATGTTTTTCTTGTCTTAGTGCTCTGAGTATATCATGCCAGTTTTTCTGGTCTGCCAGGTCTCTGTGGATAGGTCTCCTGCCAATATAATATTTTTACCATTGCATGTTATAGACTTCTTGTCCTGGGCTGCTTTCAGGATTTTCTCTTTGTCATTAAGACTTGTAAGTTTTACTATCAGATTATGGAATGTGGACCTATTCTTATTAATTCTGAGAGGGGTTCTCTGTGCCTCCTGGATTTTGATGCTTGTTCCCTTTACCATATTAGGGAAATTCTCTACAATACATCTCTCTAATATCCCTTCTGCATTTCTCTCACTTCCTTCTTCTTCAGGAATCCCAATTTTCTATTGTTGTTTCATCTTACTGTATCACTTATCTCTCGAATTCTCCCGTCATGGTCCAGTAGTTGTTTGTCTCTCCTTTGCTCAGTTTCTTTATTCTCTGTCATTTGGTCTTCTAGATCACTAATTCTCTCTTCTGCCTCATTTATCTTAGCAGTAAGACCCTACATTTTTTATTGCACCTCATAAAGGGCTTTTTTTTTTTTAATTTCAACTTGGTTAAATTTTAGTTTTTTTATTTCTCCAGAAAGGGCTTTATTTCTCCTGATAGGGTTTCTCTAATATCTTCTATGCCTTTTTAGAGCCCAGCTAGCACCTTGGGAATCATCATTCTGAACTCTAGATCTGACATATTACTAATGTCCATATCGATTAGGTCCTAGCCTTTGGTACTGCCTCTTGTTCTTCTTTTTCTTTTTTTTTTTTCTTTTTTCTTTTTTTTTTTTTGGTGGTGAATTTTTCTGCCTTGTCATTTTATCTAGATATGAATATATGACTTATTTCGCTAAGCATGATATGCTCTAGTTCCATCCATGTTGTCGAAAATGGCAAGATTTCATTTCTTTTGATGGCTGCATAGTATCCCATGTGTATATATACCACATCTTCTTGATCCATTCATCTGTTGATGGACATCTAGGTTCTTTCCATAGTTTGGCTATTGTGGACATTGCTGCTATAAACATTCGGGTGCACGTGTCCCTTTGGATCACTACATTTGTATCTTTAGGGTAAATGCCCAATAGTGCAATTGCTGGGTCATAGGGAAGTTCTATTTTCAACATTTTGAGGAACCTCCATGCTGTTTTTCAGAGTGGCTGCACCAGCTTGCATTCCCACCAACAGTGTAGGAGGGTTCCTCTTTCTCTGCATCCTCGCCAGCATCTGTCATTTCCTGACTTGTTGATTTTAGCCATTCTGACTGGTGTGAGGTGATATCTCATTGTGGTTTGATTTGTATTTCCCTGATGCCGAGTGATATGGAGCACTATTTCATGTGTCTGTTGGCCATCTGGATGTCTTCTTTGCAGAAATGTTGGTTCATGTCCTCTGCCCATTTCTTGATTGGATTATTTGTTCTTTGGGTGTTGAGTTTGCTAAGTTCTTTATAGATTCTGGACACTCGTCCTTTATCTGGTATGTCGTTTGCAAATATCTTCTCCCATTCTGTCAGTTGTGTTTTGATTTTGTTAACTGTTTCCTTTGCTGTGCAAAAGTTTTGATCTCGATGAAATCCTAATAGTTCATTTTTGCCCTTTATTCCCTTGCCTTTGGTGTTGTTCCTAGGAAGATGTTGCTGCGGCTGAGGTCGAAGAGGTCGCTGCCTGTGTTCTCCTCAAGGATTTTGATGTATTCCTTTTGCGCATTGAGGTCCTTCATCCATTTTGAGTCTATTTTCATGTGTGGTGTAAGGAAATGGTACAATTTCATTTTTCTGCATGTGGCTGTCCAATTTTCCCAGCACCATTTATTGAAGAGGCTGTCTTGTTTCCATTGGACATTCTTTCCTGTTTTGTTGAAGATTAGTTGACCGTAGAGTTGAGGGTCTATTTCTGGGCTCTCTATTCTGTTCCATTGATCTATGTGTCTGTTTTTGTGCCAGTACCATGCTGTCTTGATGATGACAGCTTTGTAATAGAGCTTAAAGTCCGGAATTGTGATGCCACCAACGTTGGCTTTCTTTTTCAATATCCCTTTGGCTATTCGAGGCCTTTTCTGGTTCCATATTAATATTAGAATTATTGGTTGGATTTCTTTAAAAAAAGATGGATGGTACTTTGATAGGAATTGCATTAAATGTGTAGATTGCTTTAGGTAGCATAGACATTTTCACAATATTTATTCTTCCAATCCAGGAGCATGGAACATTTTTCCATTTCTTTGTGTCTTCCTCAATGTCTTTCACGAGTACTTTATAGTTTTCTGAGTATAGATTCTGTGCCTCTTTGGTTAGGTTTATTCCTAGGTATCTTATGGTTTGGGGTGCAATTGTAAATGGGATTGACTCCTTAATTTCTCTTTCTTCTGTCTTGCTGTTGGTGTAGAGAAATGCAACTGATTTCTGTGCATTGATTTTATATCCTGACACTTTACTGAATTCCTGTATAAGTTCTAGCAGTTTTGGAGTGGAATCTTTTGGGTTTTCCACATATAGTATCATATCATCTGCGAAGAGTGATAATTTGACTTCTTCTTGCCGATTTGGATGCCTTTAATTTCCTTTTGTTGTCTGATTGCTGAGGCTAGGACTTCTAGTACTATGTTGAATAGCAGTGGTGATAATGGACATCCCTGCCATGTTTCCAACCTTAGGAGAAAAGCTTTCAGTTTTTCTCCATTGAGAATGATATTTGCAGTGGGTTTTTCATAGATGTCTTTGATGATATTGATGTATGTGCCCTCTATCCCTACACTTTGAAGAGGCTTGATCAGGAAGGGATGCTGTACTTTGTCAAATGCTTTTTCAGCATCTATTGAGAGTATCATATGGTTCTTGTTCTTTCTTTTATTGATGTGTTTATCACATTGACTGATTTGCGGATGTTGAACCAACTTTGCAACCTTGGAATAAATCCCATTTGGTCGTGGTGAATAATCCTTTTAATGTACTGTTGAATCCTATTGGCTAGTACTTTCTTGAGTATTTTCACATCTGTGTTCATCAAGGATATTGGTCTTTAGCACTCTTTTTTGGTGTGATCCTTGTCTGGCTTTGGGATCAAGGTGATGCTGGCCTCATAAAATGAGTTTGGAAGTTTTCCTTCCATTTCTATTTTTTGGAACAGTTTTAGGAGAATAGGAATTAGTTCTTTAAATGTTTGTTAGAATTCCCCCAGGAAGCTGTCTGGCCCTGGGCTTTTGTTTGTTTGGAGATTTTTAATGACTGTTTCAATCTCCTTACTGGTTATGGGTCTGTTCAGGCTTTCTATTTATTCCTGGTTCAGTTGTGGTAGTTTATATGTTTCTAGGAATGCATCCATTCCTTCCAGATTGTCAAATTTATTGGCGTAGAGTTGCTCATAGTATGTTCTTATAATAGTTTGTATTTCTTTGGTGTTAGTTGTGATCTCTCCTCTTTCATTCATGATTTTATTTATTTGGGTCCTTTCTCTTTTCTTTTTGATAAGTCGGGCCAGGGGTTTATCAATTTTATTAATTCTTTCAAAGAACCAGCTCCTACTTTCGTTGATTTGTTCTATTGTTTTCTTGGTTTCTATTTCATTGATTTCTGCTCTGATCTTTATGATTTCTCTTCTCCTGCTGGGCTTAGGGTTTCTTTCTTGTTCTTTCTCCAGCTCCTTTAGGTGTAGGGTTAGGTTGTGTACCAGAGACCTTTCTTGTTTCTTGAGAAAGGCTTGTACCGCTATATATTTTCCTCTCAGGACTGCCTTTGTTGTGTCCCACAGATTTTGAACCGTTGTATTTTCATTATCATTTGTTTCCGTGATTTTTTTCAATTCTTCTTTAATTTCCCGGTTGACCCATTCATTCTTTAGAAGGATGCTGTTTAGTCTCCATGTATTTGGGTTCTTTCCAAACTTCCTTTTGTGGTTGAGTTCTAGCTTCAGAGCATTGTGGCCTGAAAATATGCAGGGAATGATCCCATTCTTTTGATACTGGTTGAGACCCGATTTAGGACTGAGGATGTGATCTATTCTGGGGAATGTTCCATGTGCACCAGAGAAGAATGTGTATTCTGTTGCTTTGGGATGAAATGTTCTGAATATATCTGTGATGTCCATCTGGTCCAGTGTGTCGTTTAAGGCCTTTATTTCCTTGCTGATCTTTTGCTTCGATGATCTTTCCATTTCAGTGAGGGGAGTGTTAAAGTTCCCTACTATTTTTGTATTATTGCTGATGTGTTTCTTTGATTTTGTTATTAATTGGTTTATATAGTTGGCTGCTCCCATGTTGGGGGCATAGATATTTAAAATTGTTAAATCTTCTTGTTGGACAGACCCTTTCAGTATGATATAGTGTCCTTCCTCATCTCTTATTATAGTCTTTGGCTTAAAATCTAATTGATCTGATATAAAGATTGCCACTCCTGCTTTCTTCTGATGTCCATTATCATGGTAAATTCTTTTCCACCCCCTCACTTTAAATCTGGAGGTGTCTTTGGGCTTAAAATGAGTTTCTTGGAGGCAACATATAGATGGGTTTTGTTTTTTTATCCATTCTGATACCCTGTGTCTTTTGACAGGGGCATTTAGCCCATTATCATTCAGGGTAACTATTGAGAGATATGAATTTAGTGCCATTGTATTGCCTTTAAGGTGACTGTTACTGTATATGGTCTCTGTTCCTTTCTGATCTACCACTTGTAGGCTCTCTCTTTGCTTAGAGGACCCCTTTCAATATTTCCTGTAGAGCTGGTTGGGTGTTTGCAAATTCTTTCAGTTTTTGTTTGTCCTGGAAGCTTTTAATCTCTCCTTCTATTTTCAATGATAGCCTAGCTGGATATATTATTCTTGGCGGCATGATTTTCTCGTTTAGTGCTCTGAAAATATCATGCCATCTCCTTCTGGCCTGCCAGGTCTCAGTGGATAAGTCAGCTGCCAATCTAATATTTTTACCATTGTATGTTACAGACTTCTTTTCCCGGGCTGCTTTCAGGATTTTCTCTTTGTCACTGAGACTTGTAAATTTTACTATTAGGCGACGGGATGTGGGCCTATTCTTATTGATTTTGAGGGGCATTCTCTGAACCTCCTGAATTTTGATGCTCGTTCCCTTTGCCATATTGGGGAAATTCTCCCCAATAATTCTCTTCAGTATATTTCTGCTCCCCTCTCTCTTTCTTCTTCTTCTGGAATCCCAATTATTCTAATGTTGTTTCCTCTTATTGTGTCACTTATCTCTCGTATTCTCCCCTCATGGTCCAGTAGCTGTTTGTCCCTCTTTTGCTCAGCTTCTTTATTCTCTGTCATTTGGTCTTCTATATCACTAATTCTTTCTTCTGCCTCATTTATCCTAGCAGTGAGAGCCTCTATTTTTGATTGCACCTCATTAATAGCTTTTTTTATTTCAACTTGGTTAGATTTTAGTTTTTTATTTCTCCAAAAAGGGCTTTTATATCTCTCAAGAGGGTTTCTCTAATATCTTCCATGCCTTTTTCGAGCCCTGCTAGAACCGTGAGAATTGTCATTCTGAACTCTAGATCTGACATATTACCAATGTCTGTATTTATTAGGTCCCTAGCCTTGGTACTGCCTCTTGTTCTTTTTTTTTTTGTGTGTTGAATTTTTCCGTCTTGTCATTTTGTCCAGATAAGAGTATATGAAGGAGCAAGGAAAATACTAAAAGGGTGGCAACAACCCCAGGAAAATTTGCTTTAACCAAATTAGAAGAGATCCCAAATCGTGAGGGGCGAGAAAGGGGATAAAAAGAGGTTCCAAAAGGAAGAATGAAAAAAAAATTAAAAAGAAAAAAAAAAGAAAAGAAAAGAATTTAAAAAAAGAAAAAAAATAAGAAAAATATAAAAAAGAAAAAAATATATATATTAGATAAACTAGTTTAAAAACGTTAAAAAATAAAAAGATAAAAGTTAAAAAAAAATTTAACTAGAAGGAGAGTGAAAAAATCAAAAAACGAAAAAGAAAAACATTAAATTACCTGCAGGACTAAAAAAAATCACAGGGTTCTGTGCTTTGCTTTCTCCTCCTCTGGAATTCTCCTGCTCTCCTTGGTATTGAAACCGCACTCCTTGGTAGGTGAACTTGGTCTCAGCTGGATTTCTTGTTGATCTTCTGCGGGAGGGGCCTGTTGTAGTGATTCTCAAGTGTCTTTGCCCCAGGCGGAATTCCACTGCCCTTATCAGGGGCCGGGGTGAGTAATCCACTCAGGTTTGCTTTCAGGAGCTTTTGTTCCCTGAGTGCTTTCCGTAGAGTTCCGGAGGACGGGGAATATAAATGGTGGCCTCCTGGTCTCCGGCCAGGAGGGGCCGATAGCCCGGGTCCCCACTCCACAGTGCGCCCTCAGAAAACAGCGCCCAGTAACTCCCGTCTGCCTGACCTCTGGCCGCCCTCCAAGCCTACGGAGCCTGCGATCAGTTCAAGGTAACACCGAGCAGTGAGCTTAATGTCGGCTCTGTCTCTGTAGCTGGCTTTCCCATTCCAATACCCGCAAGCTCTGCAACACTCAGACAGCCCTGATCCTTCTGTGACCCTGCGGGACCTGAGGCCACACTGACCTCGCGTGGGCTTCACTCCGGTTTAGCCTGGAGCAATGTCCCTCAGCGGAACAGACTTTTAAAAGTCCTGAATTTGTGCACCGTTGCTTCCGCTTGCCGGGAGCCGGCCCCTCCCCCCGGGGTCTATCTTCCCGTCGCTTTGGATTCACTTCTCCGCCGGTCCTACCTTCCAGAAAGTGGTTGTTTTTCTGTTTCCAGAATTGCTGTTCTTCTTCTCTTTGCTCTGCCGATGGATTTTCAGGTGTTTGCAATCTTTAGATAAGCTATCTAGCTGATCTCCTGCTAGCTGAAGTAGTCTCAGCCTGCTACTTCTCTGCCATCTTGACTCCTCCTGCCAATAAATTCATTTTTTAAAAAATATATAAACTAGACCAAAAGTGAGGAATTTATACTAGTGAATTTGAAAAAAAAAAAAAACATTGAAAACAAAACAAATGAAAACTGTTACTGTAAGTAGAAACTCAAATCAATTAAATAAGTTCAAATAAATTCAAAAGCCAGTTCTTTGAAAGAGCAGAGATAAACCCCACCTCAATGAATGTGATGAGTAAAAATCAGAAATGCCCCATATTTTATTCGATTTTGGACGATGACATAAGAAAACAAAATAATCATGATATATATAGGAAACAATAAAAACAATGGCATTTCCTTGATTTTAAAGTATTATTCATATTTTCTTTTCTGAAATTCAGACATTTCATACAATGGATGCATCTACCATTGTTCATAGGCTAATTGTCAACATTATCTTTTCAATGGTGATAATTAGTATAATGGCATGCTTTACAATTGATGTTGTCTTAAATTTGATGAAATTTGATATATCTTTTTTTATATTGAGGGCATTACATACAAGAAAAACTCAAGTAACTAATAGGAAACTAATGGAAGTAGTAAGGGAATTTGGTATTGTAGCTGAAAAAATGGAAAATGTTTTAAAAAGTAGACTGTAATAGCAAAAAACAATAGGAAATCAATGAGCAAATGTTATTTTGGTCATAAAATGTTATCTTGGTTTAATTACCAAGAGAATAAATTTAACATAGAAGTGCAGTATATATATAAATAAAGTATAAAATCTCTTAAAAGAATATAAAGTTTAATTAGAACAAAAGAAAGACAGCCAATATTCCAGGCTGGAAAATTTTAGTATAAGCATGTGTCTGTGTGAATGCATAGATTATTTTTGTATTGCAGAATATTTATTTTCATATAATCACTGAACATATAAAATATTAAAGGAAACAAATTTTAATGAAGGTTATCTGAAGCAAAAACTAAACAATGTAATTAGAAAGAAGAATAGGTAGAATGAGACAAAGGAAAAAATCAAAATAAATCACTTATCATATAATCCCACTTATATATGAAGGTTTTGGTATATATACATTTGGGTGAAAATAAAATTTCTTTCAAACAGATTTTCATCTACAAAAAGGTAGAATATTAAATGTCTATTACCAAGCAAAAAAAAAAAAATACATTGCAGTGTATTTTGTTAACTGCTGATCAATAAAAAATAAAATGCAAAAAAGAAAACCTCTCTGAATGTATAAATGCTACATATTATGCACATGGTTATCTCAAGTGACACAGTAAAAATACTTAGACAAAATCCAGCACCCTTTTGTGATAAAGACACTTGAAAGACTAGGAATAGAAGGTAACTTCCTCAACTTCATAAAAGCATCTTCAGGTAACCCATAGTTAATGGTGAAAGATTGAATGTTTTCTCCCTAAGATCAGTAACAAAAGGATATCTGCTTTCACCACTTCTATTCAACATTGTACTAGAGGTTTTTTTTTTCCCCAGGGTAATTAGAGGAAGAAAGAAAGAAAAGAAAAAAGACAGTAAATGAAGAAGGGACATATTTAGTATATAGAAAATCTACAAACAACTATTAGAACTAATAAATGCAGCCAATTTGCAGTATATAAGATCAATAACAAAAATTAGTTGCATTTCTATACACTAGCAAAGATTTTAAAACATCAAATTTTCCAAAGCTACTGGAAATTCCTTTGTACTAGCCTTTCTTTTTAGCGATGGAAAGTGAAAGGAAATATTTCCTGGGCTTATGACAGCACATCTATCTTGAGGAAGTTTATGCAATTGATTAAGTCACAAAGATTCTGTAACTGTGGCCATGGACTCAATCAGCAGTGAGTAGAAGCTGTCATGCGGATTTTCAACATTACATTTATTTTCAAATTTGTAGCTGTAAGAATAATTGTAGATAAACATCGAGAGTTTACAATTAATTGCTAGAAGTATAAATAAATATGATCAATTCTGTCCTTTCAGTTATATTATCTTTTGGTGATAATTGGGTCATATTATTTCTGGGAAATGGATTTTCCCTGACTGTATAAAGCTTGGAGATGTTGAGTTTTAATATGGATATTTACAAAATGTTATTTTTAAAATGTATTACTTTGGGATAGCTTATAGTCATCGATCATCTGTATGTACCAATAAATAGGAAGTCATCCAAAAGTAGCATAATTTGAGAGACATGAAGATGCACTGGTCAATGGAAAAAAAAAAAACACTTAACAACTTGGCCCACATTGCATTATCTTATTAGAAATCAAATTTTAAAACCTTTTACATATCATACAAACAGCAATCAGTCAATAAAAATTCAGATCAATTATACTCAACATGTGCATTGTAATGTCAGAGTTCTTATAGAAGTATAGTTTTAATGACTGGAAGAAAAATGATTCTCAGAGTCAGTTGGGTTGTATTCATTTTCAGAAAAGCCCACAAGTCTTTGTACATTGGGAAGAATAGATTCAGGGATGGGGTGGCTGCAAAATGGTCCTCACTGTGATGAATTGATCATTTCTTCATAGAAATGAAGAAATGATCAATTGTAAATGTTAGAGGAGTGGACCTACATCTATGGGAGCATTACAGCTCTCAAGCAAACCATGATCAAGTCCATGCCCCTTGTCTTTGATAGGGACTGTCATCCCTGGGATTCAACTCTGGCATTTAGGCACATGATCAGAGGTGGTACTGGCCCTGTCTCAATATGGAGAAAATATTATAAAGCAATATAGCAAAACATTTCACCTAGTAAATGAACTGGAGCCTACAGTTAAAATTGTAGGAAATATACTATTTTGGGAAACCCTGATTTCATTTTGAAAATATTTTAAAAGCCAGCATTGGTGTGGTACATAAACAATGAATTCTGGTACACTTGAAAAGAAATGTAAAAAAAAAAAAAAAAAAAAAAAAAAAGAAAGCTAACATAGTTTTTAGTTCCTGTTAGTTGAGGGGGGAAAAATCTAAACATAATGTCATAAATTTAGAATTTCAAAGACCCTGGCTTCTGGGTTTAATATCCCACTGAGATTAATCAAGACAGCAAAACCAGAATCAGTAAACATACAATTACTCCTTATGAACATACTACTATTCCTCTGATTGACAGGTAAGGCAAAGAGAAGGCAATTACTACTTTTTTCAGAAGTGAATATAATGAATATAATCAGAGTAGTGCTTCTTCATAATAAGACTTACTACACTAGCCAGAAAAAAAAAATCTTCAAAAACACTCAGAATATAGGAAATTAAATAAGTAAATTCAATATCCTAGCAGTTTTAGCTATATCCCAAATAAGAATAATGTAGCTTCGGGTAGAAAATTCGACTTAAAATTTTTACTAATAAGGACTTGATTTGGCTCAGGTCATGATCTCAGAATCATGAGATGGAGCTCCTCACGCAGTACAGTGTTTGCTAGTCCTTCTCCCTTTCTTCTTCCTCTCTCTCCTTCTATCTCTCTCTTCCTCTCTCCGTTTCTCTCTCAAATAAATAAATAAATCTTTAAAAAAAAAATTTCCTGAAAATTTTTTAGGTGTTGAATATATATGGAACTGTGTTACTTATAGATGCTATTCTAGATAAAAAGCACCACATTAGCCTGAAAATAATGTACATTTTCAGGGTGATACTGGAATAGGAGAAAGAATTTATTACATTGAATGACATCCAATCCACATATCATAATTTCATTGGGTTCCATTCTACATAGATGTCTTCTACTATTTTATATCAAAAGATGGGGTCTTTAATAAACTTTGGTAAACATGGTTTTATTAGAACAACAGGGGTGGGGCATCTGGATGGTTCAGTTGTCTGAGCAACTTGGTTTCAGTTCAGGTCATGATCTCAGGGTCATGAAATCAAGCCCCGTGTCAGACTTTGCACTCAGGAGGGAGTCTGCTTGAGATTCTTTCCCTCCCCCTCTCTCTTTGCCTTCCCCACTGAAATAAATAAACGGAAAATTTTATAAAAAGAACAATGGGGTCAATGTATGATTACAATGTGGTAAAGAATAATGGAGGGTGAATAACAAAAGGAAAATTACTGTGAATAAGAACAAATAGGGAGCATATAGTTATAACAAGCTAGGCACTTTCTAAGTTTCAGATATGTAGAATTTAGTTTTTTTTAAATGGCATATAAAGGACATTATTATTATTTCCACTTCACAGATGACAAGACCGAGTAAGAGTGAAAGTAAATAGTGCTTGTGGAATGTGATTAATATTTTAAATCTGATTTTTTTTTTTTTTTACTTAATGATATCGGAACCAAGATGTTGGAATGTTTAAATCTTAGCCAAACAAATTAAAAGTAAAAATAAAAAAATCATGATGCTGTCATACAGTCCTGTGAATGTCACACCCAACATATCTTAACATTTCAAACAACAAATTTCTCACCAATAGCAATAGACAATGACCATAAAGTTTAGACAAAAAATTCATGAGGAAGAGAGAGGAAAAGAAATGAGTCAGGAAAAAGTTGTTTAGAGAATAAAACATGGGTTCAAAAATTAGAATAATGCTAAATCTCAAAATCTTAAGTAATGGATACAGAAAGCCCATAACTATTTGCAGATATTTGCATTTTACCAGTAACCAAACTACAAAGAAAAATTAAGACTTTAGAAGTTTAACTTTAGGATATATCTTCAGTCAGCAGTAAAATATAAATACAAGTAATTCTAACCCAATGTGCAGATAAAAATAAAACATAAATTGGGAATAAATGAATCATGATTTGTCATTAGAGTGCTCTATAAATAAAGTAATCTGATTTTCTTAATATACCTTGAAATTATCTAAATGTACCACTGTGGAAACTAATGGCCTTTATATTTTTTTTTTTTTAATTTTAAAAAGTTGTTGATTCACAATTTCAGAAGCTTTCCTGGTGAAATCTAAAACTGGTCCCATTACACAAAGGGCAAGGAGGGATCAAAAGATGCAGGCTACTCCAGACTGATAAACTGTAGTTTCAACAATCAGGAGAATATATTATATATGGGGCTTGTAATCAGTGGCTTCAAGTTGATTAAATCTCTACACCCATCTCCTCCAGAATGTAGAAGTTTATGTAGGAGCTTTAGCTGGGTTTAATCACATACTGTCTAGATGATTTCAATGACACACTGCTCTCTCAAGACTGTGTCCTCCAAAATGGCTCCCACCATGGGAACAGTGGGCTATCTGTATATATCAAATCATCACAGTTTATATATCATCAAATGTTTTGGTTTGACTTTTTGGTTTTGGTTTCAAGGCTTTTGGGGATTATTTATTTATTTATTTATTTATTTATTTATTTATTTATTTTTTTGGTGAGAACATTTAAGTTCTACTCTCAACAAATTTTAGTTATACAATACAGTGTTATTAAATATAGTCACCATGTCATACATTTGATCTTCAGACTTTATTCACCGTATAGTTCCTATGCTTTTACCAAACTCTGCCTATTTTCCTCATCCCCCAGTCCCAGCAACAACTTTCCTACACTCTGTTACTGATTTTTTTTTATGTTTTTAGATTCCACATATAAGTGATATCATGCAATATTTATCTTTCTTTGTCTAACTTATCTTGCTTAGCATAATGCCTCTAAGTACCATCCATGTTGTCACAAAAGGCAGGATTTCCTTCTTCCCTATGGTTGAATAATATTCTATTGTACATATACACACTACATCTTCTTTATCCACTCATATATTGATAACCTTATAGGTTGTTTCCATATCCCAGCTATTATGAATAAGGCTGCAACAAAAATACAACTCATGTATCTCTTCAATCCCTGTTTTCATTTCCTTTGGATATATACCTTGAATAGGGATTGCTGGATCTTATGCTAGTACTATTTTTATTTTTATTTTTTTTTAAGATTTTATTTATTTATTTGAAAGAGATCACAAATAGGCAGAGAGGCAGGCAGGGAGAGAGGAGGAAGCAGGCTCCTTGCTGAGCAGAGAGCCGATGCAGGGCTTGATCCCAGGACCCTGGGATCATGACCTGAGCTGAAGGCAGAGGCTTTAACCCACTGAGCCACCCAGGCACCCTAGTGCTATTTTTAAATTTTTGAGGAACCTCTATACTATTTCCACAGTGGCTGCACCAATTTACATTCTCAACAACAGTGCAAAGGATTCTCTTTCCTCCATATTTTACAACAATTTTTATCTCCTGCATTTTTGATAACCGCCATTGTAGCAGGCGTCAAGTAATATCCCATTCTGGTTTTGATTTGCATTGCCATGATGATTAGTGATGCTGAACACCTTTTTGTGTACCTTCTGGCTATTTGTGTGTCTTTGGAAAAATATCTATTCTGATCTTCTACCCCTTGCCCAATTTTAATTTTATTTGTTTTGTTTTGTTTTTTTTTCTTTTTTGCTATTGAGTTGTATGAGTTCTTTATATTATTTTGGATACTAATCTCTTATCAGATAAATGATTTCCAAATATTTTCTCCCATTCAGTAGGGAGCCCTTACACTTTGTTGATGGTTTACTAAGCTGGGTAAAAGTTTTTTTGTTTAATGTAGACCCACTTGTTTATTTTTCTTTGTTTCTTCACTTTAAGGGTCAAATCCAAAACTACTGCCAAGACTGGTATCAAAGATATCAAGACTGATACCTCCTATGTGTTCTTCAGGGAATTTTATGGTTCTAGGTCTTACATTCAAGTCTGTAGCCCATTTCAAGTTAATTTTTGTGTATGGTTGAATTATTTTATATGTAGCTGTCCAGTTTTCCCAACAGCATTTATTGAAGAGTCTTTCCTTTTCCTAGTGTATGTTCTTGGTTCTTTTGTCATAAATTAATAGACCATGGCAGCATGGTCTATTTTAAGAACATGGATCTATAGTAATTTGATTCTAAGAGCTGAAGGAACATTAAGATATTGAACATAAGTTAATAACAATAAATGATTCAAATATAATGATATGTATATTAATCTAGAATATGTTTAGAAGAACACAGATGTATATGTCCAAATATAACAATTATGTTACTAATGTTTATTTTTAAATCATACCTATAGGTATATTGATATATTTGGGGGGAAAAGACTGGAGTTTTGATGCTATAATTAAGCACTGTGGGTTATATGGTTTTACATATTTTTCCTTTTTCTTGTCCAAGTATAACTTCCCAAATATAATTTATGTATTTAAATTTTCCAAATATAATTTATGTAACAAATCAGTAAATGAAGAATGTGGTTTTTTTATGACCCTTCCTTGTGCTGTCTCTCAGTTTATGTGATATGACAGCAAAAGGAGCTAAAGTTGTTTTATAACCAGATTTTTCTGTTGTCCTATGCCTATTATCTGCTGCTGCACCCTCCTGTCTCCAAGGACACTGTCTCCAAAGAAGCCACAGTTAGTGTACTTTTTTTAACCCCAATTTTATTTATCAGAAGATTCATTAATGACTCTGTTCTTCAGTCATCAGGAACTTTTTGTTTATTAACTTAGTTGCATTCTTATCAGATAACCCAAATGCCAAGTTAGATATAGCAATTGTGCTCACAACCCTGATAGGTCAAAATTGCAACTTTCTTGAAACTGGAGAAGGTTACTGACATTCCACAGCCTTGTACTGTATTATTTTTTGTTTGTTTTTTTTAATCCCTTTTGTGAGGGGGATTTTAATAGCAAACAAGGAATTCCATGTAACTGGTTGAAGATGGATACTACTGTGCATCTTGGAGTTGTGAATGTGACAGTGGATTCATAAGCAAAAGTGGCCAGAATTCAGATAAAAATCTTCACCTCAACTACCATCTTCAGTTTAGGAGTTTTAAAGCTTCATGTGTTTCAACAACCAGCAGAAACTATGATTCACAGTCATAACAGTAAGTGAGGAAAAGTGTCATTTTAGTTATATTTACTTTCATGTCACCTGAGTTTTATTATGCTCTAAAAAAAGCATGTTTTACCTATCTTTTAAAAATTATAAATGAGAGTGATACATAAAAGTAATTTTCTGAGAGACTTTTATGTACAAGAATATACTGACATTTAAAAGGATTAAAATTTGATAGCTATCAAGAAATATATTACCTGTATCATCAATATCACCAAAAAATAAGATATATATTCACATAATTGTATAAACATACCCTTACTTTCTCAGAAAAATGACACACCAACCAAAGTTTCATCCTCATTAGAGATCCTTAAACCCACATCAAACATGTTTTGAAGGCAGAATAACAAAAACCAATTAGCCAGATTTCACTGAGTCTTTTTTAAGCCTTGTATTATACCTTATGACACCTCAGATTAAAAAAAAAAAAAAAACTTTTTAGAGTATAAAATAATATCCTATGGAGATAGGGCTGAGTACATTTAGTCAATACCATGGTGTATGCATTGCTGAGAAATTAGAAACTGGGTTGGAGGAAGGTAAGAGATGGGCTGCAGAAATTTTTCTCCCACATTACCAATTTGATTTACTGCAGTAGTTGAATGCATCTCTTGATTCCCTTAGAGTGTTTGGTCATGTCAACCATGAGCTTAGTTCAGTTCTTTCTTCTGTTTGATATCATCGTCCTGAGGCCTTAATTGGTTTTGCTCCTTAGTCAGAGCCAACCCTGTTTTACATCAGTAAAACAATACCCTAGTGATAAGCACTGAGTGTTATATGCAACTAATGAATCATTGAACACTACATCAAAAATTAATGTTGTACTATACAGTGGCTAACTGAACAAAATTAATTTTTAAAAATAACATTAGTTTACATGGGAAAGTGAGTAGTCTGCATATAAGTAAATTGGGGTCTCCAGGGGAAACTTGTAATAATTGAATATAATTCACTGCAGTAGGAAATTTCAAACCTAGAGACACTAACTTTAAATGAAAATATTTGAGTCTTCACTAATTAACTGTCAATGCCTTAAAGCAATCTGTGGAAGATCTAATAACAGAAACTCAATCAAAAAATTTCATTCCCTCTGGAATTAATATCTTGCTTCCCATGCCAAAAATTGCATCAACAGAATTTTACTAGAAGATAGGGCAAAGAGAAGGCAGTTTATCTTCTATCCTCTATGAAAGTAATAAACAAAAGCAAAAAAAATAAAATAAAATAAATAAAAAAAAACTTGATCTTCTTTAAAAGTAAAAAAAAAAAAAAAAAAAACAAATTCCAATAATAGATTCCAATAGAAAATTTCAATGAACAAAATTATTATCAAAGTGCTTTGAATTAGAAATCCAAATAGGAAAATATTTGCATAGGTGTCTGGAAAGCACACTATAATTAAATTCACTTAGAAACATTAGATGGCTGACAATGTATATAGAGCTGTGTTAACTGTGTGGTGAAAAAAACACATTATGGTCTTCACAAATTAGTATTCTCTTTTGAGTGTTAAAAATAGTAGAAAGCATTGTTTTCTATGGGAACACGGTGATGAGGTTGAAAGACAGCATAGTCATTAGACTTTTAGGAAACTCCATAGGGCTTAAGGATGAATAGAAATTACTCAGTGAGTTGAAGACAGAACAGATGTTTCATGAGAAATGTTTACTAAAATACTGATCACATGGAATGTGTTCAATAAATGTAGTCTATTATCCTTCTTGAAAAAGACATATTAAGATGAGGCGGAAGAGAGAGGGAGATTATATTTCATTTGTGATACAGGGGATTTGAAGTCCATGTGAAATATCCAAATAAATGTTAGGTTGCATCTGAGAATGAGAAAGAACAATTATAAACTAAAGATACAGATTACGTGAAGACCACTTGAAGTATTTCAAAACATAGGAACTGATGCAACTACATAGGAAATATTACGGCAAGAAATGAAGGGAAATGAAGAAAACACTTTATATACAAGGATCAGAAAAATATATCATTTGTAATATCTTTGAAGCTGATCAAAGCACTTTGATCAGCACTGTAATATCTTTGAAGCTGATCAGAGCACTTTTTGAAAGTATAAAAGTATCCCATGCAAAGTATACTGCACATTAAAACATTATATATTCTGCTCCACTGTGAATTATAGGTGATTACTTAGGGACATACAAATCTTAGAGAGAGAGGTCAAGACATTGTGTGTGTGTATATGGGTGAGTGTGTGTAACTGCATGCACGATGAAGTTTAGAGATATGCATAGGAGAAAACTTGTATGCAATAAACAAAGAAAGCAAAATTCTTTAATCATAGAGCTGGAACAGAGACTTCAAGTGACTACAGAATATGCATTAAACCCAACGTTTCTGACATATTAGTACTTTAAGAAGGAACAATATGTCAAGCAAATACATCAAAGAATTCTTGAAAATCAAAAACATTTTTCTCCTATGAAATGAGAGACCCATAAGAGTGAAAAGTAGTCCATTACAGAGTGTACACTTAAATTGCAAACATTTTTAATAATAATAAATAAAAACCTGACTATGATTATCGCCGTCCAGCAGCGATAATAATGACCCTCCGTCTGGTTGGGTTTCAAAAAAATAAGAGCGCTTTATTTCATATGGCCATCGCTTATATAGGGGAGCTAAGCCAATCAGCATAGACAGCGATATGCATCCACCAATCTTAAGCTTGTTACCAAGTACCCACAGCATAGCAATAGTTCAACAGCCAATAGGTAGTACTTCCTGTTTACAATCAGTCACTCTAGACACACCTTCTGGCAAATCGCCAGGCGCCATTTTGCAAAGCACTGCGGTTGACGGATCTCCGAGCCCCTGAAGCATCCGCCCTCGACATATGATAGAGTTCATATTGTTAAAATAATCTATAATAAAATGTCTCAATGTTACATGCATATTTAAAAGATTATCATGAATCAGTGATGAGAAATGGTACAGTAACAACATTCATTCTGCTGGGACTGATAGATGACCCTCCACTGCAGGTTTTAATTTTTATCTTTCTCTTCCTCACTTATATGTTGAGTATAATTGGGAACTTGACAATCATCTGCCTCATCTTATTGGATTCCCACCTTAAAACTGCCATGTACTATCTCCTACAAAATTTCTCCTTCTTAGAGATCTCATTCACATCTGCTTGTATTCCAAGGTATTTATATAACATAGCAACAGGTGACAGGGTTATTACTTACAATGCCTGTGCCAGTCAGGTATTTTTTACTGATTTCTTTGGTATAACTGAATTTTTTCTGTTGGCTGCCATGTTCTATGACTGTTATGTGGCCATCTGCAAACCCTTACATTATGTGACTGTCATGATTAGTACTGTCTGCAGAAGATGTGTTTTTGGTGTTGGGTAGCTGGTCTGTTGATTATAATCCCTCCACTTAGCTTAGGCCTAAATCTGGAATTCTGTGATTCTAATACCATTGATTATTTTATCCGTGATGCATCTCCCCTCCTGAAAATCTCTTGTTCAAATACTTGGTTCATGGAACAGACTGTTATAATCTGTGCTGTGCTGACCCTCCTTATGACACTTACATGTGTAGTTCTGTCTTACATTTATATCATCAAGACAATTTTAGGATTCCCTTCTGACCAGCAAAAGAAAAAAAAAGCCTTTTCTACTTGTTCTTCCCACATGATTGTGGTTTCTATCACTTATGGCAGCTGCATCTTCATCTATATCAAACCTTCAGCAAAGGAATCAGTGGTGATTAATAAGGGCGTGATGGTGCTCACTACCTCTATTGCTCCAGTTCTGAACCCTTTCATTTATACACTGAGGAATAAGCAAGTCAAACAAGCCTTCAATAACTCACTCAAAAAAATTGTGATATTTTCCAGGAAATAAGAGAATGTAAAGCCAAATAAATAAATAAATAAATATAAAGAACCAAATATAATGGGCCAAATTTTATAGTCAAGTTATTTTATTCGTTTTCATTCATCCTATTCTAGTAACATCTTCATCACAAATACCTTTTAAGATCCTTCCACAAACAGGCATGTTAATAGCTTTTAAAAACTTAAATCCTAGCTTTACCTCCAATTAGGAAAATCAAAAAACAAAACACAACAAATTAAACAGAAGTATATCTTCAAATCAGAAAATATTAAAAGAGGAAAATATAGTTTAAAATTTTTACTTTTTCCAGTTAAAGATTAAGTAATGGTTGTCATTGTTTCTTCCAATCCAAAGCTTTCAAATGATTTATCCCTTGACTCACTTAATGAATATGAATTTGGTAGTTTCCTTGAGTAAGGTACTATGTTAAGCACTAACAACAGAGAACAAATCAGAAATTTACTTCCACGTACTCTCAGGGCAAAGCAGAAACAATTCTATATTAAAGAAAGAAAATACCCCTGGGGCTAATAATATATTATATGTTAATGTACATATAAAACAAATAAAAAATTATTTAAAAAATAAAGGCCAGCATAGTTTCAATACCTGCCCTGGTTCCATCTAGTCCCTCTGTGACAGAGTTGTGGCGAGCAAGTAAGGGGAGGTCCTGTGACTAATTTCTCCAAGTATTCTAGTCTATAAAATCCATGCCAATTAAAATTATCTGACATAGTCTTCTGTGAAAACATAACCTACACAATTGGGCAATTTACAGCATAAGATTCAATTTTTAGTAAACATCTGGTTAACATAGGAACACATATAATTAAGATTAATAGCGATAAATGAGTCTGTTCTATCATTCTTAACCAGGATCCTATTTCTGATAGTAAACAATTGAAGAAATTGAAATAATCTACAAGTCCAGCTTATGTCCTACTTCACCTAATACATTGATATTATCCTTTATAAATTGTAGGGTTTTTTTTTAAGATTTTATTTATTTATTTGACCAACAGAGATCACAAGGAGGCAGAGAAGCAGGCAGAGCGTGAGAGGGAAGCAGAGTCCCTGCTGAGCAGAGAGCCCTATGTGGGGCTCAATCCCAGGACACTGAGATCACGACCTGAGCCGAAGGCAGAGGCTTTAACCCACTGAGCCATCCAGGTGCCCTAAATTTTAGTTCTTATGTTACTTCACAGACCAATTACTATAGAAATAGCATTTTTCTCCCAATAAGGCACAAGAGCTTTCTTGTTGCTCCATTAAGATACCAAGTGCCCTTGATAGTCTCTAAGACAACTTCTGCCAGGCTACTAACTTCAGTTTGTTGATAATTTGAACTGAACAGTTTTAAAGGTGCTGGTGATGACTATGGATGAGGTACATATTGCCTTTTCTATGTCTATTAGTCCAGTCCAAGAGAAAAAAAGGCTTGGGCAAAAGTATAACCAAGCCCCCTTCCATCTTAGATTGAGTTATTAATGGGCACACATTCGAAATTATAACCTTCCCAGCTTCACCAAGGTCTTTTTATGAGAAGGATCCCAGATTTGGTTAAAGGAGCAGTGGAGGGACAAGTCTAATGGTAGCATCACAGGCAAAATCAATAATCCCATAATGCCCTTTCCATTTAATAAGAAGAGCGAAGTCAATACTGATGCCATGGACACACAAAAATCCAGAAACTTCTAGGGACACATAAGTGGGTCCCTTTGTCCAGACTCTTTTCTCAGTTTTTTTGTTTGTTTGTTTTAAAGATTTTATTTATTTATTTGACAGAGAGAGATCACAAGTAGGCAGAGAGGCAGGCAGAGAGAAAGAGGAGGAAGCAGGCTCCCCGCCGAGCAGAGAGCCCGATGTGGGACTCGATCCCAGACCCTGAGATCATGACCTGAGCCGAAGGCAGCAGCTTAACCCACTGAGCCAGCCAGGCGCCCCTTTTCTCAGTTTCAAAGGAAGAAATCCCATGATCAAAATGTAATCATCTTCACAGAGTACATAATAATCTGATTTACTGGAATTGTGTGACTGAATATAAGAGCATCTTATTTTTCTATATACATAAAACAATAATGAGTTTGATTATTATAAGTCGGATTCAGAAAACAGACAGGGAGGCAAACCACAAGTGACTTTGAACTATAGGAAACACATTGAAAGTTGCTGGAGGGGACAGTAGTGGGGGGATGGGGTAATTGGGTGACCTCTGATGGAAATGACTTATCAGATGACCCACTGGGAAGCTGATAAACTGGTAAATGTCATGAAGCAATACTGGTGGGAGATATTTCTAGGGCTGCCAGAATGGCACAATAGACTTCTGGACAATCAAAATTAGAAGAAACTAAAAGCAACAAATCTAATTTTGAATGTCCAAAAGTCTTGATAATGGCCTATGCAGACAGAATTTTGTCAAAAATATCAAAAAGTTTTGAACTTTTGAGTAAACACTCTCTCAGATTATTATGAAAGATACTTAACTGTGTATTTGACCAGAGACAATAAAGATTTTATATTCAAATACCAGAAGGTTACAGACTTGTGAGCAAAACCTATCAAAGACCTAATAAAGCACAGAAAATTACTCCAATAAAACACAAAATCTTTGCTTTTCTTTCATAATCTCTTATCGGAAGCAGACCAATAGTACAGGAAAACTTTGTCCTTTTAGCAGATGAGAGAATATTAAGTTTTGTCCTGACATTGTTCAGCTAGACTAGAAATGATGCAATAAGCAGAGGCAACAGGATTCCTGTATCACTGTTGAAGAAGGTTCTCAGAGAGTAAAGACTTGAAAGATGGGACGCCAACTTCAGAACTGATGACAGAATTATCAATATCTGTGATGCCATGACCCGAATTCCCAGCCTTGCAAGTAACTGGGAAAAAAATGAAGGAAGTTCTTTTGAACACAGATTGTTGCCTGGCTGTAAGTCTGAAAAGACAATCTATTTATGAGGCAATCAAAGAGTGATTACAACTTGGCCTGGAGAAGGTACGACTGTGTGTGTACAGGGCAGAAGAGTGATTGTTCTTATACTGACTTTTTCAGCCAGCTGCACAGATCCTTTTGTTGCTCATTTAACTGTGGTATAAAACCAGTAGCTTTAAAACATGCTGGATCATTTCACAGCAAGAAATAGTGTATATTTATGTCCCAGAACATACATACACATTAAAACCATATAAGTAACGGAAATAAAAGTTCAATAAATGGACATGTATTTCCTTGACATGGAAATATTTTCAGGAAGTATTTCTTGACATGTATATATTTTCAGTATATGCCATGCATACTCTATTTTCCATTCTATAAAATTATTATTTTTTATTTATATAAAGGCAATAAATAAATCTATAATAAAATCTGTAAATTATAGGTAAAATTAAAGACACATATATCATCCATCCATCTACATTGATAAGTATTGTGTATTTTTATTTAAATAAATGTTAACCATAACTCATCAATGGTCTGTGACCTTAGTTTGAAAAATGAGAAGTTAGCAAATCCTTCCACAGGGTGAGAAAACTCTGTGGAAGTTCAATGTGCCTTATCTTCTAAAGAGGAACCTGTGGCCTTGTCTGCATTCTCTCAGCCTCAATGAACACAGTTTGCACAGAGTTAATTTATGCTTATTACTCTCTTTTAACATTTTCTCTGGTTCATTTTGTAATGTTAGCTCTTCTTCCAACCTTTTTAACTATTTGTAATCTTTCCTTTTCAGTGAAAACTAGGAAACCAGCAATTGGGGACCATAATAAATTAGCATCCTGTAGTATATTAGTAAACTTTTAAAAACATCTGAAATTTTTAGAAATATATTTTTCCTCATAATACATTTTTTGTAAATATTAAAAGACAAAAGTAAATAAACTTATGTTTAACAGTTAATGTTTCCCTGATTTGTAAGTAATTTAAATATTTAACAAATATCCATTATTTAGTTTAACTTAGTATAAACTTTGATCTTATTCATATTAATTTAAATCACTTGTTTAACATAACAATTATATTTATATTTGGATTAAACACTAAACAGCTAAACACAATTTTGTTATTTGTCTCGTTGACAAATTTTAGAACACTGAGATAACATGAGCTTATTTGATTGTAAACAAATGTAGAAAAAATTATTTACCACATTATATCTAATGCTGATAACTCTGAAGACATTCCTGTTTTTTTTAAGCCAATAAACTTGAACTAGTTTTTATATATCAAAGATCATCTTAGATCATACGAACTTGAAAAAATGTCTGTGTTAGTTTGATTATATTTCTAAGGACTTTAGGAATATTTGATTTATAAGCACTTGATTTTTGTTAAGACAATTAAATAGAGCTCTTACAAATTAATTTTGGTAATACCACCCAGAGGTTGAAAAATACTATGCCCATAAAATGTATACAGACAGACAAAGAGATCTTACAGATTTTGGTGTTTCTTTTTTAAATATTCCTCATATTGTCATATGCCTCAGATATGAAACTCAAAAGAATAGCTGAATCCAAGTTGTGTTTCTGGTAGATGGACCACATTAAAATTACCAGCTGAAATGTCCAAAGTCTTTAACCAAAGCCTTTTAAAATTATTATTATTATTATCACTTGCATGCTGTAAGAATCCTTTTAGAGCTGTATGGAACTATTATTTCTTTAGAAGCTTCTGTATGCCAATCAAAGAATGCATTCCATGGTCTTCAAGTGGCTTGGAATCTTCTCTTTAAAGAGTCTCTGTTAAGGTGGACTCGTTTAAAACAAAGCTTCCCCAGAATGGCCAATGCAATTTTAAATTATCTAACAGCTATTTTAAGATACCAGGAATTACCCATTCCCCCCCCCCTTGTGAAAGAAAAGTGTATTCACCAGTAGGAAGACCCACCGCCACCACCACCATAGCATAGCTGTGAGCTGGCACCAAAATCATCTCCCTTGGTATCTCCAACTTGGCCCCAAATAAAGGCTGCAATCTCAACCAGAAGGAGGGAGGTTGGAACCTGAAAGGACTCACAGTTGAAGGAGACAGCTGTCAAGAGACGTGATGAGCACAAATGCTTGAGTGAATACCACGGCCAGTACTAGACACACTGAGCCTGCAGCAGTGGGATTGCTTCCAGTCCAGCTTCTGACACTAGTCATGTCAACCTAAAATTGTCTGGAAGCAAGAATTAAGCAAGAGTATTTATATGGAATCAAAGAATTGCAATTCAGGGTACACAGACTTGGGAGAAACTAAATAGTATCTTACTAGGGAACAAAAGCCTGGTTTTTTGTTTGTTTGTTTGTTTGTTTTTGTTTTTGTTTTAAGCAAATCAGGAATTCTTGTATTAGTTGTTGACAAATAATTTTTTATTAGTGCTGGCAACAGAAAGCTAATCTTGACTGAATATAATTGGCTGCAAAGTCTATCACTAAATTGTCTCTTACTATAGTGAAGGCAGCTGTTCAGGATGACTCCTTGGAATATTTTGGGTTTGGCCCAATTTAAAAGTTCATGGTTCCACCACTGAAGACTTGCATGAGACCCATCTCCTTAATGGCCTCCTGGCTGCACTCAAAAACTCTTTAACATGGGGCAGGAGCACGATGGTGGCCGAGTAGCAAACTGAATGGATAGTTATCAAACCATTCTGAACACCTACAAACTTAACAGGAGGTTGAAGAGGGGAAGAGCAGCAATTCTAGGAACAGGAAATTGATCACTTTCAGGAAGGTAGGACATGTGGAGAAGTGAATCTGAAGAGACAGAAAGATAGACCAAGGAGGAGGGGTCAGCACCCAGCAAGTGAGAGAGCAGCGGAGTACAAAATCAGAATTTTTATAAGTCTGCTCCACTGAGGTATGTTGCTCCAGAGGCTAAGTAGGAGGTGGAGCCCTCATGGGGACAATGTGGTCTCAGCACCCGCAGGGACACAAAAAGACCAGAAATGGTCAGAGTGTAGCAGAGCTCCCAGGCATTGGAGCAGGGAAGCCAACTGCAGACACAGAGCCGAGGAGTGTGGTCTCAGCTTGAGGTTACCTTAAACCATGATCCAAGGCACAGCAGGGCAACTGCAACTGAAGAAATCCAGAGAGACCTCATTTCTTCTCTGGGAGGAGTGGTATAGGAGCACATTGCAAGTATCTACTGGCAATGGAGACTCCAAACCCAGCCATGTGCCAGAGATAGAAATGCTTGTTTACAGGCTAGTTGATCTCGGAGCACACCCGGAGACAAGGGAGAGCTTCTCTGAAGCTAGAAGTCAATTTCAAAACCCACAAAAGTGGATTGACCACTTTTCTTGGAGGGTGCACTGAGGAGTGTGGCCCTGAGATCTTGGCTCTTATGGAGTGGGAGACTGGGAGGCTGCCATTTTCATTCCTGTCCTCCAAAGCTGTACAGAAAGTGTTCAGAAAAAAAAAAAAAAAAAGCTGCCAAGAGCAGATTGCTTAGCCTGGCCCCTGGCAAGGGCAGTGCAATTCTGCCTCAGGCAAAAACATTTGAGAATCACTGCAACAGGCTCCTCCACCAGAAGATCAGCAAGAACATCCAGGCAAGACCAATTTCACCAACCAACAAGAAATGCAAAACTCCAGAGACAGGGAAAAGCAACACATAGAATTCATGTTGGTTTGTTTGTTTGTTTTTTCCCCTATGATCTTTCAGTCTTTCAGAATTAATTTTTTTAATTTTATTTTTTTCTTATTCCATTTTTTTAAAATTTTCTCCTCTTTCCTATTTTAACATTGACTATTTTATCTTACCAATACCTTTTCAAAAATCTTTTTTAATTTTCATTGTTATACTCGTATTTTATTCCTTCATTGTTTTTAACCTTATTTTTTGTATAAATATAGGGTTTTTTTCCTTTAAAATTTTGGATACAATTTCTTCTAATAGATCAAAATATATCCTAAATTGAGTGCATGCTTTCGAACTAATCTCCAGCCTGATCACATTCTTTCCTCTTTTCAACCAACTTCTTATCTTATCAATTCCTTTTTTAGAATCTATTTTAATTTTCATCTTCACATTGATATTTCATCCCTTCATTGTGTTTAACAGTTTTTTTTGTATATATACAAGTTTTTCTTTCTTTAAAATTTTAGGAGGTAGTTTCTTCTAACCAATCAAAATACACCCAAAATCAGTGTGCAGCTTTGTTCTTTTCACCAGTCTAATGCATATTTTTTTCTTTTTCTCCCCTGCCTTCCCCCACCACAGTTTTGGGTCTCTTCTGATTTGGTTAGTGTATGTTTTTCTGGGGTCATTGCTACCCTTTTAGTATTTTGTTCTCTCATTCATGTATTCTTAACTGGATAAAATGACAAGGTGGAAAAGTGCACTATTAAAAAAAAAAAAAAGAACAAGAGGCAGTAGCAAGGGCTGGGGACCTAATCAATACAGACATTAGTATTATGTCAGAACCAGAGTTCAGAATGATGATTATCAAGGCACTAGCTAGGCTCAAAAAAAGTATAAAAGATATTAGAGAATCCCTTTCTTGATAAATAAAAATAAAATAAAATAAAATCTAACCAAGCTGAAATCAAAAAAGCTATTAATTAGATGCAATAAAAAATGGAGGCTCTTACTGCTAGGATAGATGAGACAGAGGAGAAAATTAGTGGTATGGAAAACCAAATAGTGGAGAATAATGAAGCTAAGAAAAAGAGATATAAACAACTACTGGATCATGAGGGGAGAACTCAAGAGATAAGTGATATCATAAGATGAAATAATATTAGAATAATTGGGATCCCAGAAGAGGAAGAAAGAGAGAATTTATATTGGAGCAAATTATAGCAGATAATTTCCCTATTTGGTGAAGGGAACAAGCATCAAAATCCAGGAGGTGCAGAGAAGCCCCCTCAAAATTGATAAAAATAGGACTACATCCTGTCATCTAATAATAAAACTTAGAAGTCTCAGTGGCAAAGAAAACCCTGAAAGCAGCTCAGGACAAGGGGTTTGTAACATATAATGGTAGAAATATTAAATTGCAAGCAGACCTATCCACAGAGACTTGGCAGGCCAGAAAGGACTGGCATGATATATTCAGATCTCTAAACGAGAAAAACACACAGCCAAGAATACTATATCCAGCTAGACTATCATGGAAAATAGAAGGAGAGATAAAAAGCTTCCAGGGCAAACAAAAACTAAAAGAATTTGCAAACATCAAACCAGCTCTAAAGTAAATAGTGAAAGGAGTCCTCTAAGCAAAAAGAGAGCCTAAAATAACAGACCAGAAAGGAACATACAATATACAGTAACAGTCACTTTACAAACAATACAATGACACTAACTTCATATCTTTCAATAGTTACCTGAATGTAAATGGGCTAAATGTCCCAATCAAAAGACACAGGGTATCAGAATGGATAAAAAAATAAAAAGAAGAAGACCCATTCTGGCACCTGGGTGGCTCAGTGGGTTAAGCTGCTGCCTTCAGCTCAGGTCAAGATCTCATGGTCCTGGGATCGAGCGCCACATCAGGCTCCTTGCTTAGTGGGGAGCCTGCTTCTCTCTCTTTCTCTGCCTGCCTCTCTATCTGCTTGTGCTCTCTGTATCTCTCTCTGTCAAATAAATAAATAAATAAAATCTTAAAAAAAAAAAAAGAAGATCCATCAATATGCTGTCTACAAGAAACTCATTTTAGACGCAAAGACACCTCCAGATTTAAAGTGAGGGGGTGGAAAACAATTTACCATGCTAATGGACAACAAAAGAAAGCTAGGGTGAAAATCATTATATCAAATAAGTTAGATTTTAAGCCAAAGACTATAATAAGAGATGAAGAAAGACATTATATCATATTTAAAGTGTTTGTCCAACAAGAAGATCTAGCAATTTTAAATACCTATGCTCCTAACATGGGAGCACCCAATTGTATAAACCAATTAATAATAAAATCAAAGAAACACATCAACAATAACACAATGATTGTGGGGGACTTTAACACTGTCTTTACTGAAATGGACAGATCATCTAAGCAAAAGATCAGCAAGGAAATAAAGGCTTTAAATGACATGATGGACCAGATGGACACCACAGCTATATGACACTTTATATGGAAAACACAAAAGACTCCACTCCAAAACTCCTAGAACTCATACAAGAATTCATTAAAGTGTCGGAATATAAAATCAATGCACAGAAATCAGTTGCATTTCTATATACCAACAGCAAGACAGAAGAAAGAGAAGTTAAGGAGTCGATCCCATTTACAATTGTACCCAAAACTATAAGATACGTAGGAATAAATCTAACCAAAGAGGAAAAGAATCTGTACTCAGAAAACTATAAAGTACTCATGAAAGAAGTGGAGGAAGACATAAGGAAATGGAAAAACGTCCAATGGTCATGGATTGGAAGAACAAATATTGTGAAAATGTCTATACTACCTAAAGCAATCTACACATTTAAAGGAATCCCTATCAAAACACCATCAATTTTTTTTCAAAGAAATAGAACAAATAATCCTAAAATTTATATGGAACCAGAAAAGACCCATAATAGTCAGATTAATGTTGGAAAAAACAAACAAACAAACAAAGTTGGTGGCCTCACAATTCCAGACTTCAAGCTCTATTACAAAGCTGTAATCATCAAGACACGTTGATACTGACACAAAAACAGACACATAGATTAGTGGAACAGAATAGTTCTGTTCAGAATACAACTCAGAATACAACAGAATACAACTCCATGGTAAACTAATCTTCAACAAAGCAGGAAAGAATGTTCAATGGAAAAAAGACAATCTCTTCAAAAAATGGTGTTGGGAAAATTGGACAGCCACATGCAGAAGAATGAAACTGGGTGATGGCCTTACTCCACACACAAAAATAGACTAAAAATGGATAAAAGACCTCAATCTAACACAGGACTTCATCAAAATCTTTGAGGAAAACACAGGCAGCAACCTCTTCGACCTCAGCCTCAGCAACTTCTTCCTAGGAACATCACCAAAGGCAAGGGAAGCAAGGGCAAAAATGAACTATTGGGACTTCATCAGGATCGAAAGCTTTTGCACAGCAAAGGAACAGTTAACAAAACCAAAAGACAACTGACAGAATGGGAGAAGATATTCGCAAATGACATATCAGACAAAGGGCTAGTATCCAAAATCTATAAAGAACTTACCAAACTCAACACCCAAAGAACAAATTATCCAATCAAGAAATGGGTGCCTGCATGGCTCAGTTGTTGGGCATCTGCTTTTGGCTCCAGTCACGATCCCAGGGTCTGGAATCAAGCCCTGCATCGGCTCCCTGCTCAGTGGTGGGCCTGCTTCTCCCTCTCCCATTCCTCCTGCTTCTATTCCTTCTTGCTCTTGCTGTGTCTCTCTCTGTCAAATAAATAAATAAAATCTTAAAATAAAAAAAAAAAAAGAAACGGACATAAGACATGAATCAACATTTTGGCAAAGATGACATCCAAATGCCAATAGACACATGAAAAAGTGCTCAACATCACTTGGCATCAGGGAAATACAAATCAAAACCACAGTGAAATAGCACCCCACACCAGTCAGAATGGCCAAAATTAGCAAGTCGGGAAATGACAGATGTTGTCAAGGATGCAGAGGAAGGGGAATCCTCCTACACCATTGGTGGGAATGCAAGTTGGTGCAGCCACTCAGGAAAACAATATGGACGTTACTCAAAAAGTTGAAAATAGGGGAGCCTGGGTGGCTCAGTGAGTTAAGCCTCTGCCTTTGGCTCAGGTCATGATCTTGGGGTCCTGGGATCAAGCCCTGCATATGGCTCCCTGCTCAGCAGAGAGCCTGCTTCCCCCTCCCCTCTCTCTGCCTGCCTCTCTGCCTACTTGTGATCTCTGTCTGACAAATAAATAATTTTTTTTTTAAGTTGAAAATAGAGCTACCCTACAACCCAGCAATCACACTACTGGGTATATACCCTAAAGATACAAGTGTAGTGATATGAAGGGGCACATGCACCCAAATGTTTATAGCAGCAATGTCCACAATAGCCAAACCATGGAAAGTACCTAGACGTCCATCAACTGATAAATGGATAAAGAAGTGGTATATATATATATATATATATATATATATATATTCTATGCAGCCAACAAAAGAAATGAAATCTTGCCATTTGCAACGACATGGATGGAACTAGAGGGTATTATGCTAAGTGAAATAGGTCAGAGGAAAACAATTATCATATTTTCTCTCTGATATGAGGAATTTGGGAAGTAGGATGGTGGGGTCGTGGGAGTAAGGAGGAAAAAATAAACAAGAGGGGATCAGGAGGAAGACTAACCATGACTCTTAATCTCACAAAACAAACTGAGAATTGCTGGGGGTTTAGGGGGATGGATAGAGTGGCTGGCTGATGGACATTTGAGAGGGTATGTGCTATGGTGAGTACTATGAAATGTGTAAGCCTAATGGTTCACAGACCTGTACCCTGAAGCAAATAATGCATTATATGTTAAAAAAAATGCAATAGGAAAGGCTAAAGAAGACACAGAATTTGGAGAGCTGCAAGAAAACTTTTGATCATATGCTCCTATAAAGCATTAAAAAGTATAATAGATTAAAAAAAAAGAAAAAGATTGGGGAAGAAATTATATTTGTGAGTTTCCTAATCTGCTTATAGTAAGCTGTTAATATCCACATAATAAGTATTAAATATTGTTATTGGCCTTTCCTTTAGTTTACCTTGTTTGTGCATGGATATAATTTGTCAAATATATCTCAGTGTTTCCTAATGTAAATTGATTAATGCCTAAAAAAGTCTTAGAAATCTAGACTGTGGTCATTGGTAAAAATTCTTTCAAAATAGATCTGAGATAGTAATAAATATGGTGTGGTAGCAGGTTAAACTGTACCCCTAGGGCAAATAATACATTATATGTATGTTAATTAAAAAAAAAAAAAACCTCCCTGACATAAGTGACCCGATTTTATTTCATTTTTCAGCACACCTATAGTTAACAGTAATACATTTTACGCTTAAAACTTAAGAGGCTAGTGCCTCTTAAGAACACTCATATTAAGTGTTCTTAACACAATAAAATATTTAAGAATACACATATATACATTTTTCAGTTAAAAAAGGAAATAAGTATTTACAAATACAATTTTAAGGGAGTACCTTATTCTAAAGATTGATGCTCGTTAAGATTCCTCCACTTGATTACCAACCCATCATTCAACAATAACTATTGTTATTAAAAGAATCACTCTTTTGAGATTTCACAATTCTGTAACATCCTACGGACATATTCGTGCTTCACTGGTGAAAATTTATGAAAAGAACATCAGGATATCTAATATTTTTGTGGGAAAAAAAAAAAACTGAATAAGCCCAGAAAATAACACATTCATCATAATTACAAGACTAGTACTGTTATCATGAACAATAAGAACCTATCAGCTGGGTGATATAGTGATTTATAATAAGAAATATTTGGTCTTCATCCAGTTAGACACAGAGCTTCTAAAACCTTTGGGATTTCCTGAGTGGTGGAAGAAATCAAGGTATCTTTTGTTATACTAATGAGGTAACTTGGGAAGCCATTTTGTAACCTAAGAATAGAGGCTGGTTGCCAGAGCAAGAAACCTTGTACAAAGGGTTGAAACTTACAGTCCTCACCTCCTCATATCTGGGAAGCAGAGAGGAGTGGAGATTGAGTTCAACCAATAGCCTGTGAGTTAATCAATCATGCCTATGTAATGAGGCTTCCATTAAAAAACAAAAGAATGGGTTCAGAGAATTTCCAAGTTCTCTGTGGAGAGAGAACTCCACAGTTCTCTGTGGAGAGAGAACTCCACAGTTCTCTGTGGAGAGAGAACTCCACAGTTCTCTGTGGAGAACAAGCAGTGGTGCCTCGAGAGTGGCACACTTGGGAGGGCATGAAGCTCTGTGCTCTTCCCCCACATAACTCAACCTATACATCTCTTTCACCTGGCTCTTCCTGAATTGTACCTTTTTATGAATAAACTGCCTATCTAATAAATAAAATGTTTTTTTGAGCTCTGTAATCCACTTTAGCAAATTAATCCAACCCAAGGAGAAGATCAACGAACCTCAGATCTATAGCTGGTCTGTCAGAATTATAGGTGACAACTTAGGCTTGCCATTGACCTCTGAAGTGGGTGGAGAGCAGTCTTGTAGGACTAAGCCCTCCACCTGTGGTATCTGACAACATCTTCAGGTAGATTGTGTCAGAACTCAGTTGAATTGTAGAATGCCCAATTGCTGTTGGAGAATTTCTTTATGTGGAAAACAATATACATCAGAATTGGTGTCAGAATTTTAAACTGGAAAAAAAAATTGCAAAATATATTCTTTTCCAGCACATATAAAACATCCTTCAGATTCAATCATGTGATAGATCACAAAACAAGTCTTAATAAATTTAAGAAGATTGAAATTATGTCAAGCAACCTTTCCAACCATAATGGTATGAATGTAGAAGTAATTACAAGAAGAAAACTCAAAACTTTACAAATACGTGAATATTAACTAACATCTACTGATCAACCAATGGGCCAACAAAGAGAGAAATCAAAAGATAAATCAATAGAAGCTAAAATGGAAATACAACCTACCAAAACATATGGGATACAGCAAAAAGAGTTTGAAGAGTGAAGTTTATAATAAAAAATACCTATATTAACAAAAAAGATCTCATACAAACAACCTAACTTTATACTTCAAGGGACTAAAACGGGAACAAATGAAGCCCAAAGCTAATGGAAGGAAATAACAAAGATCAAAATGGAAATAAATAGAGACCACAAAGAAAATATCTATGAAACTAAGAGCTACTTTTTTAAATAAAAACAAAATAAAGAAACTTTAGTGAGACTTAACAAGAAAAAGGAAGACTCAAGTAAATAAAATTATAAATAAAAGAGAAGACCTTACAACTGATACCACATAATTACAAAATGATATCAGACAATATATTTAAAAAATGGCAACAAATTAGACAACCTAGAAAAAATGGATAAATTCCTAGAAACATACAACTACCAAGACTAAATCACGAAGAAATACAAAACCTAAACAGATCAATTACTAGTACAGAGGATAAATCATTATTCAAAATCTTTCCAACAAAGAAGAATCTAGCACCAAATGGCTTTACATGAATTCTACCAAACATTCAAAGAAGAATTAATACCAATACTCTATAAATTCTTCCAAAAGAGAGAGAGTGAGAGAAAGAAGAAGAAAATACTTTCAAACTTATTTTATGAGACCAGCATTACTTTTATATCAAAGCCAGACAAAGGCACTAGAAAAAAATTACAGACCAATATTCTTAACAAACATAGATATAAAAATCCTCAACATAATATTAGCAAACTAAACTCAACAATACACTAAAAGGATAATACACAATGATCAAGTGGAATTTATTCCAGGAATTCAAGGAATGATTCAACATCCACAAATGAATCAATGTATACACCACATTAAAAAAATGAAGGATAAAATTCCATATAGTTGCAGAAAAAGCAGTTGACATAATTCAGCACCTTTTCATGGTAAAAAGTATCAGCAAACTGGGTGCAGAGGAAACATCTCAATAGAATAGAGACGTATATGAAAGGTCTACAGATAACATTGTTCTCAGTAGTGAAAAGCTGAAAGCTTTAAGATTAGGAATAAGACACCAAAGATGCCCATTCTTACCCTTCCTATCCAACATAGTATTGGAAGTCCTAGCCAGATAATTAGTCAAAGAAAATAAATAAATGGCTTCAAGATCAGAGAAGAAGTAAAACTATTTTTATTTGGGCACATGTTATATATAGAAAATTCTAAAGACTCCACAAAAAAAATGTTAAAAATAATAAAAATTTTAGGGGTACCTGGGTGGCTCAGTCAGTGAAGTGTCTGACTCTTCATTTCACCTCAGGTCATGATCTCAGGGTGGTGCAATCAAGTACACTCCACAGTCAGCATAGAGTTGCTTGAGGCTCTTTCTCTCTCTCCCTCTGTCCCCCACTAAAATAAATAAATAAATAAATCTTAACAGAAATAACAAAGAATTTTAGTAAATGTGAAGTTTACAAAACCATTATGCCAAAATCAGTTACATTTCTACACACTAATAGTGAACTCTCTGCAAAAGAAGTTAAGAATAGAATCTCACTTACAATAGCATCAAAAGACTAAAATATTTAAGAATAAGTTTAACCAAGAAAGTCAAGATCTATACACCAAAAACTGTGAGACATTAATGAAAAATACTGATAACAACACAAATAAATGAAGAGATATACAATGCTCAGGGAAGTCTTCACAAAAATTCTAATGGCATTTTTCACAAAAATAAAACAAACAATCCTAAAATTTGTATGAAACCACAAAAGACCCTGAGTATCCAAATCAATCTTTATATAGAAGAACAAAGCTGAATGTATCGCATTATCTGATTTTAAACTAGATTATAAAGCCATAGTAAACAACCCAGTATGGTATTGGTAAAAAAGCTGACACAGAGGTTAATGGAACAGAATAGAAAGTCCATTAATAAACCCACACAAATATTGTCAATTAATTTATGACAAAGGAGCCAAGAATACACAATGCAGAAAGAATATTCTCTTCCAAAAATTGTGCTGGGAAACCTGAATTGCCACATGAAAAAGAATGAAATTTGTCCCCTATCTTATGCCATACAGAAAAATAAATTCAAAATAGGTTAAAGACTTGAACATAAGACAGGAAATCATAACTCCTAGAAGAAAATATAGGAGGGTAAGCTCTCTGACATTGGTCTTGGCAATGATTTTTTTTTTTTTGATTGGACACCAAAAGCAGAAGCAATAAAAAGCAAAAATAAGTAAGTGGGACTATGCCAAATTAAAAAGCTTCTGAACTGCAAAGGAAAATGTCAACAAAATGAAAAAGCAATCTACTGAATGGGGGAAAATATGCAAATCATATATCTAATAAGGAGTTAATATACAAAATATATAAAGTACTTACATAACTTTATAGGGGAAAAATCCAATTTAAAAAAATAAGCAGAGGATATGAATAGATATTTTTCAAAACAAGGCACACAGATGGCCAACAGGTAAAGGCATTCAGTATCATTAATTGTGAAGTTAATGCTAATCACTACCACAGTGAGATATCACTCACACTCGTAGAACTTCTATTATCAAAAAGACAGGGGCACCTTTAACCCACCTGGGCTCAGTGGGTTAAAGTCTCTGCCTTCAGCTTGGGTCATGATTCCAGGATCCTGGGATCAAGCTCGGCATCAGGCTCTCTGCTCATCGGGAAAACTGCTTCTCTTTCTCTCTCTCTCTCTCAGCCTGCCTCTCTGCCTACTTGTGATCTCTGTCTGTCAAATAAATAAATAAAATCTTTAAAAAAAAAGATGAATATAAAAAACACAGAAGGGAAGAATGTTATGTATGATTCCATTCATATGGAACACAAGAAAAAGACTTGCATTTGAAAAAATCAAATTGAATATAAAATGATGAAAAGCATATTTCCATTGGCTGGAATTAGAGGGTTTTAATAGGAAGAAACAGGAAGGAACTTTGTAGGGAAATGGAAATACTCATTTCAGTGGGAGTAATAGAGAGGTATATTTTTGTAAAAATTCCTCAACTGAAATATTAAAAAATGGTCCATTTATTGTATGTAAATTTTACTGTATAAAATCTGTAACCCAATGTAGAACCTTGTTAATCCATAAATGGATGAAGGTAATAATTACTTAAAAAAAAAGAAGATATATGTTCATGACTTAGGTGTATGCACAAAGATACTCTTATACACTTAATTTAAAAGATGATATTAATTATTACTTAAAATAATGAATTAATAAAATTATTAATTAAAAAGTTATAAATATACCAATACTATGAAGAGTTCAATTCTTATCAATTATCAATGTTCAAAAAATATCTTCACAATGTTTTAATCATTATAAATTTTTTTATAATGATAAAAAATATAAAAAGAAGCTAAAATGATTTAAGGTAATTGGAAACAGTATAATTATCCATACAGTGATATCTTACACTGGTGAAACTTAGGAAGCAATATACATTTATGACAATGTTAAATTTTGGTTTAAATTCTGATGTCATATTAATATAGTGTACTGAAATTAAATAGATTTAAAATGATGCATCTCAATAATTAATAATTAAGATATAACAAGGTTCACACACTTCTAAGGGTAAATAGCTGAGATAGTCTGTATATCTCAACACAGAGGTATTTTAATTTAATTTAATGTTCGTGCATTTGTACTTACATAACTGTAAACATGCATATGTTTACAGGAAGGAAAGAATGGAAGGTATTCTCCAAAATATTACCTCTAATATTTCACCGTGATTTTTCTGTTGTTATATATCTAATCAAAACTTTTAACATATAATTTGTTCATTCCATAACTATTTGAAGACGCAGAGAGGGAGATCTATCATCTTTCAGAGTGCCCTTGAACCTGTTTTTCCTCTCAATGTCTGAGAGTTTAAAAAACAAAACAAAACAAAACAAAAACAAAACTATTTCCTAGGCTTGTGATGGCACTACAGCTATTGTGCGGGAATTGATATAATCACCTGAAGATAAAAACTGCAAGGAAATTATGTATACTCCTGAGAGCTGTTACTGCAGGAGTGGTCAGACTCAGCCATTAGCGACCAGAAGTTTTCTTGCTAGTTTTCAACATTATATGCATCTCAAGTTGTGGCTATAAGAATAACTGTAGTTAACTTAATAGAGAGAAGCTATGATTAACTGCCAGAGTGTAAGTATTATGAATTCTGTCATTTCAGTTACATTTGTTTTGAGACTTGAGTCACATTCATTGTATAAAATTTAGCAATGGAAGGGCACCATGGTGGCTCAGTCAGTCGAGCAACCAACTCTTGGGTTTGGCTCAGGTCATCATCTCAGGATCCTGGGATGGAGCCCTGCATCAGGCTGGGCTCTGTGCTGAATGCAGGCTCTGCTTAAGATTCTCTCTCTCTCTCTTCCTTTCCCTCTGCCCCTACCACACCTCACACACTCTCTCTCTGTCTCTTTAAAATAAATTAAATGTTTTTAAAAACTTAGCAATGTAAGTTCTAATTTGGGTATTAAACATCATTTTTAGAGCACTTTATTCTTGGATAGTATATAGTTACTGATAAGAGTAGTGTAAGCAACAATAAATAAGACGTCACCTAAGAATTCCATAATTTGAATGCCATGACAAAATGATAGGTCTCACAAATGCAAATTCTGGGAACTAAAAACTATTAACCAGTGGCTGGCTGAGGATGTGCATGCCCAGCAAAACTGGAGACAGGAAATCGAGATTGGGTGGGGAAACACAGCACAGTGGAGGGAAGATTATTCCAGATAGATAATCCATATAAAATGCTTGTTTCAGTATCTAACATATAGTAAAACTTCAATAAATACACAAGTTAGATTATTAAAAAAAAATACACACACACACACACACAGGGGGAGAAATAGGATGAGAGTATAGAAAATTAAGAGTTTCATTTTGGCTTTTTATGTCTGGAGTGCATTTGTTTATGTAACTGAAGCACAATCATTTTTAGAAATTAGGAGTTCAAGAAAACACTCAAAGGGAGCATTGTGTTAAGAAGTAAAAATGTATTAACAACTGGGACACATGGGTCATGCAATCCATTAAGCATCTGCCTTTGGCTCAGGTCATGATCCCAGAGTCCTGGAATCGAGTACCACATCAGGCTCCCTGCTCAGCAGGGAGACTGCTTCTCCTTCTGTCTGCTGCTCACCCTGCTTGTACTCTCTCTCTCTCTCTCTGAAAAAATAAATAAATAAAACCTTTAAAAAGTGTATTAAGAAATATTCCATATATATATATATATATATATATAGAGAGAGAGAGAGAGAGAGAGAGAGATTAGAAAGCAAAAAGATGGCAAGTAAACATGTATGTGGTATTAAAGTAAGTTAAGAGAGAATGTTATGAATATTGGGTGGTTGAAGGTACACATTCTACTTAGAAATTCCCTAAACTTTAAAAGCAAAAAAAGCCAAAAGTGATAAATTCTGGCACATAGTATTTCAATAGGTTCTTGAGAACAAAACAGGACTATAGCATATTGATGATTGAATGTAAGGTAACTAAAAGGAAAATCATTCTGGACAAGGTAATTGAAGTAGTTAAAATAGACTTATCACACTATCAGCCATGTACTTTCTAAGTACTTTATATATTAGTCTTTAATTTTTTGATGAAGGAAAATATTATTTCCATTCTGTAGATGATAAAAACTGAGTCACAGTTAAAGCAAGCCATGCTTGAAGAATGTGTTTAATAGCTCAATCTGAAATTTTTTGTAGTTAGTGATATTAATAACAATATTTTGAAATGTGTTTCAACCTCAACTAAACAGTTGTAAAACTAAGAAAATCTATAATTATTTTTTACATCCCTATATATCTTACATCCAACACATACATATTTTCATTCTATAGAATATATTTGTCATCAAAATACTTCCTGTCTTCCCATACCACAGTGGGAAATTAGTGTAATTCTAAACAGAAAATATGAAAGTCAGGGAAATGGGTGAGTGAGAAAGGAGTTGTTTAAGGAAACACATATTTTTAAAACTATAATACTAGAGCTCGTCATCTTCAGTAATGGATATACAGAGCCTATATCATGAGTCTCAAACTATTTGTGATCTGTTGCTTATTAAAACAAAACTTCAAGGAAATGTATGAAGGTGATAATGAAAGTTTAAGATTCAGCTTTAAGATTCAGTCTCTGAGCAGGGACAAAATGATCTCACAAAACATAAGCAGTCAAATCTATCTGTCAGGAAAATCAAATTCCAGGTATAAGTAAAAAATATATAAATTTCAAATAAAATGTAATGAGAAGGAAGCACCCATAATATTTTGGAGTATGATACAGATTTTTCTGATTTTTTAAAATATCTCCTGAATTTACCAAAACAACACCCAATTGTAGAAACTAGAATACCAGTGTATTGATAATATTTGTAAATGAAAATTTTGTAAATGCATGTGATTGTTTGCCTAGTTTTTTCTCCCATTAATTACCAACGCATATATATCAAATATACCTGAATTATAAATGCAGACTGAATTGAAGTCAGAAGTCAATGATGAGAAACCACACAATAACAACATTTATCCTGTTGGGACTGACCAATGATCCACAACTGAAGATTATGGTTTTCATCTTTCTATTTCTCACCTATATGTTAAGCATAACTGGGAACCTGACAATCATCTCCCTTACCTTCATAGATTCTCACCTTCAGAATGCCATGTACTTTTTCCGACAAAATTTCTCCTTCTTAGATATCTCATTTACCTCTGCTTGTATTCCCAGATATTTGTACAACATATCAACAGATGACAAGACAATCACATATGACAATTGTGTCCTTCAGATTTTTTTTACTTATATTTTTCGTGTAACAGAACTTTTTCTCCTGGCCACCATGTCCTATGATTGATATGTTGCCATCTGCAAACCCCTGCATTATGTGACCATCATGAACAAGAGGGTCTGTAGAAGACTTATCCTTGGGTGCTGGACAGCTAGCTTCTTGATTATTCTCCCACCACTTAGCCTGGGCCTAAATCTGGAATTCTGTGACTCTAATGTTATTGACCATTTTTTCTGTGATGCATCCCCCCTCCTAAAAATATCATGCTCAGAAACATGGCTTATAGAGCAGATGGTCATAGCCTGTTCTATGTTGACCTTCATTATGACCCTATATGTACTTCTATCCTACATATACATCATCAAGGCTATTCTACAATTCTCTTCTTCCCAGCAAAGAAAAAAGGCATTTTCTACATGTTCTTCCCACATGATTGTAGTCTCCATCACCTATGGAAGCTGTATTTTCATCTATGTTAAGCCTTCACCAAAGAAATCAGTGGTCATTGATAAGGGTGTGGCAGTCCTTACTACATCCATTGCTCCTATGCTGAACCCCTTCATTTATACCTTGAGAAACAAGCAAGTAAAACAAGCTTTCAAAGACTCGGTCAAAAGAATTGCATTATTCTCAACGAAGTAATAGAATTTGCTCAAGTAGGGAACCACATTTTCATAAAAATATTATTAGTTCCTAAGCATATATCTTTAGATTTTTAACTCCTTTCTTTCTAGCAGAGTCTATTTCAGAAAACTTTCTTTAAAAACAATTTTTTTACTTCTTCTTTGCCGATTTGGATGCCTTTAATTTCCTTTTGTTGTCTGATTGCTGAGGCTAGGACTTCTAGTACTATGTTGAATAGCAGTGGTGATAATGGACATCCCTGCCGTGTTCCTGACCTTAGCGGAAAAGCTTTCAGTTTTTCTCCATTGAGAATGATATTTGCGGTGGGTTTTTCATAGATGGCTTTGATGATATTGAGCTATGTGCCCTCTATCCCTACACTTTGAAGAGTTTTGATCAGGAAGGGATGTTGTACTTTGTCAAATGCTTTTTCAGCATCTATTGAGAGTATCATATGGTTCTTGTTCTTACTTTTATTGATGTGTTGTATCACATTGACTGATTTGCGGATGTTGAACCAACCTTGCAGCCCTGGAATAAATCCCACTTGGTCGTGGTGAATAATCTTTTTAATGTACTGTTGAATCCTATTGGCTAGTATTTTGTTGAGTATTTTCGCATCTGTGTTCATCAAGGATATTGGTCTATAGCTCTCTTTTTTGGTGGGATCCTTGTCTGGTTTTGGGATCAAGGTGATGCTGGCCTCATAAAATGAGTTTGGAAGTTTTCCTTCCATTTCTATTTTTTGGAACAGTTTTAGGAGAATAGGAATTAGTTCTTCTTTAAATGTTTGGTAGAATTCCCCTGGGAAGCCGTCTGGCCCTGGGCTTTTGTTTGTTTGGAGAATTTTAATGACTGTTAAATTTATTTTTTTAAGAGAGAGAGAGAGAGAGAGCCCGTGTGAGTGCACAAGTTAGGGGAGGGGTAGATGGAGAGGAGAAGGAGAAGCAGACTCCCTGCTGAGCAGTGAGCCTGACTAGGGCTTGATCCCAGGACTATCATGACCTGAGCTCAAGGCAGACCCCCAACCAACTGAGCCACACATTCAAAGCTCTCTTAAAAAGAAAATGTGATACATTTCTAGGAAGCAAAAGAATGCTCCAAATCTTAACAAGCCTTTACAAAACTGCAAACAAAACAAGACAAAATAAGCAGAACCAATGAGTTAATTGTGTATTTTGGATAGAGTAATTGTGTATTGCATTTTATAGTTCTAGCTTTTAAGAGCATTTTTGATGCTAGGGTCCATTTCAGGCACTGGAGATAGAATAGAAAACCTACAGGTTTCTTGCCCTTAAATGCCTTACACTTTAGAAGGGGTATGTGACTAGTGCATTAAATAAAATATGAACATCACTGTCAACCTACAATTGTCAGGAAGCAATAGTCAAGCAAAAGTGTGTATTTGGGATCAAAGAATTATAATTCAGGTACCAGAGCTGGGCAGCAATGCCCTACTAGGAAGCAAAAACCAGGGGTTTTAAAGACAAAAAGGGAATGCTTGTATAAGTTGTCTACAAAAACTTTAATTGGTGTTAGCAGCAGAAAACTAATCTTGGCTGAACATAACTGGTTGCTAAGGCCATCACTAAGCAAATGTCCATTACTGTAGCAAGTTGTAAATATTCTTGCAGAGTCCTTGAGGTATTTGGGATTAGGCCCAGTTCAGAAGTTCATGGTTCTACCTGAAGAGGACAAGCATACAGCCCACCTCTTTAATGGCATCGCAGATTTAGAACCCCTTGACATCAATGACTCCATTTTATTTCACCTTTCACAATTATAAGCAACAAAAATATCTTAAAGTGAAAAAAAAAAGGAAGTTATGACAAATGTTTGCCTCTTAATGCCAAAGCTGAATTATAAAATGTAACCTCTTTCAATTTTGAATACTCAACACATCACTGACTAGCAGGTTAATTTGACGTAAAAGTGCTAACAATTCTTAAAAGACAAGTAAAATTCTAAAGACAGTGGTTATATATCTGCATCTTTATTTGTTTCTATACGTTTATAACTATATGCACTGGTTGTTGAGAAACATGTAAAAAAGAGAAAACAAGTAAAAACATGAAATGTATCTACATTAGGCACAGAAATGACTACAACTCGAAGAAAATCTATGGAAGCAGTACTTTCATCTATATTACACAGTCAGCCATGGAAACAGTGGCTGTTAATAAGGGCATGACAGGGCTCCCTACTTCTTACGTTTAGAACTACTTCCTGGACCCCTTCATTGACACCTTGAGAAACAAAGAAGTAAAACAAAATTATAATAACATTTCAGGGACCTTGTTTGTGAAATAATATTTTGATGTACTCGATTACATAAAATATACCATTTAAATTGATTTATTTTTAATTTATAATATGGCTATAGAAATGTCTGAATTAAATACGTGGCTTACATCATCTTTCTATTGGAATGCTTCAGATATTTAAGCAGTGCTGGTTAGTAGTGGACTCATTCTGTTTATTAGACCCAAAATTCTGTATTTGATTTAAGAAAACCTCACCAAAGAAACACTTTCAGCAAAAAAGATATTTTCAAGAGACTTCTCAAGCCAAACCTACATGGAATGAAATCAATATAAGTAACATTTAAAATTATTAACTCTAATATTAAAAAACACTCACATAAGCTTAATCTATAAAATTCAGTACATCTTGGGGCGCCTGGGTGGTTCAGTCGGTTAACTGACGGCCTTCGGCTCTGGTCATGATCCCAGAGTCCTGGGATCAAGCCCTGTGTCGGGCTCTCTGCTTAGTGGGGAGCCTGCTTCTCCCTTTCCCTCTGCTGCTCTGCCTGCTTGTGTCTCTCACTCTCTCTGTCAAATAAATAAAATCTTTAAAAAAATGCAGTACATTTTTAAATTTAAGATTAATAATGTACAAATGAAATTAATCTGTGGGTTAAGAATGAAAAGAACTTTTGAAAGAAAATATAAATGTAGTGACCACTAACATAACATAACTCTGCTTTCCTTTAAAAAGTGTTGAACTTTTAAATATATATATAAATCAAGATTAAAAAATGGAAATCTGAATATGTAAGCAATGTGGTTTTTTAGAGCAATACTCCTTGGCATTGAGTAGGTAGGAAGGACGGCTGAGTGCAATGAGTTCAGGAACCCTGGGAAGCTCTTTCTAATGCAGGCAGAGCTTTTTGGCAACTCACTGTATCAATTATTCTATAGCATTGACTCCAGTTCATACAAAAGATCTGACTCTGGTGGAATCATTTTTTTCCACATAATTTTTTCACCTTTGCCCAACCTTCTCTGATTTCCTTCACTGGTCTAGTAGATGCCCTCACTCGCAAGGAGACAATACTAAGAATTATATTCTCCTCGTCCAGAGCCCCTGATCTGACAAACTGGGTGTTTCCAGAGACGAGTGGGCTTAATGACTAAGTTATTAGAAATTGTTAGTTTCTGGGAATTTAGATTGTGATAATAACACCTGTCTTGAGACAAGTTGCTAGAGGAGGCCTGCATTATAGGAATAAAAGTCCCTTACTGCTCATTAATAGTAGCCCATTAATAGTAGCTTACCTGAGGGCCCAGACTGAGAAGTTATAGTCCTCCAGGTCTTGTTCTAAGACACCAGGTCTTGTTCTAAGGCTTTTTCAGCCCAAGGGTAATTACAACTAGTCTCCTAAATTTCTTAAAATATCCAAAATGTTAAAAATATCTTTAAAAAAAATCTTAATATCAACAACAAATATTTTTGAGTGCTTTTTCTACCCCAAGCTGTATGTTAAACACTTCATTTCTCTTCAACTTACATAGAGAACATTTCATAATGCACAGTACTGTCTCAATCACATCAAGAAGTATCAATTCATAGCCAACTTATTTCATCTATAAACAGGTCTATTCCTTCCATCCCCTACTTGATTATTTGAAACATATACATACATTATTTCATATACATTTCAGTATGACTCACTAAAAATATAAATTTTTAAACATTGATGATAATATGTAATATAGCACATAATTGACTGTGTACAGCTTGATGAGTTTTCTTAAGCACTGATACTCATGTAACCATCACACATATCCAGATACAGCACATTTTCAGCACCCCAGACATCTTTTTGTTACTACTCAATGTCGATATCCTCCCAAATGCATCTGCTCTGCTGACTTACAATGCCAAAGCTCAGTTTTGTATAATCACTACCATCAAATTAATAGGAATACACAGAACGTACTCTGTGGGGTCTAGTTTCATTTTTTTGACATTGTGTCTGTAGAGTGGTCCAGGTTGTGTTAGCAGTTTATAAGTTCTGGTAAATTATAGAAATATAGCACAATTAATTTAGCCATCTTCTATTAATAAATATTTAGGTTGTTTCCTATATGTGACTCTTATATTAAAGGTCAAAGGACATTCTTGTACACCTTTTTTTGGCAGACATAAACACTCATATCTGTAGAATATAGAACTAAAAGTGGATTGATAGGCTATCTGTTAGCCCTATGTTTAGCTTAGTTGACATTGTCAAACAACACTCAAAAATAGTGTACTGATTTATCTTCCTATCAGCAATATATATGGACTATAATTGCTTCATATTCTTGCCAACGTGAAACTTTGTCAGACCTATTAAATTTAGCCATATAATGTTCGATACCCTGTTATATGCTTTTCAGATATCAGACATCCTATTTTGTGAAATGCTTATTCAAATAATTTGTCCTTTGTCTGAATTTATTTTAGGAGTTTTATTAATTTTCTATATGTCAGTCCTTTGTCAGTGGCAAATGCTGAAGTTATCTCTTATCCATGTCTTGCCTGATCATTTTGTTTATATTAAATTCGTGAAACAAAATATCTTAACTTTAATGAAGTCCAATCCATCCTTTCATTTCTGTTGTTGATAGAGGGTTCTTTGTATTTTTGTTTTGTTTTGGGGTTTTGCTGTTTCAGAAATCTTTGTTAACTAAACATCATGAAGGTACATAACTATGTTCTATTTTATAAGTTTCACTCACAGTTCTTACAAACTAAGGTTAATGGCTTATGTGAAATTGACTTTTTCTATGGTTTGAGATAGGGAATGATGGTCTATATTTCCATGTGAATATCAAAATAACAGAATTATTTCTTGAAAAGATTCCCTTTTCTCCTTGAATTCAGTGGCAATTTTGTCATCATCAGTTGATATGTGAGTGAATATTTTTGAGGTTTCATCATTTAATTCCATTGATATGCTTATCTCTGAACCAATACTATACTATTCTATTTATAGTAGCTTTATAAGTTTTCATATCGAGTAGTGTAATCCAAATAACTGTCTTCTCCTTCCTCAAGTTTACTTTGTTCTTACCAGTCCTTTGTTTTTCATAAAACTTTAAAAACCTTGGCAATTTCTACAAGTAAAAAATTATCTTCAGTGATTTTAAGATCACATTGAACCAACTAGCCAATTTGGGGGAAATTAATGTCATTATAACATTAAGAACTCTAATCCACTAAAAGAGTCTCATTTGTGTCTTTAATAACTTTTAAAAATATTTTCATTTTAACTGTATAGAGGCCTTGTACAATATTGATAGACATATTACTGGTATTTGATAGATTCATTCCTAAGCCTTTGATAATATGTTGCTATTTTACATGGACTTTTCTAATTTTTATTTTATAATTGTTTGTTGCTAGTTTTAGAGGTACTGTTGTTTTTTAATATTGGCTTTTATCTAGTAATCTTCCCAAATTTAGTAATTACTAATTCTTAAATTTAATGATTAATTCTAGTGATTTACATGTGGTGTATTTTAAATATGTCAACACACAATCAAATAATATGCAAATAATGACAGGCTACTATATTTTTTTTCTTTATTGCTCTAAGTCCCCCCAGTAAAATGATAAATAGAAATGGTGGAGGTGGAGATCCTTTTATATTCCTCAACTAAACAGAAAAGATTTCAGCATTCAGAATAAAATACTTAGGAATAAATTTAACCAAGAAGGTGAAAGTCTGTACTCTGAAAATTATAAAACACTGATGAGATAAATTGAAGATACAAATAAATGGAAAGATATTTGATGCTCATGGATTTGAAAAAAATGATATTGTTAAAATGTCCATACTACCCAAATAGATTCAATGCAATCCCCATTAAAATACCAATGACATTTTTCACAGGACTATAGCAAAGAACTGAGAACAATCTGAGGGTTTGAAGGGGCGGGGGTGGGAAGTTGGGTGAGTCTGGTGGTGGGTATTATGGAGGGCACGTATCACATGGAGCACTGGGTGTGGTGCATAAACAATGAATTCTGGTATACTGAAAAGAAGTTTTAAAAAATTAAAAAAAAAAAAAAAGAATCCTAAAATTTGTATGGAACCATAAAAGCCCCGAAACAACTAAAGCAATTTAACCCCCCCAAAAAAAACAACCAAACAAACAAACAAAAACCTATAGGTATCATATGCCTTGATTTCAAATTATATTACAAAGTTATAGTTATCAAAATAGGAAGGTGGCACTGGAATGAAAACAGGTAAAAAGATCAATGGAATACGATAGAAAGCCCAGAAAGAAACCCAAACAAATGGTTAATCAACCTATGACTAAGGAGGCAAGAATATATTATGGGGAAAAGAAATTTCTTCATTAATGGTGTTGGAAAAACTGGACAGCTATGTGCAAAAAAAAAAAATTGGACCACTGTCTTAAACCATATACAAAAATAAATGTAAAATGGGTTTAAGACTCAAATGTGTAAGACCTAAAATCATAAAATTCCTAGAAGAAAACAAAGGCAATAAGCTCTCTGACATTGGTCTCAGCAATTTTAGGGAGGGGAGCCAGTGTCCTCAGTCAAGGGCAACAAAAGTTAAAATAACAAATGGGATTACATCAAACTGAAAAGCTTCAGCACAGGGAAGTAAACATCAACAAAGCAAAAAGGCAAACTACTGAATAAGAGAAGATGCTTACAAATCATACATCTGATAAGAGTTGATATCCAAAATCTGTAAAAAAGTTACACAACTTAATATAAAAAAAATACACAATCCAGTCAGAAAATGGACAGAGAACCTGAATGGACATTTTCCCAAAGATGTACAGATGTACAGGCACATGTTCAACTTCACTGATCATCGGGGAAATGCAAACCAAATCACAATGATATACTACCTCATACCAGTCAAATTGCTATCATCAAAAAGACAAAAAGTAACAAATATTTGTGAGGTTATAGAGAAAAGGGAACTTGTTCCCTGTTGATGGAAATGTAAATTGGTCCATCCACATTAGAAATAGAATGCAGGTTCCTCAAAAAGTTAAAAATAGAAATACCAAATGATTGAACAATTCCACGTCTGAGTATTTATCTGAAGAAAATAAAAACACCAATTTGAAGAGACATGTTACTGCACCCCTATGTTCACTGTGGCATTATTTACAATAGCCAAGATACAGAAGCAACTTATGTGTTCACTGATAGATGAATGGATAAAGAAGGTAGGATATATATATAATGTATAAAATGATAGATTATTTATAATATATATTATATATACATGTTACTATATTTATATAACTTAATTTCCTTCACCTCTTTCACCTGCCACCCAACCCCTAGCTCCTCTGGAAACTTCTTCTATCTATGAGTCTTCTATCTATGAGTCTGTTTGTATTATTTTTTTAAGACTTTTTAATTTACTTTAGAGAGAGAGGACTTGGGGCAGGGGCAGAAAGAGAGAGAAAGAGAGTCTCAAGTAGACTTTGTGCTGAGCACAGAGCACAATGTGGGGCTTATCTCACAATTCTGCAATCATGACCTGAGCCAAATCCAAGAGTCATTCAACTGACTGTGCCACCCAGGAATGCCTGTTTTGTTTTTTTGTTCATTTGTTTTCTAGATTCCACATATCAGTGAAATCATATGGTATTTTTCCTTCTCTTATTACATATAGTGTAATATCCTCCAGGTTTATTCATGTTGTCACAAATGGCAGGATTTCATTCTTTTTTATGGTTACATAAAATTACAGGTTATTTATATAATACATATAATTATATATTTTATTAAGAGGTACAAATTTCCAGTGATAAAATGAATCATAGAGATGTACAACACAGGCAGTATAGCCAAAAATAGTGTAATAATTTTGTAAAGTACCTGATGATAGCTAAACTTATCATGAGGATCATTTTTTATATATAAAAATATTGAATCACTGTAATTTACACCAGAAAAATAATAATATGTTGTATGTCAATTACATATCACTAAAAAAATTAATAACATGTTTTCTAGATTCCCGTTATCAGACTAACAAACTTTGTCTCTAATCCTACTTTGCTGGGAATGTTTAATAATGAGTGGTAATTATAGTTTATAAAACACATTTTTCTACATTACTGAGATTATCATATTTTTTCCTCCATTCTACTAACATGGTGGATTGTGTTGGATTTTCAAAGGTTAAACCAACCTAGAATTTCTGTAATAAATCTTACTTTATGGTTAAAGTTAATTAAACTTAATAAATATCATTTTATAACACTCTGTTTAACTTGATAATTCATATTTAAGGACTTTTATCATTATTATAACTAAAATCAACCTGTAATTTAACTTCTTGCAAAATTGTTTCCAGTTTTGGCATGAAAGTTATTCTGCCCCCATAACCAAGTTGAGAATTATTTTTCCTTTTACTCTTCTCTGGATTGGTTTATATAAAATTAGTATAATTTTTCCTTAAATATTTTGAATAATTTACTAGTGAAGCCATTTGGCCCCGAATTTTCTTTGTGAGATTATTAATTATGGATTCAATGATTTTGACTTACATTGACATATCTTTATATTTTCTTTTTCTTTCTAATTCTTTTAGTTGTGTTTTTAACATAAATTAATATGCTATTTTAGGTAAGCTGTTTTATTGGCTTAATGTTCTTTATGACATACTTTATTATTCTTTTAATATTTGTTTCATCTGTATTGATATTCTTGTTTTTCATTTGGGTAATTTCCCATTTTTATTCTTTTGCTTCTTCTTGACTATACCTACAAGTTTAACTTTCTTAAAAAAATATTTTTAATTGCATTTATATTTTTATATTTATTATCTATAGAACTGATTTTTACTTTTATTATTCTTCCTTCTATCTATTTTATTTTAGCTTGTTCTTCTTATAGTCTCTTAAAGTGAATGTTTAGGTCACTGGTTTTTCAATATATTAAATTGTCTAAATTTTATATTTAAATAAAAATTTCCCTCTACACAATTATACTGCACACATTTTGATATGTTACATATTATTGTAAGATGAAAGAAAAGTTACCATTACAACCCAGATCTCAAGAAATTACTAGAGCATAAACTATAGTTTTTTTCCTAAGTGCACAGGATTAATCCAAGGAAATAATATGAAAATGAAAAGCAGTAGTGAATGCCCAAACCTGTTTATTGTGTAAATATAGTAAGTAGCTTGATGTGATAACTATATATGATAATTAAGTTTAATGAAACTTAATTAATTAAACTTAATAAATAATTAAGTTTATTATGGAAAGAAAACACATCTTTACATGAATTTTAAAAAACTATATATGACTCTCTATATACCCAACTTAGGAAGTGCTGAAAGGGGAAGATGAAAAATGTCTTTTTATTTTTTTAAATATTCATGTATGTTCATTTGTTTCCTTAAAATATTAAAAAGAATTAGTTGCTTTGAGTTTTCTAATGTTTTCCTATTTTATCTTTTTTAATGATTGAGAAAAAATAATTACTGGAATATAGTTATGATCTTTCACCTTCCATATATTTTAGGGAAGAAAGGCAGAAAATGCAGACTACTTCTTGACCGTCTGGTTTTTTACTCTTGACCTGTGTCTGTTGCTATTGCTTATCTTTGTGTCTCTAAGGACACTGCCCCCACTGGGGCATCTTATCTTTTAGGATTTTTGCCCAGATTCATTACAAAAGCTAATTAATGATGTTTGAAACTGGGTCACCAAGGACTTAGTTTTTTATTATTTAGTTTGAAATTTAGAAAAATAAATCAAATATAAATCTTGATAGTGTAAAAGTCTCTTATCCTTTCCAGAGAAGTCATAATAGCGACTTCAAAACAAGAGGGGGAAATGTTTTAACTACATTTTATGTTCAAACAAGAGAGAGCTAGAAAATACTTCCTAGGCACAAAGAGGACCGAAATTCTTGGTCTGAAAATCTCAATGTGTTGAAGATTAAAAATACAAGGAGTTCTAGGTTCTCCCAGAGCATCAGTCAGGGTACGTAGATTCATAAACTGAGAACCTAGTAAATCCCACACAAACCTTTTCTAATAGATCCTCTTCATCAAATGAACTTTTAGGGCTCATTGTTAAATAATTAACTGAAGGCAAAATTAACCCTTAGAAGGGTAATTATAGGGGACACTTCATTTTACTTTTTATCTGTACTTTCATCTTTTTCCATCTTTGGTAAATTTACATGTTAATTTTTCTCTGAAAAGCAAATGTAAAATGATTTACCAAAATCAGATGTAAAAAATATTTATTATATAAAGACACAGATCTTTCTGAGATGTATTTTTGATGCTGCTTTTTATAGTTTACATAAAGATAATGTAGAGTTATGTGTGGTGAAAAGTTATCTCTGCCACACTCTCATTTTCTCTTTAAAGAGAAAATGTATATTACATTAAAATCACTGATACAACAACTTAAATAATATTGACAAAGTTTGTTATCCTAGATCTTTTTTAAAATATAAAACTCTTTTATTTTTTAAAAGATTTTATTTATTTATTTGACAAAGAAAGAGATTACAAGTAGGCAGAGAGGCAGACAGAGAGAGAGGGGAAAGCAGGCTCTCTGCTGAGCAGATAGTCCAATGAGGGACTCGATCCCAGGATCCCAAGATCATGACCTGAGCCAAAGGCAGAGGCTTAACCCACTGAGCCACCCATATGCCCCTAAAATATAATAGATGAAAACTATTTCTTTTATATTTTTATTTTTATATTATTTTTTAATTTTATTTTTATATTATCTTTTATATTATTTATTTTATATTTTTGAAGATGAAAACTATTTTCTTAAACCTTGTCTCTCTTTTTTTTTTTAAGATTTTATTTATTTATTTGACAAACAGAAATCACAAGTAGGCAGAGACAGGCAGAGAGAGAGGAGGAAGCAGGTTCCCCACTGAGCAGGGAGCCCAAGCGGGGCTCAATCCCAGGACCCTGAGATCATGACCTGAGCTGAAAGCAGAGGCTTTTAACCCACTGAGCCACCCAGGCACCCCTTAAACCATGTCTCTTAAAGACAGCATTAATGAATGGAATAAATGAAAAACATTTTGGAACAAGGGTTACCACCTAGAGGGTACAGGAAAGAGCTTGGTACCATGTAAAGCTCCAGGAGCCACTGTAGTGAGGAATAACAGATTGAGAAAGTTAAGCAGGCTTGAGAGTATCTTTCCACTTCATTAAAATTATCTATTGTAGTTATTATGGTGTTCCCCTTTAGTTCCTTGGAATATCAAAGTTCTTCAAAAAATCATTGTCACTGGAGTCCAGTGAAGATAACAGTAAACCTTGGGTTTTAGTTGTAGTAACTGGGCATACAGTAAGAGATGATCCTGCCTCATCTTTGGAGAAAGTGAGTATTTTACAGGACAAATGAGAGCCAGTTACAGCACAAGCTAACTGATTTTTGCCAGGAAATCGAAAAGCATATTGTCTTCTATCCATTTATATAAGAGATACTCAAAACCAAAAGTTTTTAAGGATGTTAGTAACACTAAGTGTGATAGCTAATGAAAAACTATAGAACAACTATTGAGCCAATGCAAAAATTAGCGCATTCTTTTTTTTTTATTAATTTTTTATTTTTTATAAATATATATTTTTATCCCCAGGTCTGTGAATCACCAGGTTTACACACTTCACAGCACTCACCAAAGCACATACCCTCCCCAATGTCCATAATCCCACCCCCTTCTCCCAAACCCCCTCCCCCCAGCAACCCTCAGTTTGTTTTGTGAGATTAAGAGTCACTTATGGTTTGTCTCCCTCCCAATCCCATCTTGTTTCATTGATTCTTCTCGTACCCACTTAAGCCCCCATGTTGCATCACCACTTCCTCATATCAGGGAGATCATATGATAGTTGTCTTTCTCTGCTTGACTTATTTCGCTAAGCATGAAACGCTCTAGTTCCATCCATGTTGTCACAAATGGCAAGATTTCATTTCTTTTGATGGCTGCATAGTATTCCATTGTGTATATATACCACATCTTCTTGATCCATTCATCTGTTGATGGACATCCAGGTTCTTTCCATAGTTTGGCTATTGTGGACATTGCTGCTATAAACATTCGGGTGCATGTGCCCCTTTGGATCACTACGTTTGTATCTTTAGGGTAAATACCCAATAGTGCAATTGCTGGGTCATAGGGCAGTTCTATTTTCAACATTTTGAGGAACCTCCATGCTGTTTTCCAGAGTGGCTGCACCAGCTTGCATTCCCACTAACAGTGTAGGAGGGTTCCCCTTTCTCCGCATCCTCGCCAGCAAAACCACAATGAGATATCACCTCACACCAGTCAGAATGGCTAAAATAAACAAGTCAGGAAATGACAAATTAGCAAGTTCTTCAACCTCAGTTTCAAAATATGCATTAAAGAGACATAAATGGAAATTTAAGAGGGAAAAAATCTTTCTCTGCGGAAGACAAGAATGAAAGTTTTAAATGTAAACTGAATAGTTGACTATTTTGTGGTGTAAGTTGTGTGAATTAACACCCAATGGCCTTTATAAAATATGTGTCAATAATCTTGAAAAAAGACACAGTACATTACAGTAATTTTAGCACAGATACAATTAAAGTGGCATAGTGAGTTGAGGGAAACCATGATAGGAATGAAGTTTGTAGATGATACCTTTGTAAATGTATACAAAATTTCTAAGTGAGTATCTTTTTCCTTGAAATTTCATTTCCAGGAATTATTACAAAATCATGCAATAATTTTCATAAAAACCTGTTTTTTGGAGACATTTCATCCTTTGTAGAAAACAAAGGTTCATAAAAGGTTGTTGGAAATTGATTCAAAACTTTAGCTATTTTCATACGAAGTTTTTAAATAATAAGAATTTACCAAAATAAAGAGCATTAGAAACGGTGAATACCCAAATTTGTATCAACATGGATGGGACTGGAGGAGATTATGCTGAGTGAAATAAGTCAAGCAGAGAGAGTCAATTATCATATGGTTTCACTTATTTGTGGAGCATAAAGAATAACACGGAGGACATTGGGAGATAGAGAGGATAAGTGAGTTGGGGGAAACTGGAGGGAGAGACAAATGATGAGAGATTATGGCCTCTGAGAAACAAACTGAGGGTTTTGGAGGGGAGGGGAGTAAGGGTTGGGTGAGCCTGGTGGTGGGTACTAAGGAGGGCACATATTGCATGGAGCACTGGGTGAGGTGCATAAACAATGAATTTTGGAACACCAAAATATATATATATATATATATTAAATTACATTGAATTACATAAATACAGTGGACTGAAATTAAATAGAATTAAATGAAGTATATTTTAGAATAGAAATGTCAAAATATTTATATTTTAAGAAAAATAACATGTGAAAAATTATTTAAATATGTAAATTTTTTACCTCCAGTTTGAATATCTTACTGACGGAGTCCTCAAGAAAGCCAAACAACTACCAAGAAAAATACAACTATTTACCTGTTTGAAAGCTAAAGCAAGTCACAGATGCTATTTAATAGTTCAGCCTACATAAAAGGTAATAATAATCATGCATATCATGAAACCACCACCCTCTTTGCTTTATTACCTTTCATGCTGCCTGAACTATTAATGTTAGATACTGGCACATATAAAAGTTTAATAATTAAAATTAGTGACAAAGCAGTTTCTTTTTTTAAGATTTATTTATTTATTTATTTATTTATTTATTTATTTGAGAGAGAGAGAAAATGAGGGCTAGGGGCAGAGAGGGAGAGAGAGAATCTCAAGCTGACTTCCCATTGAGTGCAGAGTTTGACCTGGGGCTTGATCCCACAGCCCCAAGATCAGACCTGAGCCAGAAGCAAGAGTCAGACACTTAAATGACAGTACCACCCAGGTGCCCCAGAAAGAAATTTCAAGAGGAAACCCAAATAGGACAGAAGATAGCTTTGAATATGTAGGCAAATGAATAAGATATATATGTATCTATAGAACAATATGTCTTACCATTAACTGTAAGTCTAGGATTGCTAGTTTTAGAGCTATCCCAGTAAAAAAGATAGCAGTTCCTGATGTCAACAAACTTACCTTCTCACTGAAGTAACAATTATGTGTTATGAGAGCACAAATAAGGACCAGTCAATACAGACCTGAAGTTGAGAAGACTTCTCAGTAGAAATGATGCTCAAAGTGAAAATCACAAACAAGGAGTTGTACCTGGGTAGTTTTGGAGACTAGGAAGTAAAGATGGAATGTGGAAGGACAGAGAGAGATGTGGAAGAAGAGTTTTTTTGTTTTTTGTTTTTTTTCCCCAGATAATCAGTGTAAACCACTTAACACAAGGCCTACGACATGATAAATTCTCAGTAAATATAATCTATTCCTCTTACTATAAGAAATGTGGAGTAGAAAGAAGGTATCACTTACACAGACCATAAATCCCACTTAGGATTTTGTGGTTTTGAGGTCATGTCACATGAATTATCTGTAGGACAGAGATAATAGTAGCTGACATATATGAAGCATATACTATGCATCAGATTTTATCATAAATACATTACCTCATCTAATCATTTTAACTGTATATGGTAGATACTCTTATTATCTCCATTTTAGTGATTAAAACACCCTAAAGGCCTGAGAGGTTGGGAAACTTGCCTGAAGTCATTAGAGATGTGGGCAGGAAAGCCAGGTATTGCATGATGGAGGTCTCACAACAGGTGTGCTCTTAATCAGCATGATGCTGCCACTACAGCTTAGAGTGAGAAAGAGAGTATAGACAGGTGTGTAGGGAGTATATTCAGTATTTTTAATTTGATTCTGAACTTAGTGATAATGAGGTATTACAATGTTTTCCATACTTAAACTGACTGAAATAGGTGAGGTTTTTTCCAGCTGTGTATCATTGGTCCCAACATTTCTTCATATGAAGTAGATAAATTGTGCATTAAAATACTCTCTGTATCATGTATCCAGTGGATACTGAGTGTAAATTACATACCACCAGAGAAACTTAAGAGAGTCAGAGGAGTGATCCAACAATTTAGAAGTTGAAACAGGAAACAAGACATAAGCACATGCTTCATTATCGTGCCACGATGCAAAATACAAGTCACAGATGGGTCAGCAGCCCTGATGGAGTCCAGATCAGCTGTTATACATTTACATTTTATATGACCAAATCTTTAAGAAAAGGCATAAAACAAACTAAATTGATATATTCATCTTTGAAATAAAGAATAAATGCTAGATATAAGAATAAATCATAATTTTGTTGAATCACAATCTAATCACATGAGAAAATCCATTCTTGGGTATAGATTAAAGCTGTGAGGGAAAAGAAAATGAGACGGTAGAATAATTTTTTTTAAATATGTTTAAAAATCTATCACAAAACTGCCAAAAGAATAAAATAAAATAAACAATTAAGTAGCTAGAGTATTGGCAATATCAATTTCTAATTTATAGAAGAAACCACATGTTCCTTTGTATGCTGTCTCTGGTAGTCACTGTTTATTGCCATCTAGCTTTGACACACTCTATTCAAATAAAATATCTCTAAATTTTACATAAAATTGAATAAAATTTAGTAGTCAGTGATGAAAAACCACACAGTAACAGCCTTCATCTTATTGGGACTGACAGAGGACCCTCAACTTCAGATTCCAATTTTTATATTTCTACTTCTCACTTATATGTTGAGTACAACTGGCAGTCTGACCATCATATCCCTCACTTTAGTTGACTCTCACCTTAAAACACCAATGTACTTTTTCCTACAGAATTTTGCTTTATTATAAATTTCATTTACCTCTGCATGTATCCCTAGATACTGGTACAACATAGCAACAGGTGACAAGGTCAATTACATATAATATTTGTGTTATTCAAGTTTTTTCATCAACATCTTTGGAGTAATATAATTTTTTCTCTTGGCTACAATGTTCTATGACTGCTATGTAGCCATCTGCAAACCCCTGCATTATGTGACCATCATGAACAAGAGAGTCCGCAAGAGACTTGTCCTTGGCTGTTGGATGACTGGCTTGTTGATCACATTCCCACCACTTACTCTGTTGCTAAATTTGAAATTCTGTGATTAAAATGTCATTGATTATTTTTTCTGTGATGCATCTCCAGTCTTGAAGATTTCATGCTAAGACACATGGCTCATAGGGCAGTTGGTTATCGTCTGTGCTGTGCTGACCTTCATTCTGACCCTTCTGTGTGTTCTTCTGTCTTACATTCACATCATCAAGATCATTCTACAATTCCCCTCTTCCCAACAAAGAAAAAGAGCTTTTTCTACTTGTTCCTCTCACATGATTATTGTTTCCATCACCTATGGAAGCTGTATCTTCATCTATGTCAAACCTTCAGCAAAGGAATCGATGACTATTCATAAGGTCGTCGCAGTGCTAATGTCATTCATAGCTCCCATGTTGAACCCATCCATTTACACTCTAAGAAACAAACAAGTGAGACTAGCCTTCAGTGAGTCCTTCAGAAAATTTGCATTAGTCTCAAAAAAGTAAACAAATGCTCAAGTTCATAAATAAAATAACAAGCTAAGCATAAACCATCAAACTCTTAATCTCTTTGTCTCTTTTTAACATGATCTCTATTTAGGTTAACTTTCTCAAACATTTTTTTCTTCAGGAATTAATATATTTCACCACCTGAGTTCATTCCTTTAACTCCCCACCCTGCAAACAAACCCAAGAATCCCAATCAGAAGACATGATAATAATTTTCTATTAACTGTAATCCTGATGTTACTTCTAATCTCACAAACAAAATTGCAATATAGAAAAATAAAACAAATGAGTACCAAGCAATGAAATAAATCGTTTATTTTATATTTAAATAATTGATTTAAAGTGCTCTTCTAATCATCTAATCTAAGTATTGTTGAATTTTAATTGACTAATAAAACTTATTGAGTACCTAGTGTTGGCAGGTCAAATTCTAAGCCAAAAAAAAAGAAAAAAATTAAGTAGTCATATGCACAGTATGGAGCCCAACACAGGGTTTGAGCTCATGACCTTGAGATCAAGATCTGAACTGAGATCAAGAGTCAGAGGCTTAACCAACTGAGCCACCAAACCACTGCTCTAGGTAGAAATTTTTAATTAGTAATATCCCTGATTGTACTTAGCTCAGTATTTTTCTTTTTTTAAAGCAGCAGTGGTGGGTTAGTGGTGGGAGAAAGGGTTAAATGCGTGATGGGTATTAAGGAGAACATTTGTGATAAGCACTGGGTGTTATATGTAAGTGATGAATCACTAAATTCTACACCTAAAACTAATATCACACTGTATGTTAACTAACTGGAATTTAAATAAAAACTTTAAAAAGGAAAAAAAAAAGGCACTACTGGCAAAAACTAATATGATATAATTGAAAAGTAAAGAAAATAAGAATAAATACATTCCAAATAAATGTGTCTTAAATGGAAGTAGAATTTGATATCTAGGATCCTGTATTTGTAAATACACACACACTCATATAAAATGCTAAAATTTTAAAAGTAAAAGATTCACAGACTATACAAAATACATAATGTTTTAAATGTGAGAAAAAGCTATTTTCTAAAAAGTTATGGTAAGTTCAGTGTCAAAATGTTAATTGCTATTGAGGAATTAAAGAAGTTGTTAAAATTATGAAAAATATTCAATTGTTTAAAGTACAAATATTCAAATTCAAAATGTAGTTAAATTAACCAATAAATTTTTTATATTATGAAAAAAGAATTTCAAAAGAAATCTAGAAAACAAATTATCAATATACATGGAAGTCTAAGATAATTGAAAAGGAATTCCAAATGAAAAGTTATAATTAAAATATTAGTTACATTTTTTTCATGAAGTAAATGGCATATAGGTTAGAAGACAACAAAATGTACATTAGTTTTTCTTAAAATTTCTTCTATTTTTAAATTAAGGCTCATAAAGCTACTATGTAAATTTTCATATTGGTAAGTTTTCTCTTGTCTTTCTGGCATCCAGGTCTAATGACCATCCTTTTGGACTGGTATCTCTAGAATATGGCACTTGCATTTGCCTTTGTTAAAAAGAAAAGGAAAAAAAAGTCTCTCTTCCTCATTTTTTTCATTCCATTTCCTCTATTTTTCACTTAGGTCTCAACATGAATGTCATCTATTTATAGGCTATCTCTTCCTCTCCCACCACACAAACATACATACTAAATCTGGAGAAACTCTTTATCCTACCTGCTGTTTTGACCTAAACTTTCTCTTCTTTAGTACTAATTCACTAAAATTTTGTTTATATTGTGTATCTAAAATCTTCTAGAAAGGCAAACTCTACTTTTATGCATACTTTACTATATATAAAAGCTAGTAAATAAATGATATTGAATATATTATTTTCAAATATACTGAATGAGAAAGCATCACAATTACTGAAAAAGATTGTTACTTATTAAAGAAAAATGATAATTTCTGTCAAAAAATTTCATGAAAGAATCAAATGGGTTAAATATGCTATAGATTTTTAAAGAACTTTAAATCAAGATTTAACTACCCTGCTACATTTGATTTCGATTTTAAGATATGGAAAAAAATTAACAAAAGTTGTCATTTACTGAGAGATCAATTTAGGCTAACTTTACATGAGCTACAATATTATCTATATATGAATTTACTTTATTTTTTTATGAATTTACTTTAATACACACATATGCACACGCATATTTTTTTAATGGATATTCTTCCAAAGACCACTGGAGTTGGTTTTTAATCTTTGTTTCATAGATTGGTAAACTGAGATGTGGGTCTATTAGGTAGCGTTAATAAGTGTTGGAGCCAGGGTTCAGTCCTGTTTCATGTTATTCCAGGTCTGTAATTTCTATAGGATATGGCACTGCCTTTTCAGGATTGCACACATAATCATCAAAATTACATCAGGGAACATCTTAAGAAATTTTATTTTATCTAAAACACTCAATGATTAGATCAAGAAAGTGGAATAAAATCTAAACAAATAGAGGTTGATAATTTTATAATTGGGTAGAATTAATCAAGATCAAAATATCATTATTTGATGAAGAATTTATTATGTAAAAATTAAATTACTTATTGAAATGTCACATTGTATTGACTATCTTGCAAAATGTATGATTTTTAAAATATGTAATTGAATAAAGAAAAGCTAATAATCTACTATATAGTAATAAGGAAGAAGTAAACACCACTTAAAATGTAATTCAGAGACTTCCAGGGAGGATGGCAGAGTAAGAGAATCCTAAGCTCACCTCACCCCATGGACACTCTTAGATAATAGCCACATCAGTGTAAATAACCCAAAAAATGACCTGAAGACTGGCAGAACAGACCCTCCACAACTAATGGTAGAGAGGAGGCCACATCAAAGATGGTAGGGAAGGGTGGCCACTCAGTCAGGAATAAAACTGACTACAAGACTGCCTACAAGAGGGAGAGACATACAAGCCTATAGAAAGGAAAAGGCAGACCCCACACCAGGCATCTCAGGCAGGGGAGAAACACACTGGGAAGATGAATCTCCATAACATTTGGCTTTGAAAACCAGAGAGGCATAACTTTAAGAGTTTATAATCAATAGAACTTACCACCTGGAACTTTAAAAATCAGCAGGCTTGGCTCTGGGAGAGCAGCAGGGCAAAGCAAACGGATTCCCTGCCGTTAAAGAAACAGTATAAAAAACATCACCACTGAGATACAACATAAAAGCAACAGTTTGAAAAACGCTGGTAATATGGGAAGGAGACTTAATTATTAATCTCAGAACATGTCCTGGAGGGGCAGGAATCTTTAGGAGTCTTCTCCAGGAACAAAGAGTGGGCAGGCACTGTTTCCCTTCACCATCATTCACAGACACCTGCAGAAGCCAGTCCAAACACTCTCTACCTAGCTTGCTAACAGTGCGCCCCATGCCCAAGCTTTCCTGCAACATGCCCCCTCCAATCTAACCTTGACAGGCACTCCACAAAGCAGATCCAGGACTCCTCCCAGGCCGACTGGCACAAATCTTGCTAACACTATGCACCCCATCCTCATGTTCTCCTGCAGACCAGCCCTCAGCAGGAGTCCATCCAAAGCAGGACCACAAGTGTAACATTGTGCAAGCAGCCCTAACAGTGGCCAACACCACTCTAAAATGACTCCTACCCAAGGGCAAGGGAAAGAGAACCACATATGCCAGTCCAACTCTGACCCAAGCATAGGACTAGGGGCAGATATCTGATCTGACTGCAGGCCAGGCCCACAAATGAAGGCCTTTCAGGAATAAGGCGTGAAAAAACCCTGCCATTTGGTGTGACCACAGCTTTGGCAAATGTCTGATTAGACCCAACTGAAACCCAAGGCAGCCACAGACTGGCATATTAATAATACAGGAACTAAACTTCTTCAAACTGACAAAGTGAGCCATTGAAGATGACTAAACTAAAGGCAAACATGGCTTGGCAACAATAGGGTGCACACAATGCACATAGGAGACACCCCTAAAGCACCAGGTTCAGGTGAACAGGGGACACTTGCATTGCAGTGTATTACAGGACCTCTTCTTCATACAGCCACTACTTCCAAGAGCAGGAGACACATCTAAATTTCATAACACAGAGAAACAGACGGAGAGTGGAAAGAGAGGAATACTTCCCAAAGGAAAGAACAGGACAAAATCATAACAAGAGAGTTAAATGGAATGGAGACAAGCAATATATTGATAAAGAATTTAAAGTAATGGTCATAAAGATACTCACTGGACTTGAGAAAACAGTGAAGGACCTCAGTGAGACCCTCAACAAAGAGATAGAAAATATTAAAAAAAAAAAAAAAAACAAGTAGTGATGAAGAACTCAATAACTGAAATAAAAAAATACACTAGAAGGAATAAATAGTAAACAAGAGGAAGCTGAAGGATGAATCAGCAATCTAAAAGACAGAGTAATAGAAAACAATCAAGTTGAATAGGAGAAAGAAATAAGAATATTTAAAAAATGAAAATAGAATAAGAGAACTCAGTAACACCATGAAGCATAATAGCATTCTCATTATAGGGATCTCAGAAGGAAAGGGGAGATAAAAGGGGGCAAAAAATATATATTATTTGAAGAAAAAAGATGAAAACTTCCCATATCTGGGAAAAGAAACAGAAATCCAGATTCAGGAGGCATAGAGAGCACCCAATAAAATCCTTACCATCAGGTCCGAAGTCTCAACAGTATTCTGGTGCTTATGGTTCCTCAGTTTTTGATGAAGAATTGAAAAGAAGAGTAGCTGAGGAACAGGCGTTGGAGCAAACCAAGAAAGAGTCAGAAAATCAGAAACAACTAAAGCAAGGCAAAGAACTGAACTGAAAGGACTTTTGCCAATGAACAGTTAACCAGAGCAGTTCTTCACAGAAGGATATCAAGTGAAGAAGAACAAACCAAGGAAGCACCTGGCTAAACAACTGGAAGAGAAAGATCCAGTGATAAAGAGGCAGGATGTATTCTATAAAGAGCAACTGGCTAGAGGAGAGGAGCTCAGAATTCTACAAAGTTACCATTGAAAAAATATCAGAAAGTTGCTGAAGACAGGGAAGCAAAGTTCAAGCAATATGAGTTTCATCCTGGCTGGGCTGATATGCAGACCAAAATTCTCCAGCTGTAGTAACATGTCTGACGGGAATCAGGGTAACACTGACCTGATACACATGAATTTGGAAGTGTCCCTGTCTTCAAATTTTTAGCACTCATTGAAAAGGACTGGCATTTATTCTTGAAACATTTAGTAAAATTCACCAGTGAAGCCATATTTACAAATTTCCCTTAGGTTTATTTTTTGGAACATGAGTAATTTTAAAGTGTGCTATTCAGTTTCTAGATACTTTGCTGGAGATCCCTCTTTTAATACACAATTTTAAGAACACATTTTGTGAAAGTTGAATGTTCTTGCACTAAGATTTGTTTTATGGCTCAGAATGTAGTTTATCTTTACAAATGTTCAGTGTACATTTAGAATGAATATATTCTTCTTTTATTGGGTGGATTATTCTATAGATGTCAGTTAACCTCACTGTTTCATAAGTTTACAAGTCCTCATTTTCCTTGTTAATCTTCTGCCTAGTTGTTCTATCCATTAGTCATTAGTCGATAGCATTGTTCAAATCCTCCATATCCTTACTGATTTTCTGCTTATTTGTTCTGCCAGTTATTGAGAAAGGAGGACTGAAATATCCTATTATGTATTTGTCCATTTTTACTTACATTCTATCAGTTTTTGTTTCAGATAATTTGAAACTATGTTATTAAGAGCATAAAATCTGAGAATTTCTGTCATTTTAATAAATTGAACTCTATCATTTTGAAATGACCATTCTTCTTTCTGATATTAAACTTTGTCCTAAAATCTAGTTGTCTAGGGGAACCTGGGTGACTAGTCAGTAAAGTGCTCAACTCTTGTTTTTGGCCCTGGTCATGGTCTCAGGGTCATGAGATAAAGCCCCATGTTGGGTTCCCCAAAGTCTGCTTGAGATTCTTTCCCACTCCTCCCTCTGCCACTCCTTTCACTCTGTCCCTCCATCTGATAAGTAAATCTTTATAAATAAATAAATAAATAACAAAACATAGAATATTTTGACTAGAAATATATTATAGAAATGTATATAACCCATTAAAAAAAGATATACCCTAACATGGAGGACATGGGGAGATGGAGAGGAGAAGGGAGTTGAGGGAAAATGGAGGGGGAGATGAACATGAGATACTATGGACTCTGAAAAACAATCTGAGGTTTTGAAGGGGTGGGGGTGGGAGGTTGGGAGACCCTGGTGGTGAGTATGATGGAGGGCACGTATTGCATTGAGCACTGGGTGTGGTACATAAACAATGAATGTTGGAACACTGAAAAGAAATAACATAAAATAAAATGAAAAAAAAAAGATATATTTTTTCTTAATTATATCTTATTTTAAACATTCTGCTTCAGAGAAATAGAATGGTGAGACATGCGAGCTCAGGGATGCAATTATGGCTTTTATTGATATTTTTAAAGTTACATATGTATTTAAACATTATCCTTTGATATATATTTTTTGATTCTTACAGAGAAAATACTCTAATATGTGATTTGTGAAAATCACACCAGAGTCACTGGGTTTATTCTTCTCGGTTTTACAAATAACCCTGAGATGCAAGTTTCCCTCTTTATTTTGTTCCTCATCATCTATACAGTCACTTTGTTGGGCAAATTCCTTATCATCACAGTCATCAGTGTGGATCCTGCTCTTTAAAACCCATGTACTTCTTTCTCTGAAATCTATCACTTCTTTTTTTTTTTTTTTTTCAGCATAACAGAATTCAATGTTTTTGCACCACACCCGGTGCTCCATGCGTGTATGCCCTCCATAATACCCACCACCTGGCTCCCCCAACCTCCCACCCCCTGACCCTTTAAAAACCTCAGGCTGTTTTTCAGAGTCCATAGTCTTTCCTGGTTCATGTCCCCCTCCATTTTCCCTCAACTTCCTTCTCCTCTTCATTTCCCCATGTCCTCCGTGTCATTTGTTATGCTTTTCAAATAAGTGAAACCATATGATAATTGACTCTCTCTGATTAACTTATTTCACTCAGCATAATCTCTTCCAGTCCCGTCCATGTTGATACAAAAGTTGGGTATTCATTCTTTCTGATGGGGGCATAATACTCCATAGTGTATATGGACCACATCTTCCTTATCCATTCGTCCATTGAAGGGCATCTTGGTTCTTTCCACAATTTGGTGACCATGGCCATTGCTGCTATAAACATTGGGGTACAGATGGCCCTTCTTTTCACTACATCTGTATCTTTGGGGTAAACACCCAGTAGTGCAATTGTAGGGTCATAGAGAAGCTCTATTTTTAATTTCTTAAGGAATCTCCATACTGTTCTCCAAAGTGGCTGCACCAACTTGCATTCCTATCAACAGTGTAACAGGGTTCCCCTTTCTCCACATCGTCTCCAACACACGTTGTATCCTGTCTTGCTAATTTTGGCCATTCTAATTGGTGTAAGGTGGTATCTCAATGTGGTTTTAATTTGAATCTCCCTGATGGCTAGTGATGATGAACATTTTTTCATGTGTCAATAGCCATTTGTATGTCTTCTATTGGAGAAGTGTCTGTTCATATCTTCTGCCCATTTATTGATATGATTAGCTGTTTTGTGAGTGTTGAGTTTGAAAAGTTCTTTATAGATCCTGGATATCAACCTTTTGTCTGCACTGTCATTTGCAGTCTTCTCTCGTTCCATGGCTTGCCTCTTTGATTTTTGTTGTTGTTGTTGTTGTTTTGTTTGTTTGTTTTGTTTTTTAGAAGATGTAACAGAATGTAATTTTTTTAAGATTTTTATTTATTTATTTGACAGACAGATTACAAGTAGGCAGAGAGAGAGGAGAAAGCAAGCTCCCCAATGGACAGAGAGCCCATTGCAGGGCTCCATCCCAGGACCTTGGGATCATGACCTGAGCCAAAGGCAGAGGATTTAACCCACTTAACCACCCAGGTGCCCCTGTATATTATTTTTTTTTATAAACATATAATGTGCTTTTATCCCCGGGGTACAGGTCTGTGAATCACCAGGTTTACACACTTCACAGCACTCACCATAGCACATACCCTCCCCAATGTCCATAACCCCAACCCCTCTCCTACACCCCCTTCCCCCAGCAAACCTCAGTTTGTTTTGTGAGATTAAGAGTCACTTATGGTTTGTCGCCCAATACCATATTGTTTCATTCATTCTTCTCCTACCCCTTAACCCCCCATGTTGCGTCTCCACTTCCTCATATTCGCTTAGCATGATACCCTCTAGTTCCAACCACGTCATCACAAATGGCAATATTTCATTTCTTTTGATGGCTGCATAGTATTCCATTGTGTATATATACAACTTCTTCTTTATCCATTCATCTGTTGATGGACATTTAGGTTCTTTCCATAGTTTCACTATTGTAGACATCGCGGCTATAAACATTCGGGTGCACATGTCCCTTCGGATCACTAGGTTTGTATCTTTGGGGTAAATACCCGGTAGTGCAATTGCTGGGTCGTACGGTAGTTCTATTTTCAACATTTTGGGAACCTCCAAGCTGTTTTCCAGAGTGGTTGCACCAGCTTGCATTCGCACTAACAGTGTAGGAGGGTTCCCCTTTCTCTGCATCCTCGCCAGCATCTGTCATTTCCTGACTTGTTAATTTTAGCCAGTCTGACTGGTGTGAGGTGATATCTAGTGGTTTTGATTTGTATTTCCCTAATGCCGAGTGATATGGAGCACTTTTTCATGTGTCTGTTGGCCATCTGGATGTCTTCTTTGCAGAAATGTCTGTTCATGTCCTCTGCCCATTTCTTGATTGGATTATTTGATCTCTAGGTGTTGAGTTTGCTAAGTTCTTTATAGATTTTGGACACTAGCCCTTTATTGATATGTTGTTTGCAAATATCTTCTCCCATTCTGTCAGTAGTCTTTTGGTTTTGTTGAATGTTTCCATTGTTGTGCAAAAGCTTTTGATCTTGATGAAATCCTAATAGTTCATTTTTGCCCTTGCTTCCCTTGCCTTGGCATTGTTCCTAGGAAGATGTTGCTGCAGCTGAGGTCGAAGAGGTTGCTGCCTGTGTTCTCCTCAAGGTTTTTGATGGATTCCTTTCTCACATTGAGGTCCTTTATCCATCTTGAGTCTATTTTTGTGTGTGGCATAAGGAAATGGACCAATTTCATTTTTCTGCATAGGGATATCTAATTTTCACAACACCATTTATTGAAGAGGCTGTCTTTTTTCCATTGGACATTCTTTCCTGCTGTGTCAAAGATTAGTTGACCATAGAGTTGAGGGTCTATTTCTGGGCTCTCTATTCTGTTCCATTGCTCTATATATCTCTTTTTGTGCCAGTACCATGCTGTCTTGATGATGATGACAGCTTTGTAATAGAGCTTGAAGTCCAGAATTGTGATCCCACCAACTTTGGCTTTCTTTGTCAATATTCCTTTGGGTATTCGAGGTCTTTTCTACTTCCATATAAATTTTAGGGTTTCTTTGAAAAAAATGGATGGTATTTTGATAGGAATTGCATTAAACGTGTAGATTGCTTTAGGTAGCATAGATATTTTCACAGAATTTGCTCTTCCAATCCAGGAGCATGGACCATTTTTTCATTTCTTTGTGTCTTCCTCAATTTCTTTCATGAGTACTTTATAGTTTTCTGAGTATAGATTCTTAGCCTCTTTGGTTACCTTTATTCCTAGGTATCTTATAGTTTTGGGTGCAATTGTAAATTGGATTGACTCCTTAATTTCTCTTTCTTCTGCCTTGTTGTTGGTGTAAAGAAATGCAACTGATTTCTGTGCATTGATTTTCTATCCTGACACTTTACTGAATTCCTGTACAAGTTCTAGCAGTTTTGGAGTGGAGTCTTTTGGGTATTCCACATATAGTATCATATCATCTGTGAAGAGTGATAGTTTGACTTCTTCTTTACTGATTTGGATGCCTTTAATTTCCTTTTGTTGTCTGATTGCTGAGGCTAGGACCTCTAGTACTATGTTGAATAGCAGTGGTGATAATGGACATCCCTGCCGTGTTCCTGACCTTAGCGGAAAAGCTTTCAGTTTTTCTCCATTGAGAATGATATTTGCGGTGGGTTTTTCATAGATGGCTTTGATAATATTGAGGTATGTGCCCTCTATCCCTACACATTGAAGTTTTGATCAGGAAGGGATGCTGTACTTTGTCAAATGCTTTTTTCAGCGTCTATGGAGAATATCATATGGTTCTTGTTCTTTCTGTTATTAATATATTATATCACATTGACTGATTTGCGGATGTTGAACCAACCTTGCAGCCCTGGAATAAATCCTACTTGGTCGTGGTGAATGATCCTTTTAATGTACTGTTGATCCTACTGGCTAGTATTTTGGTGAGAATTTTTGGATCTGTGTTCATCAAGGATATGGGTTTGTAATTCTCCTTTTTTGACGGGGTCAAGGTGATGCTGGCCTCATAAAATGAGTTTGGAAGTTTTCCTTCCATTTCTGTTTTTTGGAACAGTTTCAGGAGAATAGGAATTAGTTCTTCATTAAATGTTTGGTAGAATTCCCCTTGGAAGCCATCTAGCCCTGGGCTTTTGTTTGTTTGGAGATTTTTGATGACTGTTTCAATCTCCTTACTGGTTATGGGTCTGTTCAGGCTTTCTATTTCTTCCTGGTTCAGTTATGGTAGTTTATATATCTCTAGGAATGCATCCAATTCTTCCAGATTGTCAGATTTGTTGGCGTAGAGTTGCTCATAGTATGTTCTTATAATTGTTTGTATTTCTTTGGTGTTAGTTGTGATCTCTCCTCTTTCATTCATGATTTTATTTACTTGGGTCCTTCCTCTTTTCTTTTTGATAAGTCTGACCGGAAGTTTATCAACCTTATTAATTCTTTCAAAGTACCAGCTACTAGTTTCATTGATTTGTTATATTGTTTTTGTTGTAGTTGTTGTTTCTATTTCATTGATTTCTGCTCCGATCTTTATGATTTCTCTTCTGCTGGGTTTAGGGTTTCTTTCTTGTTCTTTCTCCAGCTCCTTTAGGTGTAGGGGTAGGTTGTGTACCTGTGACCTTTCTTGTTTCTTGAGATGGCTTGTACTGCTATATATTTTCCTCTCAAGACTGCCTTTGCTGTGTCCCATAGATTTTGAGCCTATGTGTTTTCATTATCATTTGTTTCCATGAATGTTTTAAATTCTTCTTTCATTTCCTGGTTGACCCATTCATTCTTTAGAAGGATGCTGTTTAGTCCCCATGAATTTGGGTTCTTTCCAAATTTCCTCTTGTGATTGAGTTCTAGATTCAGAGCATTGTGGTCTGAAAATATGCAGGGAATGATCCCAATCTTTTGATACAGGTTGATACCTGATTTAGGACTGAGGATGTGATCTATTCTGGAGAATGTTCCATGTGCACTAGAGAAGAATGTGTATTCCGTTGCTTTGGGATGGAATGTTCTGAATATATCTGTGATGTCCATTTGGTCCAGGGTGTCATTTAATGCCTTTATTTCCTTGTTGATCTTTTGCTTGGAGGATCTGTCCATTTCAGTGAGGGGAGTGTTAACGTCCCCTACTCTTATTGTCTTATTTTTTATGTGTTTCTTTGATTTTGTTATTAATTGGTTTATTTAGTTGGCTGCTCCCACGTTGGGAGCATAGATATTTAAAATTGTTACATCTTCTTGTTGGACATATCCTTTGAGTATGATATAGTGTCCTTCCTCATCTCTTATTATAGTCTTTGGCTTAAAATCTAATGATCTGATATAAGGATTGCCACCTCAGCTTTCTTCTGATGTCCATTAGCATGGTAAATTGTTTTTCTCTCCCTCACTTTAAAACTGGAGGTGATTTCATGTTTAAAATGAGTTTCCTGTAGGCAATATATAGATGGGTTTTATTTTTTTTATCCATTATGATACCCTGTGTCTTTTGATTGGGGCATTTAGCCCATTAACATTCAGGGTAACTATTGAGAGATATGAATTTAGTGCCATTTCATTGCCTGTAAGGTGACTGTTCCTGTATATTGTCTCTGTTCCTCTCTGATCTACTTTTTTTAGGCTCTCTCTTTGCTTAGAGGACCCATTTTGATATTTCCTGTAGAACTGGTTTGGTGTTTGCAAATTCTTTTAGTTTTGTTTGTCTTGTAAGCTTTTAATCTCTCCTTCTATTTTCAATAATAGCCTAGCTAGATATAGTATTCTTGGCTGCATGTTTTTCTCATTATTGCTCTGAATATATCATGCCAGTTTTTTCTGGCCTGCCAGGTCTCTGTGGATAAGTCTGCTGCCAATCTAATATTTTTACCATTGTATATTACAGACTTTTTTCCCGGGCTGCTTTCAGGATTTTCTCTTTGTGACTAAGACTTGTAAATTTTACTATTAGGTGACAGGGTGTGGACCTATTCTTGTTGATTTTGAGGGGGGTTCTCTGTGCCTCTTGGATTTTGATGCTCTTTCCCTTTGCCATATTAGGGAAATTCTCTACAATAATTCTCTCCAATATACTTTATGATCCCCTCTCTCATTCTTCTTCTTCTGGAATCCCAGTTATTCTAATGTTGTTTCATCTTATGGTGTCACTTATTTCTTGAATTGTCCCATCGTGTCCAGTAGCTGTTTGTCCCCCTTTTGCTCAGCTTTTTTATTCTCTGTCATTTGGTCTTCTATATCGCTAATTCTTTCTTCTGCCTCATTCATCCTAGTAGTGAGAGCCTCCATTTTTTATTGCACCTCATTAGTACCTTTTTTTATTTCAACTTGGTTAGATTTTAGTTCTTTTATTTCTCCAAAAAGGGCTTTTATACCTCCTGAGAGGTTTCTATAATATCTTCTATGACTTTTTCGAGCCTGGCTAGAATCTTGAGAATCGTCATTTTGAACTCTAGATCTGACATATTACCAATGTCTGTATTTATTAGGTCCCTAGCCTTTGATACTGCCTCTTATTCTTTTTTTTGTGGTGAATTTTTCTGCCTTGTCATTTTGTTCAGATAAGACTATATGAAGGAGCAAGTAAAATACTAAAAGGGTGGCAACATCCCCAGAAAAATATGCTTTAATCAAATCAGAAGAGACCCCAAATTGTGGGGGCAGGGAGAAAGGGGATAAAAAGAGGTTCAGAAAACAAAAAAAAACAATTAAAAAAAGAAAATGAAGAAAGGAAAAAAAAAACGAAATATATATATATATGATAAACTAGTTAAAAAACGTTAAAAAAGAAAAGGGTAAAAGTTAAAAAACATTTAGCAGAAGAAGAAAAAAATTGAAAAAATAAACTAAATTAACTGCAATACTAATGAATCAATGGAAAAAGCCATGAGTTCAGTGTTTTGCTTTCTCCTCCTCTGGAGTTCCGCTGCTCTCCTTGGTATTCAACCTGCACTCCTTGGTAGGTGAACTTGGTCTTGGCTAGATTTCTTGTTGATCTTCTGGGGGAGGGGCCTGTTGTAGTGATTCTCAAGTGTCTTTGCCACAAGCAGAATTGCACTGCCCTTACCAGGGGCCGGGCTAAGTAATCTGCGCAGGTTCGCTTTTGTTCCCTGAACGCTTTCCGTAGAATTCCGGAGGATGGGAATGAAGATGGTGGTCTCCCAATCTCTGGCCCAGAGGAGCCGAGAGCTCAGGGCCCCACTCCTCAGTGTGCCCTGAGAGAGTAGCACCCAATAACTCCCGTCTCCCTGGCCTCCAGCTGCACTCCGTACTCACGCAGGCTGAGAGTTCTCTCCTCTGCTCTATCTCTGTAGCAGCTTCCCCTTTCTAATAACTGCAAGTTCTGCAACACTCAGACACCCCTGATCCTTCTGTGATCCTGCGGGACCTGGGCGATGCTGACCCCGTGTGGGCTTCACCCCTATTTAGCCTCTGGAGCAATGTCCCTCAGTGGAATAGACTTTTAAAAGTCCCTATTTTGTGCTCCATTGCTCCGCCACCTGCCAGGAGCTGGTCCCTGCCCCCGCAGTCTATCTTCCCGTCGCTTTGGATTCATTTCTCTGCCAGTCTTACCTTTCAGAAAGTGGTTGATTTTCAGTTTCTAGAATTGCTGTTCTTCTTTTCTTCGATCTGCTGTTGGATTTGTAGGTGTCTGCAATGTTTAAATAAGCTATCTAGCTGACCTCCTGCTACCTGATGTAGCCTCAGCCTGCTATGTCTCCGGCATCTTGACTTCTCCTGCCTTTTTGTTTTATTGACTGTTTCCTTTGCTGTGCAGAAGCTTTTCATCTTAATGAAGTCCCAAAAGTTCATTTTTGCTTCTCTTTCCTTTGCCTTTAGAGACATATCTTGAAAGAAGTTGCTATGGCTAATATCAAAGAGGTTACTGCCTATGTTCTCTTCTAGGATTCTGATGGATTCCTATCTCATGTTGAGGTCTTTTATCCACTTCAGGTTTATCTTTGTGTACAGTGTAAGAGAATGGTCGAGTTTCATTCTTCTACATATAGCTGTTCAATTTTCCCAGCACAATTTATTGAACAGACAGTCAAATTTTCCACTGGATATTTTTTCCTGCTTTGTCGAAGATTATTTGACCATAGAGTTGAGGGTCCATATCTGGACTCCCTATTCTCTTCCACTAGTCTATGTGTCTGTTTTTATGCCAGTACCATGCTCTCTTGGTGATCACAGCTTTGTAGTAAAGCTTGAAATCACGTAACATGATACCCCCAGTTTTATTTTTGTTTTTCAACATTTCCTTAGTGATTCAGGGTCTTTTCTGATTTATAAAAATTTTAGGATTATTTGCTCCAGCTCTTTGAGAAATAGCGAAAGAATTTTGATTGGAATGGCATTAAAAGTATAGATTGCTCTAGGCGGTATAGACATTTTAACAATGTTTATTCTTCCGATCCAAGAGCATGGAATAGTTTTTTTGTGTCTTCTTCAGTTTCTTTCATGAGTGTTCTGTAGTTCCTTGAGTACAGATCCTTTACTACTTTGGTTAGGTTTATTCCTAGGTATCTTATGTTTCTTGGTGCTATAGTAATGGAATTGATTCTCTAATTTCCATTTCTGTATTTTCATTGTTAGTGTATAAAAAAGCCACTGACTTCTGTGAATTGACTTTGCATATTGCCACGTTACTGAATTGCTCTATGAGTTCTAGTAGTTTGGGGGTGGAGTCTTTTGGGTTTTCCATATAAAGTATCATGTCATCTGCGAGGAGAGAGAGTTTGGCTTCTTCATTGCCAATTTGGATACCTTTTATTTCTCTTTGTTGTCTGATTCCTGTTGCTAGGACTTCTAATACTATGTTGAACAAGAGTTGTGAGAGTGGTCACCCTTGCTGTGTTCCTGATATCAATGGGAAGGCTGCAAGCTTTTTCCCATTGAGGATGATATTTGCTGTGGGTCTTTCATAGATAGATTTTATGAAGTTTGGGAATGTTCCCTCTATCCCTCTAATTTGAAGCGTTTTAATCAGGAACGGATGCTGGATTTTGTCAAAAGCTTTTTCTGTATCAACTGAGAGGACCATGTGATTCTTCCTCTTCTCTTATTGATTTGTTCTATCACATTGATTGATTTGCAAATGTTGAGCCATCCTTGTAACCCAAGGATGAATCCTACCTGGTCATGGTGGATAATCTTTTCAATGTGCTGTTGGATCCTATTTTCTAGGATCTTGTTGAGAATCTTAGCATCCATATTCATCAGTGATATTGGTCTGAAATTCTCCTTTCTGGTAGGGTCTTTGCCTGGTTTGGGGATCAGGGTAATGCTGGCTTCATAAAAAGAGTCTGGAAGTTTTCCTTCTGCTTCAATTTTTTGAAACAGCTTCAGAAGAATAAGTGTTACTTCTTCTTTGAAACTTTGGTAGCATTCCCCAGGGAATCCGTCAGGTCCTTAGCCATTGTTTTTTGGGAGGTTTTTGATCACTGCTTCAATCTTGTTACTAGATATCAGTCTATTCAGGTTGTCAGTTTCTTCCTGGTTCAATTTTGTGAGTTTATAGTTTTCCAGGAATGCATCCATTTCATTTAGGTTGCTTAACTTATTGGTATGTAACTGTTGATAATAACTTTTGATGATTGTTTCTACTTCCCTGGTGTTAGTTGTGATCTCTCCCTTTCATTCATAATTTTATTAATTTGAGCTTTCTCTCTTTTCTTTTGGATTAGTGTGGCCAATGGTTTATCGATCTTATTGATTCTTTAAAAAATACAGGTTCTATTTTCATTGATACATTCTACTGTATCTCTGGTTTCTACCTCAATGATCTTTGCTCTAATCTTGATTATTTCCCTTCTTATGTGTGGAATTGGTTTTATTTGTTGTTGATTCTCCAGTTCTTTAAGGTGTAGTGACAGCTGGCGTGTTCTGGATTTTTCAATTTTTTTGAGGGATGCTTGGATGGCTATATATTTCCCCCTTAGGACCACCTTTGCTGTATCCCATAGGTTTGTGACTGAAGTGTCTTCATTTTCATTGGTTTCCATGAATTGTTTAAGTTCTTCTTTGATCTCCTGGTTGATCCAAGCATTCTTAAGCAAGGTGGTCTTTAGCTTCCAGGTGTTTGAGTTCCTTCTGAACTTTTCCTTGTGTTTGAGCTCCAGTTTCAAAGCATTGTGATCTGAGGATGTGCAGGGAATAATATCAGTCTTTTGGTATTGGTTGAATCCTGATTTGTGACCTAGTATGTGGTCTATTCTGGAGAAGGTGCCATGTGCACTTGAGAGGAATGAGTATTCTGTTGTTTTAGGGTGGAATGTTCTTTATGTATCTATGAGGTCCATCTGTTCCAATGTGTCATGCAATGCTCTTGTTTCTTTATTGATTTTCTGCTTCGATCATCTGTCTATTTCTGACAGAGGCATGTTAATATCTCCTACTATTAGTGTATTCATATCAATATGAGTCTTTATCTTGATTAACAGTTTTCTTATGTAATTGGCTGCTCCCATATTTGGGGCATAGATATTTATAATTGTTAGATCATTTCGATGGATAGTCCCTTTAAGAATTATTGTCGTCTCCTTCTCTCTTAATTTTTATTTCATTTTTTAAAGATTATTTATTTGAGAGAGAGAAAGAGGGGAAGGAGAAAGGAAAGAGAATCTCAAGCAGACTCCATGCTGAGTGCAAAGCCTGACAGGGGACTCGGTAGCATGGTCCTGAAATCATGACCTGAACCAAAAACCAAAACTGTCATAATCAACTTACTGAGCCATCCAGACTTGTTTATTAATTTTTATTAATTAGCTGTTGCTTAGAATTTAAACAAGAAATACTTGCTTTCCACTATAGTAAAAGCAAGAATAGTGATAATAATAGCCCACATGATTTATCAAAACATTAATAAATGCCCTCGTGGGGTGTCCAGGAGTTCTGTCAGTTGAACAACTGCCTTCAGTTCAGTTCACGATCCCAGAGTCTTTGGATCAAGTCCTGCATTGAGCTCCCTGCTCAGTGGGGAAACTGCTTCTCACTCTCCTTCTGCCCTCCCCATGCTTATGCTCTTTCTCTCTCTCTCAAATAATTAAATAAAATCCTTAAAAATCCTTAAATAAAATCCTAAAAAAATGTCCTCGCAACAACCCAACAGATAGATCCTATTATACTTTTATTTTTCATAAAAGATGAATTAGGATCAGAAAATTTAAGAATCTTGACAAGGTAGGGTTATTGAGATGTAGTCACAGGAATTCAAATTCAGACCCTGCAACATTTGAAATTCAATATGTTAATTTCTTAAAAAAAACTCTAGGACATTTTCGTCCTGATAAAGCACGATTTATACTTGGGAATTTTGTTGTAAAGCCATAAATGCCTTAAATCAATTAAGAACACAAAATTAAATTGAGTCAAATGTAATTTTGGAAAATTTCACATTCCCATGCTCATAAAGATATGTATTGAATACCCAGTTTATACCAATAGTATCTGTTGCTCTAAGTCTTCATTAGTCAACATATTTCTTAATTGTATAGATTTTTCTTTAAGCAGCAGCTAGCCTCTATAAATTTAAAATTATCACAAATTTGCAATTTGGGATGTTTATTTTGATTGTTATTTTCTGAAGTTTATATCCATTGAGCATAATGGGAGTTTGGGGTAGGAAATATCAGTACCTTTAAAGCTTTCTCCTTCAATGGCCTTTTAATTGTTTAAGCTTAACTCACAAATTCCAAATTAATGTTGCTAAATTCAGTGACCATCTGGTAAGACTATTGCAATGGTTTTCTTTATTTCCTTTTTTTTTCTCTTTTAAATAGATCTATCTATTTATTTGAAAGATAGAGAAAGCACAGTGAGAGGGATAGAGGGAGATCGAGAAAATCTCAAGCAGGTTTCCCACTGAGGGTGGAGCCTGACATGGGGCTCAATCCCCTGACCCTAAAATCATGACCTTAGCAGAAATCAAGAGTCAGATGCTTAACTGACTGAGTCAGTCAGTTGTCCCTGGTTTTTCACAATTTGACTATGACTCATGATTAGATTGTGAGGTTGTAAAATCAGCTTAGCAGTGAATGTGTATGTGGTTAATAAGCTAGCATAATAAAATCAAGAATAGCATAACAGTAATTTATGAAAAGAGTTTATGGAAACACCTGATACATAATAAACCCTATCTGAGTGTTTGATAGTATTATTGTTAGAATAACATAAAATATAGTTTAGACCCCATATATGAAAGGGTATGCTTTAGTTATGCATTTTTGTTTTGAGAGAAATGTAAAATTAATTTCCTCTTGTAAGATGCAAGAAAAATTTTCATAAGGTATTCACTTATTTCATATCTTGTCTGATTTAAAATCCATGGCTTCTTTGGGGAATTTATAATATGATCATTATGTTTCATATAGTTTTCTTTTTCTTCTTTTTTTAAAAAAATATTTTATTTATTTATTTGATGGAGAGAGATCACAAGTAGGCAGAGAGGCAGGCAGAGAGAGAGAGAGGGAAGCAGGCTCCCTGCTGAGCAGAGAGCCCGATGCAGGACTTGATCCCAGGACCCTGAGATCATGACTTGAGCCGAAGGCAGCAGCTTAACCCACTGAGCCACCCAGGCGCCCTCATATAGTTTTCTTAATATAGTTATACATATATATTTCATATAGTTTTATAAATTTAATGTAAGTATGAATAAATTTATACATTTATAAGTAAATGTATAAATTTAGTGTAAGTTTAAATATATTCATAAATTTAGTGTAAGTTACAGAACCACAAACTCTTTGAAGAGACTGGTTATCAAGCCTGTCATCCTCAATTTACAAATTTACATATAGTTTTATAGATTGAATGTAAGTATAAATAAATTTATAACTTTAAGTCAAAGAGCCACAAACTCCTTGAAGAGACTTTTTTTTTCCCGAGCTTGTCATCCTCAATTTAAAAATTGATTTCTTCTTTAGAGTTCCAAAAGCTAATTAATAGAGTCATTATTATATCTGAAGAGATGATTAAAAGGACTTATCTGATGAGTTGTTCACCCCCCAAAATGCTAAAATTTTTATCACTAACAACAATTCCAGAGTTTTCTTTGGACAAATATTTTCATCACTTTTTTTTTTTAGTGGTATGATTGTCTTTTTTAGTTGTATGAAAAAAAGGAATTTTTCTTAAGTGTACAATTCCATAGATTTCTTCCATATATATGCTCCTATACTGTTATTTAGAAGACTTTCTGGAAATATTTCTTACAAATGTCTGTAATTATGAGTGTCGAGGATGTCTTCAAAGACCAAAACTGGTACTTCTGGTACCCCTAAAATAAGAATTGGTTAGTTCTTACTTTACATGTCATCCAATCCTGTCACATATATGAGAGCTGAGGCAAGAAGAATAATTAACGTGTTGATATTTCAATGTAGCTTAAAAAGTCTATCTGGCTTATTTCAATGGTGATCAGGTCAAATTAGTGAATCTAGTCCAATGTATAGCATTGCTTCATATTTATATTTAACATGCAGGAAATAACACTGCCCAAAGAGAGTTTTAATTGTGGTTAGGAGATAAAACCCAAGAGCAATTAATAAAAATGTAATTATATAATGATGAGATAAAGCAAAATTCTCAATTGCCAAAATCAATGCTACAAAATGCACGTAATACACGTTTATAATCTAGGACTACAAAATAATATTGATAGTGAGTGCTGTGTATTTTCAGGTAGTAGAGTGAATAAAATATGCATCAAATGCTGATTCATTATGGAATGAAACCTACATACTTGGTAGTCAGATAATGTTTTGAATTCAGGACCCAATACTCAATAACTATGTATCCCCCATGAACCATCATCTGTGCTACAGGCTTGTTTCAAAGTCCTGTGAGTTTCCATTGTGCTACCACAATTCACTATATTCAAAAAGGAGGAAATAGTGATGAATTACTGACCACTTAGCCTCTGGACTCCTCATTTTGAGTCTTAGGGAAGGCAAAACCATTTTCCATGGATAAAGTGAAGCCCAGACAGTATTTTACCAGATTCCCTTAGAGCTAGTTTGTGGGCTTGTACACTAAACTTAACTAATCAGATTTTGAATTCTGATTTATGGATGCAAAGAAATGGGGACAGTGTTTCACATGAAACCAGCCTCTCTCAGTGTCTAGGGGCAGTGGAAACTGCGGTGGCAGTGGCGGTCCCCAGTGTCCAGCGTTGGTAGTGCAAGCTTAAGCTCTGGTGTCCCAAGTTTTTGTTGTGGCCACATCAGTGTGTTTACACAACTGAATCTGGATTTTCACCGTGGTCCTGAATGCTGCTTATTGAATTTTCCTTCCAATTTTATATGTGGTATACTTCTCGCATCTTTTCAATCTTTCCTGTGTAAATCATCAGAAGTCAGTTCCAGGTTTTTTGATTTTCTTTGTTTTTGTTTTAATGAAGAAGTTTAATGGATAAAAAAACAATCAAGAATACCATTTGAGTGAATTAATTTGTAAGTTCTATCAAAATGGCTTGCATGGAAACATTATGAATAGAACATTCTAAATCTAGGAGAAAAATTACATGTGCATATGTAGATATGGAATATATTGATATGTGGAGACAGAAACCCCTCTTCATCATAAATTAATTGGGAATAACCTTTTATGTGTGATTTAAGGCCATCTAGAGATGGTGCAGAAATAATTTGAGATAGGCCTTTGGAGGTGGCCTTAAAAAACTATAATGATGGGTGCCTGGGTGTCTCAATCCATAAAGCATCTACCTTAAGCTCATATCAGCTCAGGTCATGATCCCAGGATCCTGGATTGAGTCCTGCAAAAGGCTGAGCAGAGAGTCTGCCCCTCCCTCTGTCCCTCCCCTCTGCTCCTGCTTGTGCTTTCTCTCTCTCCCTCTCTCTTTCTCTTTCACAAAAATAAATAAAATTTAAAAACTATAATGATATTATTAATTTTCAGATTAGTTGGATGCATTTTCTCCATCTACAACTATTGACAAATTTGTAGAGAAATGTTTGATAGAAAAAAATTGATAATTTGTTTAATCAATTTTTTAAAAATTTTAGATATTTTTTATTCATTTGAGAGAGCTACAGAGACAGAGACAGAGAGAGCACAAGCAAGGGGAGAGGTAGAGGGAGAGGGAGATGCAGACTCCCCACTGAGCCAGAGCCTGATACAGGACTTGACCCCAGGACCTGGAGCTCATGACCTGAGCCAAAGGCAGATGTCCAACCATCTGAGCCACCCAGGGACCCTCAATTTTTAATATTTTAATGTGAACAAAAATCATATGTGAATAAAGCAAATTCAAACAAGTGGTAGGAAAAAAAGTAATCTTACTTTTTAAAACCTAAATGCATATACGTCAAATATTTGAGGGGGGAGCTAAGAGTACTCAATGGAGAAAAGACAGTTATTTCAATAAATTGTGCTAGGAAAATTAGATATTCACATGTAAAAGAATGAAACTAGACCTTTATCTTATACCACTCAGAAAATTTAATCAGATTAAAGACTTAACTGTAAGACCTGAAATCATAAAACTCCTAGAAAAAAAAAAAAACAGGGAAAATGCTTCCTTTTTTTTAAAATTTATTTTTTATTTATTTTCAGCATAGCAGTATTCATTATTTTTGCACCCGCCCAGTGCTCCATGCAATCTGTGCCCTCTATAATACCCACCACCTGGTACCCTGACCTCCTACCCCCTGCCCCTTCAAAACCCTCAGATTGTTTTTCAGAGTCCATAGTCTCTCATGGTTCACCTCCCCTTCCAATTTCTTCCAACTCCCCTCTCCTCTCTATCTCCCCATGTCCTCCATGCTATTTGTTATGCTCCACAAATAAGTGAAACCATATGATAATTGACTCTCTCTGCTTGACTTATTTCACTCAGCATAATCTCTTCCAGTCCTGCCCATGTTGCTACAAAAGTTGGGTATTCATCCTTTCTGATGGAGGCATAATACTCCATAGTGTATATGGACCACATCTTCCTTATCCATTTGTCCATTGAAGGGCATCTTGGTTCTTTCCACAGTTTGGCGACTGTGTCCATTGCTGCTATAAACATTGGGGTACAGATGGCCCTTCTTTTTACTACATCTGTATCTTTGGGGGAAAATGCTCTTGACATAGGTCCTAGCAATGATTTTTGGATATAATACCTTAAGCAAAAGCAACAACAACAACAAAAACAAAACAAAACAAAAACCAGGTGGGAGGGACTACAAGCTGAAAATTTTCTGCACAGCAAAAGAAACAATCAGCAAAATTGTTTGGAATGGAAGAATATATGGAATGGGAGAATATATTTGCAAATTATAAAGTTGATTCAGGACTAACAGCCCAAATATATAAAGAACTCAAACAATTCAACAGCTTAAATTTGCAAACAATCCAGTTTGAAAATGGGAAGATGTCCTGAACAGACATTTTTCCAAAGAATATATTCAAGTGTCCAAGAGGTACATGAAAATGTGCTCAAAGCCACTAATCATTAAGGAAATGGAAATCAAAACCACAGTGAAATATTACCTTGGACTTGTTGGAGTGAATGGCTATCATCAAAGGGACAAGAGATAACAAATAGTGGGGAAGATGTGGAAAAAAGGGAACAGTAGTGCACTCTTGGTAGAAATGTAAAGTGGAACAGCCACTATGGGACATGTAGTATGATGGTTCCTCAAAAAAATAAAAAAAAAATAAAGTGAGAACTATTGTATGACCCAGAAATTCCACTTGTGTATATATCCAAAGGAAATGAAATCACTATGTCAAAGAGATATATGCACACTCATGTTCATTACAGTATTATTTACAATGTAAAAATATTTACAATACATATATGCAATAGAATACTATTCAGCCATCAAAAAGAAGCAAATCCTGCCATTTATGATAACATTGTTGGACCCTGAGGGCATTATGCTAAGTAAAATAAGTCAGGCAAGTAATGTATGATCTCACTTATATGTGGAATCTAAAAAACACTCATTAAAAAAGAGATCATATTTGTGGTTACCAGAGGCAAGCTGTACAGGGAGGGAATACACAAAGTTGGCCAAAAGGTACAAACTTTCAGGTATAAGATAAATAAGTACTGTGGATGCAATGTACAGCAACATGACTACAGTTAATGCCAGTGTAGAGTAAATTTGACAGTATTTTTTTTTTATTTTGTTTATTTGACAGACAGAGATCACAATTGGGCAGAGAGGCAGGCAGAGAGAGGAAGAGAAGCAGGCTTCCCACTGAGCAGAGAGCCCAATACAGGGCTCGATCCCAGGACCCTGGGATCAAGACCCAAGACTAAGGCATAGGCTTTAACACACTGAGCCACCCAGGCTGAGTTTCCTTAGAAACTCTCAATTTGAGAGTTTCTAAGAGAGTACATCCTAAAAGTTCTTATCACATGGGGAAAAAATTTGTAACTCTATGAGGTTATGGATATTAGCTAAACTTACATGGTAATCATTTTGTAATATACATATGTCAAGACATTATACTTATACATTCAGCTTGTATGGTGCTATATGTCAATTTTATCTCAATAAAATGGGAAAAAGCAAAATTAGTAAAATCTGAAAATAAAAATAAAACTCTGGGTGCTATTTCTGGTTCTTTCATTAACTATCTTATTGATCTTGATCAAAATAGAAACTCTCTGAGACTCTGGTCATCCATAAAGGAATACGTTCTAAAATTATATGAAAGAAAATTTGACAACAATAAATAGTAATGTATGGATTATAAATGGCAAAGTGGTTAGCAGATGGGGTAGGAATTTTCATGCACAAGTTTGCAAAAGGAGCTTAACTTTAAGTTGAAAAAGAAGCATGCCTTGTGTTTAGCAAGGGAACACAGACAGCAAAGGGCCAAAAGAAAGTAAAGGAAGCTGTTTGCATGTTAACTGGTATTTTCTCTTTTTCTTATACATTTGTTTATATATTGGGCTTTTATTTGTTTGTTTTTTAATTTACAGGCTTATAATTTTAATTATTCTCAAGGTATTGATTTCTCTTCAGCATATTCCATACAATATATATGATCACTGTTGTGAATGGAATTGTGTCCTCCCAGAGATAAGTTGAGCTCCAAGTAACGGATACGTGTGAATATGATTTTATTTGTTCTCTCAGTGCTGTAGAGAAACTGGGATGCTATTTCTGAAGGTTCCCTTCCCTGTATGGTCTTAATTTATGATTTGTCAGTGATAGGACTTGGTGCAAAATTTGGAAGTTGGAAGGGAAGTGGAGACTATTGCTCTACAGTTTGAAGCCAGGCTGGTGCTTGCAGGCTAGATCATAGTGGATTTTCAGGAAGTGTCTGAAAACTACCAACTTTATTGCTAATACTATTGGTAGATGCTTTCTCAGAAATAACTGAGACTCGCTGTGATTTCCCGTTAAGCTTTCTTGAAGCATTCTCACAAGGCTTCAACATGAGATCTTTGGTGTTAGTTTCCTCAATATTCTCCTTGGTGTTCAAACTTTTCCTTCCATAGCTATCTCTTTCATTATTTTTAAAAGCTATAATTCCTCCATTATCTCCTTTCTTTCCAAAGTGCTTATAGAAATCCTACCTTCACCTGAATCCTGACTGATATAGGACCCATGCTGTAAGAATTTGCAAGTTTATGATTTCTTATAGTTATACCATTTTGTGATTCTATATATAACTGGAAGTATAGCCTTAAACCAAATATGCTGATTCATGAAAGGTTAACAAAGATGAGAGGTAAGACAGTGTACTATTCTATAGCAAGTCTTTGGGTATAAAGCTCAAAAGATCAAATAGATAGTAGCACAAAGGAGAAAAGTAGGTTGTCTTGCAACATGCTGTATCTAAAAAGAGAGTAGAAGATGTTAATTAAGAAGTTGGGATGAGATGTCAAAAACAGCAACAAAATGGTGAATGGTGTTTCTTTTCATGTATCCTTCTTACTTCTTACATGTATCTTTTCCTCTAAGACAATTGGTGTAATTCTGTAATTCCAACTGCCATGGAGAATGGTAATTGAGGAGTAGAGTCAACAAAGAATAGGGGAATAATCCTCACGCCTAATTAATTTTCCTTTGACACTTATTTCAGAAGGACATTATGGGAAGATATATGCTTCTAGGGACTGGCATTTCAGAATGTAGTGTGTACTTGATTATGATACTAATTGAAACAAATCACTGAGTCTTGTGGAGAGATTCCACAGAGAAAAAGAATACCAATGTGTGGGTGGGGAGGGAAGACTGGCTATAACAAAAGGATGCCAGAGATTCTGAATTTGTTAAAACAAATATGGTAAATTTAGATTTGCCAAATAACATTAGCAAAAAGGAAAGAATTTAAGCATGCATAGAATAAAATGGGTGATCCTCCAATTGTGAAATTAAATTTCCCAATTTATTATTTCTTTTATAAGAAATTCCAGAAAAAGTAAAAGTAATTGAAGTGGCCAAAAGACATCTGTGTATATCTGAATCCAATAGCAGGCATGGAGAGTAAAGGGAATGACTCTGAAGAGGCCAGGGAAATTATTAAGCATGATATAGATATTCTATATATGCTTTGTCAATTCTTGTCCAAATTTATGGGATTAAAATGATTATATATGCTTTTATGTAAGATACATTAATAAATTTTATTACATTGACACAACTAGAATGAATCAGTAATTTTTAATTTATAAATGGTTTAAAATATGAGAAGATCCCCAATCACAGAAATAAGTAAATCAGACTTTGAATTTCTTCCAAGATTCATTCTCACTGGTATAATAGAAATGATTCTGACCAAAATCCAGGGTTCAATTGTTTCTACACAGAAAAATAACTGATATTTATAAATACTATAAGTTTCAGTCAACTTCTTCTAAACTCCTGTTCATGTTGACTCTTTTGGCCCCTTGCAATGAATCATGAATATTCTTAGTGGCACCTAGAGTGGTAAAGCCTTTCCAGAAAAATTTCCATTTATTTTGCCCAGATCCATTAGAGAAATCAGAATCCATGGCATCTCTAGCCTTATGAAGTGTATTTTTAAAATTATAAGACTTGAAAGTCAGAATTACCCCTTGATCCAAGGGCTTCAGAATGATTGCTGTGTTAGCAGTCATGAAAACAACATTATCCATATTGTACCTCTCCATCAGAACTCGAATGGCCAAGTGCATTGTCAATGAGCAGCAATATTTTGAAAAGAATCTTTAACTGAGGAGCAGGTCTCAACAGTGGATTAAAATATTTAGTAAACCATGCTGTAAACAAAGGTGCTGTCATCCAGACTTTGTTATTCTATTTATAGAGCACAGGCAGAGTAGAGTTAGCATAATTCTTAGGCCTAGGTCTTTCAGAATGATGAATGAGCATTGCCTTAACCTTAATAAGAGAGTCAGGCTAGACTTTGATCCTTTGAAGTCAACTCATTAGCTCCTCTTTTCTAGGAATAAACAGCCTAGATGGCATCTTCATCAACTATAAGTCTTTTTCATCTGCATTGAAAGTGTGTGGTTTAGTATTGTCGCTGTTATTAATTATCTTAGCTAGGTCTTCTGGATAACTCACTTCAGGTACTACATCAGTGCTTGCTGCTTCACTGCATACTTTAATGTTATGGAGATGGCTTCTTTCCCTAAACCTCATGAGCCAATCTCTTCTCACTTCAGACTTTTTTTTTTCCTTTGTAAGTTCCTCACTTCTTCCTGCCTTCACAGAATTGAAGAAAATTAGGGCCTTCCTCTGTGGTAAGCTTTGGTTTAAGGGAATATTGTGGCTGGTTTGGTATTCTATCTATACCACTAAAACTTTCTCCACCATAATAAATATATCATAATGAAAAATCTTGAAATATTGTGAGATTACCAAAATGTGATGCAGAAAGGAACAAATGCTGTTGGAAAAATAGCCAATTAGAATTGCTTGATGCAGGATTGTCACAAATGTTCAACTTGTGAGAAATGTAGTGTATGCAAAATACAACAAAGCAAAGCACAATAAAGTGAAATATACCTGTACCACATTTTGTCTATCCATTCATCACTTAAAGGTTACATGTGTTGTTTCTGATATTTGGCTCTTAATGCCTGATCCTCTGTGAAAATGTGCATTGAAATATTTGCATGAACATATGTTTTCAATTCTTAGAATTTCTAGGTTATATGGTAACTCTGCGTTTACCTTCTTGATGAGCTGCCAAACTTTTCCAAGTGGCTGTATGTTTTATATTCCAACCAGCAGCATATGGGGTTTGTAATTCTGTACATCATCACTTGTTATTATATACAATAACACTTGTTTTTTGTGTTATATATAACGAACATATATGTACTCACACCCACATAGTCACACACACATACACATACTTAACTGTCCTAGTAGCTGTGAAGTGGTATGTCATTGTAGTTTTGAATTACATTTTCCTAAAGACTACCGTTCTCGAGAATCTTTTCAAGTGCTTTTTGTCTGTTTCTATATCTTCTTCAAGCCCTTTGTCTATATTTTCTTGAGTGTTGGTCTTCTTTATTGTTCAGTTGTAGGAGTTATTTATGTAAATTTAACCATGAAAGTACACACTTGTACCAAAAAAAAAAAAAAAAAAAAAAAAAAAAACAACTTAAAAAAAAAAAAAAAAGAAGTCCTAAATAAATAAAGACATTCCATGTTATTGGGTAGTACACTTGACATTGTTAATTAAGATGATAACAGTTCCCAAAGTGATCTGATTCAATGTAATCCTTATTAAATTTTCAACTGTTCTTTTTGCATCAATAAACAATCTAATCCTAAAACTCATATGGAATTGCAAGGGACCTTGATAGCCAAAACAATATTGAAAAAGAGGAGCAAAATTGAAAGAGTCATACTTTCCAATTTCAAAAATTAATATAAAATACAGTGATCAGGACAATGTGATACTGGTATAGCAACTGAGTTTTACCTCGAAGTAATAGATTTGTGCATTAGTGGTCAATTGATTTTTAACAAGGGTGTTGTTTAATGGGGAAATAATAGCCTTTCCAACAAATCATGTTGTGATAACTATTTACATGCAAATTGTGACTTGAATCTTTACCTCAAACCATACACAAACATTGACCCAGGAGAATCCAAAGACCTAAATGTAAGATATAAAACTATAAATTTCTTAGAATAAATGGTAGGTATACATCTTGCTACTTTGGATTAAGTAATGGTTCTTTTACATATGCCCCTGAAAACACAAGCAACCAAATAAAAAATAGAAAAACTTGACTTTATTAGAATTAAAACTTTTGTGACCAAAGGACACTACCAGAAAAGTGAAGTGACAATCCAAAGAATAAGAAAAATACTCATAATCCAAATCTAATAAGGGTCTAGTAGTTTTTAAAGAGCTTAATGGAAGGCTTTGAGGGCCTTGAATATAATAACATGAACTTCTTTCCTTGTAATTGCCATCAGAAAGAATATGGCTAACAGTGCTGATTTAAAGAAGTAATATAAATCAGAATACAAACCTGAACTTATTTCTTTTTTCCCTTAGGGCTACATGGATAGAAGTTACTGCATTAAATACCAAAATGATTTTTTTTTCACTCATATTTCTCTGATGGCATATTATATCAATATGGAACTCATTATATTTCATGGTTTTCTTTGTAGGCTTATACTTTGTTTTTATCTGAGGGCATACAAGTAACACTCCCTTCTTTAATAGCATAAAAATATGAGTGAGTCCACACAGGAGTAGGCAGAAAGGACGTTGAAAGACAATGTAACTCATTTTTAAAAATCTCTTCCATTTATCCCATATATCCCATATATCCAAATGTTCAACCATTCCTCTCAGTTTGTGTTCCTAAATTTCTCTGGAGCCATCACCTGGAGCTTCAAATTCATTCACACTATTGCATTTCAACTCTCAAATAACTCACTTAGTTTAAAACATTAGTCCTCCAACTTGTCTCTCAGATTCCAATACCCAAATACCCATCCACAATACATTTAACATAACAATGTCTATAAAATAAAAATCTGCTCACATAGGTTTTGATATTAAAAAAGGAAACTGTTATGGAAGCCACCTATATTCCAATTAGCTAGAGTCCACATTTCTACACTGTACTACAGGTGTATTGAAGAGACATTTTAGGAATGAGAACCTTGACTTTGTTTTGAAGTAATACAAACAGGTGTGATTCTTATTCACTCCAAATTTTCAGATCTATAATAGACCTACCAGATGAAATCCTGCTCCATTTTAGAACATACGTGCTTTTTATAACTTGAAGTATGCCTTTTTCTTTACTTGTTGAAAACAACTGACTTATATTTGAAGTGCTTCTTAAAGTCACAGTGATAGTACATGTTGCTATATTGATGTCTGTAAAATTCTATTAAAATCTTGTGATATATATCAATTTAAAATTGTTTTTTTTTTTTGAGGAGGTCAGTACCATGTTCTGGAGAATAAAATAAATTTCATATTTGTGTTGATAACCTAATAGATGACTCACCTTGATCTCTGAAAGGAATTATGACAATAAAGAGAAGTAGGAAGGAAAGGATGCTCTTCGTTGAAAAGTTTGGTTAAAATATTGTGAGGTGAAAAAATATTATGAGGTGAACTAATTGAAGGACAGAATAAGTAAACTTTTAAGTCAAAAATTTTATTTACTTTTTATCTAAGATTTTTTTAAATTAAATTTCCTCTTCATTTTTTGAAAAAAGAGAAAATCTTTTGGAGTGTGTCCTTGAAGGCTTGTTTCACTTGCTGGTTTCTGAGAGTGTAAATGAAAGGGTTTAATAAAGGGGCAACTGAGGTGTAAATAACAGTTACACCTTTAGATAAAGTCACCCTTTCCTTCGCTGTTGGTTTTATGTAATTAAAGATACAGCTACCATAAGTAAGGGAGACTACAATCATATGAGAAGAACAAGTAGAAAAAGCCTTTGTTCTTTTCTGAGCAGAGGGGATTTTTAGAATGGTCTTGATAATATATGTGTAAGAAAGAGTCACTAAAAGCAAAGTGACCATGAGTGTTACAATAGCTAAGACAAATGCAAGCAATTCCAAGAAATGAGCGTCAGTGCAGGAAAGCTGCAGTATAGGGGAAATATCACACATGAAATGATCAATTCCTCTGGAAGGACAGAAATCCAGTGTTAGTCCCACAGCCAGTGGTACAAATGAAAGCAGAAAGCCAACCGTCCATGAACTGAATAGAAGTTGGTAACACACTTTGTTGTTCATAATGATGGGGTAATGGAGGGGTTTGCAGATTGCTACATACCGGTCAAAAGACATGGCAGCCAGTAAGTAAAATTCTGTAATTTCTAATAAGAGGAAAAAGAATAACTGAGATGCACAACCATTGTAGGTAATTATTTTGTTTTTAGTCACGATGCTTATCAGGTATCTGGGAATACAGACTGTTGTCAAGGAAGCTTCCATGAATGAGAAATTTCGGAGGAAAAAATACATGGGAGTCTTGAGGCGGGGATCTAGCAATGTAAGAAGAATGATGGTTAAGTTCCCCATCATACTCAATACATAGTTTATAAAGAGAAATATGAAAATCACAATTTGCAGTTGTGGGTCATCGGTCAATCCTAGGAGAATGTACTCCATCTCTCTTGACTGATTCTTCATTTCAGATTTGAGTCTTATGGAATAGATGTAGGAAAACAACTCCAGAAGTGGAAATAAGATTTTTTTTAAAAGCTATAGAAAAAAGGCATAGTAAAAATGTAAATAAGTTAAAAGGTTGATCCAACTTAATAAGACGGATAATACTTAAAATTATAACATAGGTCAACCTAGGCAGCCTCTAACTTATTGTTCCATTTAAGTAAAAGCTATGTTACACTATTAAATTTTTCCTTTTCTCTATTTGAACTTAAAAGATAATATGAATTTTAGCTGATTATTTCCAAAAGAGCTGAGTTCTGTTAAAGTGTTTAAATAAAACATAAGCTTGACTTTAAATGTGTTTTCTATGTACAGCTTAAAAATTTTTGAAAAGTTCTTATAACATCTAAAGAATTAAACTAATGTCAATTCATAATGTTTATTCAAAAATAATGCTTAAATATATGTGAAATATAGAAACAATGAGTTATACATTTCTCTATGATTGAAATTTCATGATATATACCATTATTTATTTTTCCACAATGTAGTAATTCCCCATTGTTTTTTTGTCTTATTTCACTTAATGTTATTTTTCTTTGATTTCTAACACATCAGTGTTCTCATATCAGCTGCATTTGATCGTGAAGTTTTGATGATTGAATCTACATAAAAATATAAAAATATATTACAGTTCAAAAGTCAGTGGCTACTACCTGACTTATACTTGAGGTATTGCTTTCATTTATGATCCAGATATTTATTGCAAACTATAAGTGACTTACCATAAATAGGAGACATTGGTATAATTTTCCTCCTATGGGAATATGGTAGAAATGGGTCAAAAATAAATGATGAGGGGCGCCTGGGTGACTCCGTGGGTTATAGCCTCTGCCTTCGGCTCAGGTCATGATCTCAGGATCCTGTGATCAAGCTCTGCATCAGGCTCCCTGCTTGGAGGGGAGCCTGCTTCCTCCTCCCTCTCTTTCTCTCTCTGCCTGCCTCTCTGCCTACTTGTGATTTCTCTCTGTCAAATAAATAAATAAATAAATCTTAAAAAAAATGATTAAAAAAAATAAAAAAAATAAAGGATGAACATTCTCTCTCTTATAAAAAAATTCAACAATTTAAGAGGAAAGTTCATTCCAAAGCTTTTCTCTAGGAGTCTAAAGAATAATATGCATTCTGGACATGATATGCATCTGTTAATATCTTTCACTTTCTCTTACACTCATTACAATGATGACCCAGATATTACAAATAATTCAATTAGAATCTTCTTCCTGGTTAGGTAAGATTCATTTTACATCTTCTTATATTTAAAATGAAGGAAACAGTTTCCATAAAAATTGTAAGTGAAAATATAATGCTCTAAATGAAAATGGATTTTGGGAAATCCCTCATATGAAAGGAACCCAAATTTTGTAACAAGAAATTCTGGCTTCAAATCATGCATTAGCAAAAAGTCACAGTTTTATCATTTTGCACATAAAAGACACAGGGGGTTAATTAAAATTAAAAAAAAAAAGGAAAGAAAAAGAATTGTCCCCTGGAGATTAGTGTCAAGAGGAATACCAGTTATGTAAAAAAATAGAAAAACAACAACAAACCAAAGTAGGAAGGACATAAAAATTACTATGAATTGCTTTAAGCGCATAGTGAATTTCTTTAGCTACAAAACAGATAATCCCCCAAAAGAGAATAAGAAATAATTTAAACTCTATACTTAAGCCCAACAAGAATTTCAGATATTCCAGTACCCTGGGACACTATGACCATTTGTACACATTAAGAGGGTTTATTCAAAAAGGAAACCTTTCTCTTGCTTCCTCAATCAATGTTGGGAAGATTTCATTAACTTGTGGCATATGCCCCAAATTGGAGGCATAGGGCAGTACTTAAATGTTTCATTTTTTTTTTTAATTTAGAAACAATATAAAATATAAAAAAGAAAACCAACAAATAACCATGAGGATCTTTTATTACACCATTTGATGATCCATCTGCTGTTCAATATAATAGTATGTGTTTATAACAAAAAAGAATATTCTACTAGATAAGCATGCTATAACCATTAGAGTTAGGACATTAATAATGCCATATTATTAACATGTACTTCTCCAATGCTATTTAAGTTTCATCAGCGACTAAAAATTTCCTTTATGCAAAAAAAAAATACAATTTAGAATTACATGTTAATTTAATTACTGTAATGTTTTAGTCTCCTTTAATTTGGAAAATTCTGTGGTCTTTCTTTAAGTTTCAAGAATATTGATTGAAAATTCTTTTTTTCTTTTTTCTTTTTCTCTTCTTTTTCTTCTTTAAATTGACTCTAAGTATATTTTTAAAAATTTAAATCAATGTAATCTACATACAGGCCTATATTAGTTTCAGGTATAAAATACAGTGATTCATCAATTCTATACATTAACACAATATTCTTTAAAATAAGTGTGATCTTAATCCCCTTCACCAATTTCACCCCTCCCCTCAGGTTTCTGTCATTTTGTTTTTGATAGTTAAGTGTCAGTTTTTTGGTATGTCTCTCTCTCTCTCTCTCTCTTTTGTTTACTGTTTTGTTCATTTTGTTTAGTTTGTTTTTGCTTAAATTCCACGTGTGCATGATATCAAGTGTTATTTGTTCTCCACTGACTGACTTATTTTGCTCAGCATTATTCATTCTAGATCCATCCTGATTTGCATTTCTGTAATGATGAGTGATGTTGAGCATCTTTTCATGTGTCTAATGCCATGTGGATATGTTCTTCGGAGAAATGTCTACTCAGATCTTCCACCCATTTGTTAATTGTATTGTTTGTTTTTTAAGTGTTGAGTTGTATAATTTCTGTGTATACTCTCCATACTAACCCTTTATTAGATAGGTCATTTGAAAATATCTTTTCCCTTTTGGTAGTTTGTCTTTAGTTTGTTGATTGTTTCCTTTGCTGTACAAAAACTTTTTATTTTGATGAAGTCTCAATAATTTTGTTTTGTTTTGTTTTGTTTTGCTTTTGCTTTTGTTTCCTTGCCTCAAGAAACATATCAGGAAAAATGTTGCTATAGCCAATGTCAGTTACTTCCTGTGCTCTCTTCCAGGATTTTTTAATGCTTTCAGGTGTCACATTCAGGTCTTTAAACTTTTCTTTTTTTGGTAAGAAAATCCATTATTTTTGTTTGATGTAAGAAAGTCATCTAGTTTCATTCTTTTGCATATAGTTTTCCAGTTTTCACAACCCCATTGGTAGAAAAGATTGCATACTTTTGCCTCCTTTGTCAAAGAGTAATTGAATCATGGGTTTATTTCTGGACTTTTTATTGTCTTCCATTGCTCTGTGAGTCTACTTTCCTGCCAGTACCATATTGTTTTGATTATTATAGCTTTGTAATATAACTTGAAGTCTGGAATTGTGATAACTCCATTTTTTTTCCTTTTCTAGATTCCTTTGGCTATTTGTTTTTTTGTGGTTTCATACAAATTTTAAGCTTTTTTCCTAATTTTATGAAAAATGCAGTTGGTATTTTGATAGAGACTGCTTTAAATGTGTAGATTGCTTTGGGTAGCATAGAGGTTTTAACAATATTTCGTCTTCCAACCCATCAGGATGGAGTATCTTGCCATTTGTTTTTGTCCTCTTCAATTTCTTTCATTAGGCTTTAATAGTTTTCTGAGTACAGGTCTTTCACCTCTTTAAGTTTGTTCCTTAGTATCTTATTTTTAGGGTAGTTGTAAATGAGTTTGTTTTCTTAATTTCTCTTTCTGTTGCTTCAATATTGATATATAGAAATATGACAGATTTTAGTACATTGATTCCATAACATGTGATCTTAGTGAATTCATGTATTGGTTCTAGTAGTTTTGGTGTTTTTGGGGATTTCTCTATACAGTATCATGTCATTTGCAAAGAGTGAGTTTTACTTCTTCACCAATTTATGTGACATTTATTCCTTTTTCTTGTCTGATTGCTGTGGTTAGGACATCTAGTACTATGTAGAATAAATGTGGTGAGAGTGGATATCCTTGTCATGTTTTTGACCTTTGGGGAAAAGCTCTCAGTTTTTTCCCATTGAGTGTCATGTTAGTATTGGGTTTTTGTATAGGGCCTTTATTTTTTTGAGGTTGTTCATTCTACATCTATTTTGTTGAGGGGCTTATTATGAATGAGTATTGTATTCTGTCAAGTGCTTTTTTTGCATCTATTGAAATGACTTTTATTTTTATCTTTTTTCCTTGTTGATGTGATGTATGACATTGATTGCTTTGCAAAAACTGAAATGTGCTTCCATCTCAGGAATAAATCCCACTTGACCATGGTGAATACTTTTTTAAAGGTATTTTTGGATTTGATTTGGTAATATGGTGTTGAGGTTTTTGCATCTATGTTCATCAGAGATATTGGCCTCTGGTATTCTTTTTTTAGTGCCTGTATCTGGTGTTGGTATTGGAAGAATGCTGGTCTCATAGAATGAATTTGGAAGCTTTCCTTCCTGTTCTATTTCTTGGAAAAGTTTGAGAAGAATAGGTCTTAACTTTTCATTAAATGTTTGGTAGAATTCACCTGTGAAGCCTTTGGTCCTGAACTTCTGTTTGTTGGAATTTTTCAAATTATTGATTCAATTCTATTTCTCATAATTGGTCTGTTCAAATTTTCTATTCCTTCCTGTTTCAGTTTTCATAGTGTGTATGTTTATAGAAATTTATTCATTTCATTTAGGTTGCCCAATTTCTTGGTATATAATTTTTCATAATATTCTTTTAAAATTCTTTGTATTTCTGTGTTGTCAGCTTTTATTTATTTATTTTTTTTTTAATTGATGAGTGTGACTAAGGGCTTGTCAATTTAATTGATTATTTCCAAGAACTAGCTACTGGTTTCTTTTTTTTTTTTTTTCTTTTAGCTTCTGTTTTGTTTATTTCTGCTCTAAACTTTATTTCCTTCCTTACACTGCACTTATGTTTTACTTATTCTTTTTTTCTGGTTTCTTTACAAGTAATGGCAGGTTGTTTGAGATTTTTCTTGCTTCTTTATGTTGGCTTGTGCTAGTATAAACTTCCTTTTTAAAACCACTTTTGCTGTATCTCAGAGGTTTGAGCTGTATTTCAGGTGTTTTCATTTTCATTATCTCCAAAATTTTTGATTTCCTGTGTGCTATCTTGTTTGCCCCTTTTATTGTTTAGTAACATGTTATTTAACCTCCCATGTATTTATGTTCTTTCCAGGACTTTTTTGTGGTTGATTTCTAGTTTCATAGCATTATGGCAGAAAAGATGCATGGTATGACTTCGATCTTTTTGAATATGTTGATATTATTTTTCTCTCCAAGTTTGTGATCTATTATGGAGAATAGTCAATGTGCACTTTAGAAGAATGTATATCCTATTGCTTTAGGATGGAATATTATGAATATAACTGTTGCAATCATCTAGTCCAATGCATCATCAAAGCCACTGTTTTCTTGTTGACTTTCTGTCACTATGATCTATCCAATAACGTAAATAGGGTGTGAAAGTCCCCTACTGTTATTGTATTACTCTTGATTAGTTCCTTTATGTTTCTTACTCACTGTTTTGTGTTTTGGTTGCTCCCATTTTCAGTGCATAAATATCTACAATTGTTATATCTTCTGGTTGGATTGTTCCTTTTAGAATTATCTAGTGTCTTTTGTGTCCTGTTACAGTCTTTGTTTTAAAGTCTATTTTGTCTGGTATGAGTATTGCTACCCCAGATTTCTTTGCACAACCATTTACATGATAAATATTTCTCCGAACTCTCACTTTAAATGTGCATGTGTCTTTTTGGTGAAATGAGTCTCTTAAGGGCAGCATATAGCTGGGGCTTGCTTTTTAATCCCTTCCATCAACCTGTGTATTTGATTGGAGAGTTTAATCCATTTACATTTATTGTAATTATTGATAGATTCGCTTATTGCCATTCTGTTTCTTGTTTTTTGGTTGTTTTTGTAGTTTTTCTCTGTTCCTTTCTTCTCTTCTCTCCTGTTCTGCTGGCTTTCTTTAGTTACCTACTTGGATTCCATCCTCGTTATTTCCTGCATATCTATTACCGGGTTTTAGTTTGTGTTTACCATTAGCTTTGTGTGTAACATCTTCTGCATATAGCAGTCTATATTAAGTGATAGTCACTTACATTTCAATGCATTCTTAACTCCCTCTCACATTTTAGGAATGTGGTGTCATTCATTACATTCTTTTATTTGTGAGTCCCTGACTGATTTTTATAGATACATTTATTTTTACTGCTTTTGCCCTTTTTACTATTTTCCTCTTACTTAAGGTCTTTGTTTTCCACTCAAAGAGTCCCCTTTAACATTTCTTGGACAGCTAGTTGAGTTGTCATAAACTCCTTTAGCTTTTGTCTGGGAAACTCTATCTCTTCTTCTATTCTGAATGTTAGCACTGATGGATAGAATATTCTTAACTGCAGGTTTTTCTGTTTTTTGTTTGTTTGTTTGTCTTGTTTTTGTTTTCTTTTAGACCTGTGAATATATCATGCCACTTTATTCTGGCCTGCAAAATTTCTGCTGAATCATCAGCTCATAGCCTTTTAGGGGTTCTTTCATATATTACTGTCTTCCTTTCTCTTGTTTGCTTTAAAATTCTTTCTTAATCACTAATTTTTGCAATCTTAATTAGTATGCATCCTTGTGTGGACCTCCTTGGGTTGAATTTTTGGGGGCATCTCTGTGCCTCCTAAGTGTGGATTTCTGTTTCCTACCCCAGATTCAGGAAGTTTTCAGTTACTATTTCTTCAAATGATTTTTCTTCTCCCTTTTCTCTCTTCTTCTGAGATGCCTATAATTTGAATGTGATCACACTTGATGGAGTCACTGAGTTCCCTTAGTCTATTCTTATTTTGTGTGTGTGTGTGTGTGTGTGTGTGTGTCTGTGTCTGTGTGTTTTTTTCTCCCCAGTCTGCTCAGTTTGATTACTGTCCATTACTCTGTCCTTCAGGTCACCAATGTTGGTTTACTTAATCTAGTCTGTTTCTTATTCCATGCAGTGTTTTTAAATTTCACTTATTTTGTTCTTAAACTCTGATTTTTTTCCTTTTAATATTTTTGTTAAGGATCTCACTGAGGGTCTCCTCTCTTTTCTCAAGTCTAGTAAGTATCTTTATGATCATAACTTAAAATTTTATATCAGGCATATTACGTTTCTCCATTTCACTTAGGTCTCTCACTGTAGTTTTTTTCTGGTCTTTCATCTGGGATATATTCCTCTGCCTCAGGAAGCCTGCTATTTCTCCTGCTTTTAACAGTAATAGCTTTATGAAGAGGAGATCCTGTATGCCCTGAGGGGATTGTCCTCTATTCACTGGAACCTGGCATGAGGGGGGGGGGGTCTCCTATCTGTGCTCCATGTATCTTGCTATTGTATGTTGGCCACTTTTTCCTTCACTCTAATCATCTTAGTGGCTCTCTTTGCCTCTTGTGGGCAGTGTTGTCTCCCTGTGGTATTAGTGGATCAATCTGGGGCTACCTTGTGCTGAATTTAGTCAGACCAGGTGTTTGTCAGAGATGCAGTAGCACCAAACTGCAAGGGGATTTCCCTGTGCTGTCCCCTGAGAAGCTTTCATTGGTGGGTGGGGCCTGCAATCAGTCCAACTGTCTTCTCCCAGCCCACTGCTAAGGGTAAGTCTGAGGGATGTGTGCTTATATTCCCTTGACTCCAGGCACCTTAGGGTGGTACTGGCCTCTGTCAAGTCTGCTTGCACCCTGCCAGGCTTGTGCCTGGTTTGAATGGGCTCTGACCAAGAACATATTGGAGGGAGTGGGACATGCAATGTCTACACAGTTTACATGCTAGTAAAAGAGGACATGTTGCCATTTACAGTCAGAGTAATTAATGAAATATAAATTTAGTGCCTGTAAGTTAGCTGTTCCTATGGATTGTCTCTGCTCCTCTCTAGTCCTTTTTACCTCCTGCCCCTTCTATGATCTGGATATTATTTTGCTTATGGAATCACCAAGTTCCCTATGTCTACCTTAGTGATCAACTAGCTTTCTTTCTCCTCTTCTTTTCAGGTTCATTATTTTCCATAATCTTACCTTCTATATCACATATGTTCTCCTGTGATTCTTTAATCCTTGTAGTGATTATATCTACTCTGTTTGCATCTCTATTGTAGCTTTTTTCAGCCTGACTAGTTTTTAGATCTCTGCAGCAAGGGTTTCTCTCATGTCTTGTATTCTTTTTTCAAGTCCTTCTAGTAGTCTTATGACTGTTGATCTAAATTCTTGTTCAGATATATTGCTTGCATCTGCTTTGAGCAAGTATCTGGCTGTGATATCTTCCTGAACTTTCTTTAGGGGAGAATTCCTCCATTTTGTCATCTTGGCTAAGTTTCTATCTTTTGCATGTTATAAAATGTTGTTACCTCAGAGTAGTGCTAAATTAAAGAGAGGTCATACAGTGTCCAGGGCCTGCCACTTTGGGAAGTGTTTCTGGTGTATGCTGTGTGCACTCTGCTGTTGTGTTTTGGCTGTTCTCTCCCACTGGTCACTCCTCTGTAGAGTTCCTTCTTGTTTGCAGTGGGGAGAGTTTTGGCCATTATCTAGGTATGCATTGATTTGTTTGTTGAAAAATCCTAGGAAAAAAGCAAGAAAGAAAAAGAAAAAAAAAGTTGTATGTGTGGGGAAGGCTGATCCAAAAAGAAAAGGAAGCAGAACAACAATGACAACAACAAAAACAACAACAGACACTCAAAAATACTATAAACTGATTCCAAAGAAATAGAAAAAAAAAAAGGAAAAACAGAAGAAGAAAAGAAAAAAGAGTCCTGAACAAAAATAAAAGAGAACTAAATTGAAGTGAGAAAAGGAAATAAAAACCAAACAAAACCTGTAAGAGGAAAAATAAAAAATAAAATAAAATAAACAATAAGACAAAAGAAAAAAAAAATACTTTCCAGTATTTCACCAGAAGTGAAAGGGGTACATTGGGATAATTTATTCAGTATACTTGGTGAATGCAGCATCCTGCTGTTTTGCTTCTCTGTGTGGGAGGGGGAGAGGCCCACTGAGCTGGGTCTCTCCAAGAGACATTAGGGAAATTCCATTCCTTGCCTCTACCTACTTCTGGAGGCAACTAGTGTTCTTTGGTTTGTGGTCACATTATCAAATCTCTACCTCTGTGTTTAGATTATTTTCTCTTCTTTCTGTCTCAAATATTCTCTGCCTCTCTTTTAATAAGGATACTTGTAGTTACATTTAAAACCTATGTGGATAAACCTGGATAATCTCTCCATTTTAAGATCTTTAACTTAATCATATCTGCAAAGATTTTTTTTTTTAATTGGATAATATTTGCAGGTCCCTGAGATTAGGTCTCCTTATTTTAGGAGACCATTATCAGTCTACCACTTTCAGCTACATTATCATCACCATCTCTTCACCAGCAGTTTATTATTCTCATTATTCTTGATACTTACCTTTATGAGTTTTCTAAGAGGGCAATGATTAGTATGGTGACCAGGGTCATGGACAGAGATGTAAAGTTAAAATTCTTGTGATCATTTTTTTAGAAGTCAATGTTTTAGAAATAATATATCCTGATTCATAGCATCAAAATTGTTTTATATAATTCTCCAAGTTTGTTTCTTTAGCTTTATATTTCATAGTGTGATAATTAAATTGACAAATTATACTGTACATTGACGACTACTAAGTGCTATGCACAGTACAAATATCTTCTCAGCAAAGTTAAAACAACTCCAAAATATAAGAATGCTCTTACCATCTCCTTTTAGTCAAGTAGGAAATAAATGCTGGAATGATCAACCAACTATACTGTTACAATATAGCTAAGTAGTTTGGAGTTGAGATTGAAAAATGAAGACTTTCAAGTAGTCTACCCATGGCTATCACATGCATTCATATTTCCTTGCAAACTAGTAGTTTTTTAGTAGCATTTATTAGTTTTTTAAATTCTAAATAGAGTATGTGAAATCAGATGAATGTCTGACTATGAGAAAACAAAGAAATTGTTGTCCCAAGATTAGAAGTAATTCCTTTCTATGTGTATCTGTAGCCCAATGAATCACATACAAAACAAGGCCAAAAAAAAAAAAAAGAAGAAGAAGAAAAGAAAAAAAACTCACCAAATTAAATGAATATATTAAGGATATAGTTTGTCTCCTTTTAATAAAAGAAATCAATATTAGAGTTATCTACAAAATTTGAATATACATATTGTGTTCATAATTATTAGAGAATGGTTATTTATCTATTTATTTATTTATAAATATTTTATTTATTTATTTGACAGATAGAGATCACAAGTATGCAGAGAGGCAGGCAGAGAGAGAGAGGAGAGAACAGAGAGCTGAGCAGAGAGCCTGATGTGGGGCTCGATCCCAGGACCCTGATATCGTGACCTGAACCAAAGGCAGAGGCTTAACCCACTAAGCCACCCAGGTGCCCCAGGAATGGTTATATAAAACGTGATACCTGATACACTGATTAATGTAGGAAAAAATGGAGTATATTAAATTTAAGTATGAATCTGTTCCAGTCAAGTACGTTATTTACTTGGAGTTTACAAGCTTGTCATGAAAATCAGTAGGTCCTTGAGGGAATTTCCCCTTGAGAGGCAAGCACCTGGAATCTGTCTCCTCACCTAGACAACATTTCCACTGGTAACATCTGTCTTATATAATCAGTTTAGAACTCTAGGGTTTAGTGAAGTCCTGTAACTGCCAGATGAAGGTTGGGATGATAAATTACTGTTAATTTGGGTAATTTTAGATCTTAGCACAATAGCAAAGACCCATCCCATGGCCCAAGCTGAGGAACTGAATATTCAATTTTTAATTTAATGTTTATTACTTTAAGTTTTAGTGTATATATCCACTGTGGCCTGTGGCTATCCTACTGAACAGCACACATCTAATTAATTTTACTAGTAGTCTAATAAAAAGTCAAGTCACATCCAAATGTATTTGGTAGATTATTGAGATAGAATTAACTACAAAAAAATGGTCACCTTTTGGGGAGTATATAGTTTGAAGAACTCTGAAAAACATATATAATCAAGCAACCACCATTATAATCAAGATACAAAATAGTTTCATTATCCTACACAGTTTTATCATGACACTTTTCCAGTCAATCACTTCTCACCATCAGCCCCTAAAACTATTGATCAGATTTCTAACCCTATAGTTCAGTGTTTTTCAGAATTATAGAAATAGAATCACAGAATATGTAGACATTGTATATGGCTTCTTTCACTTAGTGTAATATTTTGAAGACTCAATCATGTTTTTTTTTTTTTAATCTGACTAATTTATTGCATTGCAAGTACATGCCATAATTTTTTAAAGTACTTACCAGATGATGGAAATTGGATCATCTCCAGGTTTGGGCATTATCACAAAATATATTTAATGGCTAAAATTCAGTTCACTAGAAGGATCAAAATAATTTCACCAAACATCCAATTGAAACCTCAACCTATTAATATGATAAAATGTTATGCTTGTTACTTGTAAATAAATACACTACCAGGTGCCAGTGTATAAAATAGTTTACAATAAAGTCTAAAATTACTTCTGTTGCTAATTGGAAACAAGGCTATGTCTTGCGCTTGTACAATCTAGCTTGGGATTTTTCCGTATTGCCCCAGGATGGTGAACTGATGATGATCCTGTTAAATATTTCATCCATTATTCTAAATTATTAATGATACTCCTCTGGGATACTTTCACTTCAGCTTTTGTTTAAGGTAGATTACAATAGTGTTTTTTATTGCCAGTAATTAGTATTTTTGGAACTTTGATCCTATGGATGAGGCTTTTTTTTTTTTTCCTCTTTACTTTATTTCAGTAGAAGCCTTGAGTGAGTAGTAAATAGAAAATGATAAAGCTGCAGCATTTCATAAGTGGATAGAAAGCAATATGGAGTTTCAGAATAGTTGCTTAACTTTCATCAGAGGATGCCCCAAGTTCTTTTAGTTGCCTCACTTTATTTTATTTTAATGTATAACTACTGATTTTGAGGCTTTGAATGATAGCAGTTATAACAAACAGCTTTCACAAAATGCAAGTTATCTGGAAAAGAAGATGGACGTCCATTAATATTATTAATACTTGAGTTCTGAACTTCAAAGTGAGTATAAATTTGAGGGATGTGGAAATTCTTTACAAAAGGACCATATGTTCATGGTCCCTCCCACAAAAATCATTGATAGGAAATATTCAGCTTATAAAATAAAATATGATGATAAGAGAGTAAAATCATGATTAATTATTTTAACATAAATCTCTGGCATGTGCATATAAGGGGACACTAGATTCAGTAGATGCCAGAAGGTAAGGAGACTATAATTTTAACTTGACTTCAAACTAGGAAATTAAGTTAAGTGCACAAGTCCCATTCAGGGAGTTGAATTTGACCTCACATTTTTAAGGTTTACAGGGTTATTTTTTTTTTTTTTAAATGGTTCTGTATTAACAGATGTTGTAATCTATTCTATTCATATATAGTTACATGTAACTTTTATTTCCTCTGATTCTCTTCATCAATTATTTTCCTGAGTAAATAATGTGGAAAAATGCTGAGCATCTCTTTTCTAAAATCTGAAATACCATAGTTCTAGAACAGTCTGTTAGATCCACGTGGTAACAGAAACTGTATGCTAACTCCTGGACCATAGCTTTTCAAATAAAAATAGAGCAAGATGGGAGTTATAACAAGGATATAAACATATATTTTTATATAAAACTTTGTGGTCACACAGTAGTTGAAGATTGTAAGTCTTCAATTGCTATTAAAAATACTAAAGCTATTCCCTAAAATGTTTCAGAAAAGTACTTTGAGCATGGAACACTTTTATCTTTCCCCAAATAAGAAAAACGAATATATATATGCAGCAATATTAATAAGACAAATGCAAAAGAATAAAAATAACAGAGTGCTTTAGCAAACCATTTCCTTTATAAGTCTGCAGATAATGCATATAATGAAACAGACTAGCATGTTTCACATAAAAGAGAATGGTATGACATGGAAATAAGTAGAATTCTTATACTTAAAAAGAGAGAGTTAATATTATGTTAGGGAGGGAAAATGTTACCCTAATTTTCAAGATTCTTTTGGCTGGTTTAAGAATTAAAGTGACATGAGACGGATTAATAGGAGAAAATGAAATTAATTACAAATACATGGGATGTATGTACATGGGATGGCTCCATGAGAATATGGGAATAATTGTCTCATATAAGACAATTGAATCTTATGCCATTCTGGTCAAAGAAGTATGTGGAGGTCTGGGACTTCAAAGGGAAGGAAGACAATTCAAAGGAAAACAAAAAAGAATAAGTGGGAAACAAATGTTTGCTGGGCCACACGAAAACAATGGGATATGCAGAAGAATTTTAACAGACTTTACTAAGTTCCTCCCTCTCTATCACACCTACTTCAAGATGGCGGAGAAGTAGCAGGCTGAGACTACATCAGCTAGCAGGAGATCAGCTAGATAGCTTATCTAAAGATTGCAAACACCTGCAAATCCATCGGCAGATCGAAGAGAAGAAAAACAGCAATTCTGGAAACAGAAAAACAACCACTTTCTGAAAGGTAGGACTGGCGGAGAAGTGAATCCAAAGCGACAGGAAGATAGACCCTGGGGGGAGGGGCCGGCTCCCAGCAAGTGGTGAACAACGGAGCACAAAATCAGGACTTTTAAAAGTCTGTTCTGCTTAGGGACATTGCTCCAGAGGCTAAACCGGGGCGAAGCCCATGCGGGATCAGCTTGGCCTCAGGTCCCGCAGGGTCACAGAAGGATCAGGGGTGTCTGAGTGTCACAGAGCTTGCGGGTATTGGAACAGGAAAGCCGGCTACAGAGACAGAGCTGACGATAAGATCACAGCTTGGGGTTACCTTGAACCGGTCGCAGGCTCGGTGAGCTCGGAGCGCAGCCAGAGGTTTGGCAGACGGGAGTAATTGGGTGCTGTTCTCTGAGGGCACACTGGGTAGTGGGGCCCCGGGCTCTTGGCTCCTCCGGGCTGGAGACCAGGAGGCCGCCATTTGTATTCCTGTCCTCCGTAACTCTACAGAAAGTGCTCAGGGAACAAAAGCACCAGAAAGCAAACCCGAGCCTATTACTCAGCCCAGCCCCTGGTAAGGGCGGTGCAATTCTGCCTGGGGCAAAGACACTTGAGAATCACTACAATAGGCCCCTCCCCCAGAAGATCAACAAGAAATCCAGTCAAGACCAAGTTCACCTACCAAGGAGTGCGGTTTCAATACCAAGGAGAGCAGAAGAATTCCAGAGGAGGAGAAAGCAATGCACAGAATTCATGGCTTTCTCCCTGAGGTTTTTTTTTTTTTTCTTCCTGTGATTTTTTTAGTGTTGCAGTTAATTTAATTTTTTTCTTTTTCATTTTTTTCTCTTCTTCTGCTCAAATTTTTTTTAACTTTTACCCTTTTCTTTTTTAACATTTTTTAACTAGTTAATCTAATATATATATTTTTTCCTTTTGATATTTTTCTTTATTTGTTTTCTTTTTTTAAATTCTCTTCTTTTATTTTTTTTTTTCTTTCTTTCTTTTTGAACCTCTTTTTATCCCCTTTCTCCCCCCTCACGATTTGGGATCTCTTCTGATTTGGTTAAAGCATATTTTCCTGGGCTTGTTGCCATCCTTTTAGTATTTTACTTGCTCCTTCATATACTCTTATCTGGACAAAATGACAAGGCAGAAAAATTCACCACAATAAAAAGAACAAGAGGCAGTACCAAAGGCTAGGGACCTAATCAATACAGACATTGGTAATATGTCAGATCTATAGTTCAGAATGACAATTCTCAAAGTTCTAGCCGGGCTCGAAAAAGGCATGGAAGATATTAGAGAAACCCTCTCGGGAGATATAAAAGCCCTCTCTGGAGAAATAAAATAACTAAAATCTAACCAAGTTGAAATCAAAAAAACTATTAATGAGGTGCAATAAAAAATGGAGGCTCTCAATGCTAGGATAAATGAGGCAGAAGAAAGAATTAGTGATATAGAAGACCAAATGACAGAGAATAAAGAAGCTGAGCAAAAGAGGGACAAACAGCTACTGGACACGATGGGAGAATTCGAGAGATAAATGACACCATAAGATGAAACAACATTAGAATAATTGGGATTCCAGAAGAAGAAGAAAGAGAGAGGGGAGCAGAAGGTATACTGGAGAGAATTATTGGGGAGAATTTCCCCAATATGGCAAAGGGAACGAGCATCAAAATTCAGGAGGTTCAGAGAACGCCCCTCAAAATCAATAAGAATAGGCCCACACCCCATCACTTTATAGTAAAATTTACAAGTCTCAGTCACAAAGAGAAAATCCTGAAAGCAGCCCGGGAAAAGAAGTCTGTAACATACAATGGTAAAAATATTAGATTGGCAGCTGACTTATCCACAGAGACCTGGCAGGCCAGAAAGAGCTGGTATGATGTTTTCAGAGCACTAAATGAGAAAAACATGCAGCCAAGAATACTATATCCAGCTAGGCTATCATTGAAAATAGAAGGAGAGATTAAAAGCTTCCAGGACAAACAAAAACTGAAAGAATTTGCAAACACCCAACCAGCTCTACAGGAAATATTGAAAGGGGTCCTCTCAGCAAAGAGAGAGCCTACAAGTGGTAGATCAGTAAGGAACAGAGACAATATACAGTAACATTCACCTTACAGGCAATCCAATGACACTAAATGCACACCTACTTCATATTACATTGTAGTTGTTTATGGTGATGATTCCCTTTTGGAGCAGAGAGCATTATCTAAATTTGGAACATTATCTAAATTCTTTCATACATTTGAGGAGGAGGTAAAAGGTTGTAAAAGGGGAAAAACAAGGAGGTAAAAGTATAATCATGCTGTCTTCCATTTATCAAAAACAATTAGCTTAAATTAATGATCATGCCAAAGAGACACATTTTGGGTAGCATAGTTCACTTCCCTACAATAATTTCTGTTAGTATTCAACAATTCTACTAAGAATATTGGGAAAGTAAAATAAAGGAGTGACTCAAATTATGTAGACACATGCACGAACCTCAAATAGGTTAATTAAAAAAAATACAGAATATGTTTTATTAAAATATGTTGTTTTTGGGTGCCTGGGTGGCTCAGTGGGTTAAAGCCTCTGCCTTCGGCTCATGTCATGATCCCAGAGTCCTGGGATCGAGCCCCACATCAGGCTATCTGCTCTGCAAGGAGCCTGCTTCCTCTTTTCTCTCTCTCTGCTTACTTGTGATCTCTATGTGTCAAATAAATAAATAAAATCTTTAAACAAAACAAATAAAAAAAATTTTGTTTGTTTTTGTCAAAGTTTTGCTTTGTTGTATTTGTTATATATACTGAAAACAACTGTCCATTTGACTATAGCAAAGCCAGTGGAAAAAATTAATAATAATAATTGTGTACTCTAGGTGCAGAAAAAATTTCACTTTACCAAATTCATGGAAATCAGTGCTGCTTAGTCATTGCCTATCACAGGATTTGTAATATAAATGTATATCCTAATTGTGCAAATCTCCCTGATACTCCAAACCACAAAACAACATAGTGTATTTGCACAGGGAGAATAAAAGATAGAAAAATACATTTAAAATAACTCATATTCTTTTATTTAAATTATTCATGCAGAGTTGAGTCCATTAAGGAGGAATGGGTAAAAAATGCATATTAACCAAAGAAAATATTCAATTTCCAGAGAAAAAATTGTGAGAAATATTATAATAAAGAGAACTAATAGATGAAAAAGAACTTAGTATTGTCATAACATATAATTACGAGTCATCACAAATTTCAGACAGGAGAAATCCTTTCCAAATAGATAAATTTGAGAATATATACCTTTCTCTTGCATCAGGTTAATATATAAATATCTAGGTTAACATATATGTTTAGTTAAGATGTGTAATTAGTATATATACATTTATTTAGTTTGTATATATTTAGGTAAATTTCTATATGATTAAATTAATTTATATAGAGGCTTATTTATATGTATTTAGGTTTATATATATTTATATATAGGTTAATGTGTGTATTTATATATATATGAGAAAATTTATATTACACTACAATGTATTATATTCATGTGTATGTTTAATTATTTGTCTTTTTTTCTAATTTATATTTGTTAAGGTATATTAAGAGAAATGAACAACCAATCAATGGAAATAGAGTTCATTCTCCTGGGACTGACAGATGACCCACTATTGCAAATTGTGATTTCCATGTTTCTCTTTCTTAATTACACATTGAGCCCGATGGGGAACTTAATCATTATCCTCCTTACCCTGCTAGATCCTCACCTCAAGACACCAATGTATTCCTTTCTCCACAACTTCTCTTTTTTAGAAATCATATTCACAGCAGTATGTATTCCCAGATACTTGATAACCATCATGACTAGAGAAAAAACCATCTCATATAATAATTGTGCAGCTCAATTGTTTTTTATTCTTTTACTGGGAGTAACGGAGTTTTACCTTCTGGCTGCTATGTCCTGTGACCGCTGTGTTGCCCTCTGTAAACCCTTGCATTATCCAGTCATTATGAACAGCAGAGTGTGCTATTGGCTTGTACTTTCCTCTTGGCTAACCAGATTCTTAATCATCTTTCCCCCAATGCTTATGGGACTCAAGCCTAAATTTCTTCTTTCTTTTTTTTTTTTAAGATTTTATTTATTTATTTGTCAGAGACAGAGGAAGAGCGAGCGAGCACAGACAGACAGAGAGGCAGGCAGAGGCAGAGGGAGAAGCAGGCTCCCTGCCGAGCAAGGAGCCCAATGTGGGACTTGATTCCAGGACCCTGGGATCATGACCTGAGCTGAAAGCAGCCGCTTAACCAACTGAGCCACCCAGGTGTCCCTCAAGCTCAATTTCTGTGCTTCCAAAATAATGATCATTTTATGTGTGAAACTTCTCCTATCCTGCAGATATCCTGCCCAGATACACATGTCCTAGAATTGATGTCTTTTATCTTTGCTGTGGTGACACTTGTGGTCACATTGGTGTTAGTGATTCTCTCTTACACTTGCATCATGAACACCATTATGCAATTCCCTTCGGCACAGCAAAGGACCAAAGCTTTTTCCACTTGTACTTCCCATATGATTGTTGTCTCCATGACTTATGGGAGCTGCATCTTTGTGTATATTAAGCCATCTGCCAAAGAAAGGGTGACTGTATCCAAAGGCATAGCTTTGCTGTATAGCTCGGTTGCCCCTTTACTAAACCCCTTCATTTATACCCTAAGGAACCAGCAGGTGAAAGAAATCTTCTGGATTATGTTACAAAAGATGTGTTTTTCAAAAAAGCAATTGTAATGAATTTACAAATCACAGCCTTGCTATAAAAACAAAAAAAAAAATAATTCATTTAATATTTTAAGATTTTGTTTATTTATTTGAGACAGAGATAGCATAAGCAGAGTGGAGGCTGAGGGAGAGGGAGAAGCGGGCTTCCAGGGAGCCTGATGAAGGGCTTGATCGCAGGACCCGGGATCATGACCTGAGGCAAAAATGAAATTCCATTTCATTCAATGATTCTGAGAATCTTCTAAGTCTACTAAATACATTTTTTCTATGCTCTATTGTTATAATTTTATTTTCCATTTCCTTGGAAGCCTCATAATTAGGAAATTCAGTCCCTCTAAAAACAAGATTGTTGTTTAGATCATTAAAATAGTAAACTTATTTGAACCCTTTTATTAAACAATAAAGGTCTCATTATTCAAATAGTTTAAGTATAACTACTGAGATCTTTAAGGAAGTCTTCCCAGAGTCTGTAAAGTACTAGTCCAAAAATAATCATTGGCTTAAGGAACCAGAAGAAAAAGTTTGTCTGCATCCACGCCAGTGTAAAACAACTATGCTGTACAACTGTTGTAAGAAATGGTCTTATTGATGCAGGCAGACTTGGTCCAAGGACGCAGGGGAGGGTCCCACAGGAGCAGCCAAGATGGTCCTTGACTTCCAACAGGATAGAACTCAAATGTGAGCCAGAGAAAGCAGAAACAGAGTTTATTGACTAGTGTAAGTGACAGACAGAATAGTAGACAGAGTGACTGGCAGACTTGGAAACGAAAGGAGAATGAGTCTTTTTGTTGTTTTTTGGGGCCAGGCGTTTATATTAGAAAATTGTCTAGGGTGTGTGTAGGAATCCAGGGAAAAGTGAGCATCAGGTGAATAACAGGGATTGTTCTATGAATTACCAAAGATAAGGGTGTTGATGCTGGGGTCAGCAAAATCTGTTTAAAGCTAATGTCCTGGAACGTGTCTGGAATTTGGCTCTTCTTGGATGTTACCAGGTGTTTGGGGGAGTTAGGCAAAACCCAGAGAATGTTGAATTTTATTCTTCTCCCTTGAGGTGGGAATATAGCTTCTTTGGCTTGTTCAGAGGTGATATATGAAACATGATTAAACAGGTCTTAGCGTTTACAGCAGGGATGGAGTCTTTCTGAAAAGGAGTCCCTTCAGCTTTCCTACTTCTTTATTACCTGTTGTTATACTGACAAGAAATTTGGGGATGCATAATTGTGAATGATATTTCTAAAAATTAGAAATTCTGGAGAAAGAAATACACGGATGTCTTTGGATCAGAGTCCATCAGGGTGAGGGTGATTATGGTTGGATTCCCAGTGACACTCAAGATGTAGGTAAAGACAAAAATAAAGAGGAGAAAAAATAACCACTTGTAATTGTAGATCATTGGTCATTCCAAGAAGAATAAAAGGTGTCACTTCTGTGTGGTTTCTCACAGCTTATTTCTGTGAAGAAGGGGGATTAATGGGAGGAGAAGAGGGAAAAAAAAATAGAATTAAAGAGAAAAGGTTACAGAGAAACCTACTCTCTTAATATCCTCATAAACACATTGCTATGGACAACCAACCTCCTTTAATATTCTGTTAGTCAGCAGTAACATCCCCTAAATCTTCACTCATATAATTTTTACTCAAAAATTCACTAACTCTATCAAACTCTCTGAATTTGTTTTCTTTTAATCCAAGACTCACAAAAAGATAACACATTGCATTAATAGAGCTGTATAAAGATAAAAGCAAAGAAAGAAACCAAAGAAGCCTGTATTTTGGGGTGCCTGGGTGGCTCAGGTGGTTAAGCATCTGCCTTCAGCTCAGGTCATGATCCCGGGGTCCTGGGATTGAGTCCCGCAATGGGCTCCCTGCTCAGAGGCGATTCTGCTTCTCTTTTTCCCTTGACTTCTTCCCCTGCTTGTACTCTCTTGTTCTCTCTGACAAATAAATATATAAATAAAATCTTTTTTAAGAAGTCTATATATCTCTATTACTTTTCATGATAGCCTTTGCTATTCTGTAAGTCAGATTTCAGTGGACTCCACCTTTTAACATAACACAAACTTGACCTTAACATCTCTAGCCTACATATGGTGCCAAACTTTTCCATAGTGACTACACAATTTTACGTTCCCACTAACAATATAAAGCATTCCAATTACTCCACATTGTAGAGCTTTGATACTGGGATATGTGAGTCTTCTCACTTTTACCTTCTTTTCAGGATGGATTTGGATATTCAGGTTTCCTTGCAGTACTATTTGAATCTGAGAATCAACTTTTCTGTTTTTTTTTTTTTCCATTTTTGAAAATAAGTAATATTATTAGAATTTGATATAAATGGAACTAAATCTATAAATTGTTTTGGGTGGTATCAATAGTATTCTAAGAAACTATGAACATGGAATGCTTGATGCTATCTGTTTTAGAATGTAATTAATTATTAAGTGAATTTTTAATAGATATAAACTTTTTTGGATTATTCTTATTTGAGTTTTGGCAAATTGTTTCTTTCACAGAATGGTCACTTTCATTTAGGTTATCAAATTTTAGAACTGTTCATAGGGCTTCCTTATTTTTATCCTTTTAATTGCCATATCCTATAGTGGAAACAGTTAACTGATTATGGATTTCTCTTCATTTCTAGTAGATACATTGGATGATATAATTCCCTCTAAGCATTGCTTTCACTGCACCCCACAAACATTAATAAATATTTTTTTTGATGCGCCTGGGTGGCTCAGCGGGTGGAAGCCTCTGCCTTCGGCCCAGGTCATGATCCCAGGGTCCTGGGATCGAGCCCGCATCGGGCTCTCTGCTCAGTGCAGATCCTGCTTCTCTCTCTCTCTCTCTCTTCTTGCCTCTCTGCCTGCTTCTGTTCTCTGTCAAATAAATAAATAAAATATTTAAAAATAAATAAATAAATAAATATTTCTTTTCATTTATTTGAAAATGTTTGAATTTCTTCCCATTCAGTTTTCCCTCTCTTCCCTTATGGTCCTCCATGCTATTCCACAGCAAATGAATCATTGAACACTGCATAAAAACTAATGATGTACTATATGTTGTTTAAGTGAACATAATAAAAAATAAAAATAAATAAATAATAAATATAGAAGTTTTAAATTTCTCTAGAGATTTTTTTTGATCCATGTGTTATTTAGATGTCTTATTTAATCTATACATAATTTAATATTTCTCATTCATTCTTTTTATTTATTTATAGTTTAATACCATGTCATTTGTAAGCCAATATTGTGTCAGTTCTAGTCTTCAAAATTTTTAAAGTGTGTTTTAGGGCCCAGAATGTGATCTGTCTTGGTGAGCTTGGGGAAAAAAGGTGTATAGCTGTTGTTGGTTGAAATAGTCTATAGATGTTGATTACATACAGTAGATTCTTGGTGTTGTTCAGTCCAGCTGTGTCCTTACCAATTTTATGCCTGCACTTCTGCCCATTTTGAATAGAGTTGTTGACATTTCTAACTATGATAAGGATTTGTCTATTTCTCTTTACAATGCTAATATTTTTTTCTCATACTGTTTGATGCATTTGTGTATGCATGTTAAGGATTACATCAATATATTTTCAAATGTAAAATGGGCAGAGAATTTTACGAGTAAACTCCACTTGATCATTGTATACTATCATTTTTATATGTTATTGGATTTAATTTTTATATATTGTTTTAAATTTTTTTATCTGTATTCATAAGTAATATTTTCTGAATTTATTTTTTTCTTTTTTAAAATTTATTTTTTATTTATTTTAAGCATAACAGTATTCATTATTTTGGCACCACACCCAGTGCTCCATGCAATCCGTGACCTCTATAATACCCACCACCTGGTACCCCGACCTCCCATCCCCCCACCCCTTCAAAACCCTCAGATTGTTTTTCAGAGTCCATAGTCTCTCATGGTTCACCTCCCCTTCCAATTTACCCCAATTCCCTTCTCCTCTCTAACACCCCTTGTCCTCCATGATATTGTTATGCTCCACAAATAAGTGAAACCATATGATAATTGAATCTCTCTGCTTGACTTATTTCACTCAGCATAATCTCTTCCAGTCCCATCCATGTTGCTACAAAAGTTGGGTATTCGTCCTTTCTGATGGAGGCATAATACTCCATAGTGAATATGTACCACATTTCCTTATCCATTCGTCTATTGAAGGGCATCTTGGTTCTTTCCACAGTTTGGTGACCATGGCCATTGCTGCTATGAACTTTGGGGTACAGATGGTCCTTCTTTTTACTACATCTGTATCTTTGGGGTAAATACCCAGGAGTGCAATTGCAGGGTCATAGGGAAGTGCTATTTTTAATTTCTTGAGGAATCTCCACACTGTTCTCCAAAGAGGCTGCACCAACTTGCATTCCCACCAACAGTGCAAGAGGGTTCCCCTTTCTCCACATCCCCTCCAACACATGTTGTTTCCTGTCTTGCTAATTTTGGCCATGATAACTGGTGTAAGGTGATATTTCAATGTGGTTTTAATTTGAATATCCCTGAGGACTAGTGATGATGAACATTTTTTCATGCGTCTGATAGCCATTTCTATGTCTTCATTGGAGAAGTGTCTGTTCATATCTTCTGCCCATTTTTTTATGATTGTCTGTTTTGTGTGTGTTGAGTTTGAAGGGTTCTTTATAGATCCTGGATATCAACTTTTTGTCTGTACTGTCATTTGCAAATCTCTTCCCCCATTCTGTGAGTTGCCTCTTTGTTTTGTTGACTGTTTCTTTTGCTGTGCAGAAGCTTTTGATTTTGATAAAGTGCCAAAAGTTTATTTTCACTTTTGTTTCCTTTGCCTTTGAAGACATATCTTGAAAGAAGTTGCTGTGGCTGATATCAAAGAGATTACTGCCTATGTTCTCCTCTAGGATTCTGTTGGATTCCTGTCTCACATTGAGGTCTTTTATCCATTTCGAGTTTATCTTTGTGTACAGTGTAAGAGAATGGTTGAGTTTCATTCTTCTACATATAGCTGACCAGTTTTCCCAGCACCATTTATTGAAGAGATCCCGTTGAAATCAGGAACACGACATGGATGCCCACTCTCACCACTATTGTTCAACATAGTATTAGAAGTCCTAGCAACAGCAATCAGACAACAAAGAGAAATAAAATGTATCCAAATTGGCAATGAAGAAGTCAAACTCTCTCTCTTCACAGATGACATGATTCTTTATATGGAAAACCCAATAGCCTCCACCCCCAAACTACTAGAACTCATACAGCAATTCAGCAACGTGGCAGGATACAAAGTCAATGTACAAAAATCAGTGGCTTTCTTATACACTAACAATGAAAGTACAGAAAGGGAAATTAGAGAATTGATTCCACTTACTATAGCACCAGGAACCCTAGGATACCTGGGAATAAACCTAACCAAAGAGGTAAAGGATCTGTATTCGAGGAACTACAGAACACTCAAGAAAGAAATTGAAGAAGACACAAAAAGATGGAAGACCATTCCATGCTCTTGGATTGGAAGAATAAACATTGTTAAAATGTCTATACTGCCTAGAGCAATCTATACTTTTCATGCCAATCCAATCAAAATTCCACCGGTATTCTTCAAAGAGCTGGAGCAAATAATCCTAAAATTTGTATGGAATCAGAGGAGACCCCGAAACGCTAAGGAAATGTTGAAAAACAAAAATAAAACACGGGGCATCACGCTACCTGATTTCAAGCTTTACTACAAAGCTGTGATCACCAAGACAGCACGGTACTGGCATAAAAACAGACACATAGACCAGTGCAACAGAGTAGAGAGCCCAGATATTTTTTCTTTTAATTCTTTGTCTGTGTTTTGTGTAATGATAATGATAGCTTAGGAATGAATTGAGTATTCTCTCTTCCAGTTTTTTGGAGAATATGTGCGTAGTTGATATTTTTAGAAATTTTTGGTATAATTTATAAGTGAAGCCATCTAAACCTAGATGAGTGTGTGTGTTTGTGTGTGTGTGTGTGTGTGTGTGTGTGTGTGAATGCTGGGGGGAAACATTTCTAAATATGAATCATTTACTTTAGCTATTATAGAGTTCTCCATTTATAAATTCCTAATGACTGCTTTAGAAGTTTACGGTTTACAAGTATTTTATCAATTTCATATAAATTATCTATTTTTGCCAAAATCTGGTTCATATTATGTCATTGTTTTTTCAATATCCACAAGATCTGTAGTGAAGTCATGTTATAGTCCTAACATCAGAAATTTGTGTCTTCTATTTTTCCCTGATGAACCTAACTAGAGATATATCAATTATATTTATGTCCTAAAGATTTGACTTCTGTCTTCATTGGTTTTTGCTATTGTTTTCTGTTTTCTGTCTCAGAGAGTTTTTCTTTAGTGATTCAGTGGATATGGCATAGTATTCAGCACTTACTGCTGAAACAATTAGATATCCAAATACTATTATGTGAACTTTGATCTGTGTCTCAAAGTATGTTAAGAGATGACTCTACTTCCCATGTACTAATACAACTTGATACAAGTTGGTAGCACATTTTTCTGGGCATAATGATCAAGTGACTCGTGGGTTGCAGACCAAAAGAGTAGTCATAAGACATATGAACACACAATTCTGAAGCTCCCAAAAAGATGAAGAAAAAATAATTAAGCTGTATCAACACTCTAGGGAAATGTTTACTCTTTGGTCAAAGGAGTTATCAACAATTTAGGAATATAAATCAGTATTAGTGAGGTTTCCAAGAAGGGAAATTTTGACAGAGGGAATACATTAAAACATTTAGGTAGGGATTTGGCAGAGTGATATTCTCCATCATGTTCAACATTATACTTTAGAAATAGAAAGAGGAAAATAAAAATTTACAGAAAAGTCTCCTCTGTTTTTCTAATCCAAATGAACTCCATATCCATTGAGTGATTATTTACCATCTATGACTCTTATCCAAACTTTCCAATAAAAGTGATTAAACTGTGGGAGGTTGGTGGTGGCTGGGCTAAATGGGTGATAGGTATTAAGGAGGGGGCTTGTGATGAGCACTGTAAGTGCACTTACATGTAAGTGATGGATCACTAAACTCTATCTTGAAACCAATTTTACTATATATGCTAAATAACTAGAATTGAAATAAAAAATGCAAAGAAAAATAATTAAGTTAAACTTACTAAACTGTAATATTATTATGAGGTGATTTTTTAAAAAATGCAGACAACCAAAGAAAGACACTTTTTCAGAATCTGATCACAATCAAGTATTTTTTTCAGCTTAAAATATTAGCTATATCATGTAACAGTTCAGCTTAGCTATTATCATATCATGAGAGATAATCTCTCTTTTGAAACTTATATAGTTCCTATTTGCCAAAATGAAATTTACCTGATTATTTTTTATTTGATTCCATACTATATGAATATTTTTAAATGTCAGGACATGCAAACCATTACAATTATATTTTCTGTTGATTTAAAGAAAAAGTAATGACTAAAGTACATTCTAAATATCAGTGTCAACTATAACCCATTTCCAAAAGCTTCCCTCAACAATAGATTTTTTTTTAAGATTTTTATTTATTCATTTGACAGAGAGAAAGATCACAAGTAGGCAGGGAGGCAGGCAGAGAGAGAGAAGGAAGCAGGCCCTCCGCTGAGCAGAGAGCCCAATGCGGGGCTTGGTCCCAAGACCCTGGGATCATGACCAAAGCCAAAGGCAGAGGCTTTAACCCACTGAGCCACTCATGCGCCCTAACATAGATTTTTGTCATGTTTTTTCAATGCCATACTTTCAGATTTAAGTTATAAGTCCTGAGTATTATTCTATACTTTCACTCTACACAGAAAACAGTCATTCATTTATTATTTTATATCATTATATTTTTTGCTAACTGTATTAATCTACTTAGTTATTTGTCATTTGCTATTAAGTTCAATAAATGAGATGATACTTTTCTAAATCTATGTCATGTATGGGAAGAAACAATTATAGGAAAGATAAATAAAAGAGAAAAATGCTATCCTTAGTTTCATCTTTCAAAATGATACAAGAATATGTGTGATTAATAATTTATAATTTTTTCAACACATTTGTACTCATGAAATCATCAAAGCTGATGTGCATATTAGGATAATTCTCAAACCAAGCTTAGGTATTTGCTGAAATTATTAAGCTGCTCCACCCTTCATGAGGCAGGTATGTTCAATAATTTCTTATGATTGTTAGTATAGTATTTGTCAGGTTTAACTGAAATATTTGTAATTGCTCATAATTCTTTAACACAAATTAAACTAGTTTCAATGGAATATACTCTAATGTACAACGTGTTTTTTTTTTAGTTTTATTTACTTTTTTAGAGATTTACTTATATTAGAGAGAATGAGAGAACAAGAGTGCATGATAGTAAGGGCAGAGGGAGAGAATCTTTAAGCAGACACCCCACTAAGAATAGAGTGTGACATGGGGCCTGATCTCACAACCCATTAGATCATTACTTGTGCCAAAATCAAGGGTGGACGCTTCATTGACTGAGCCATTCAGATGCCCCCACAATCTTTTCAAAATAAACTATTTTCTAATTTGATCATCAACAATTGTTATTCTCTGCCACAATTATCTTTTCATTTCATTAAATAGAGTGTGTAGCAATAATTCAAAAGATAAAAGTAATTCAAAATTATTCAAAAGATATAGGTTCAAAATATATAATTCAACAGTAATTCAAAAGATATAAATAAATATCAGTTTTAAGTAGAGTGTAAATAGGTACAAATAAAGAGCTGTAATAACTTATACATTGCATGTTACATTAAATATAAAATAAATAAAATACTTCATAATCTTGACTAGAATTCAAATCTAACAGAGACAGATTGAAAACTTAGCTCCATTTCTTTCAGATACTCACAGGGAAAGGATGTGATGGGAAAAAAAGTATCTCTTGCAGGACATAAAGAAAACTAAATTCTTTGGAACAAAGATTTTTCTGCAAATAATGCTTAAGAAGAGATAAAGATGAATATCACAGACATAAATGCAAAAAAAAAAAAAAAAACATAACAAACCAGAAGAAACTGTATTGGAAGCTACTACTAGATATTTTGATATTATTAGGGGTTCATTTTCTTTATATAAAATGCAACAGGAATTCATTTGCTTGAGAAGGAAACGATCTTGTGTATCATGTTCAAGAAGGCTTTTTTCACCTGCTGGTTCCGCAAGGTATAGATGAAAGGATTCAAAAGTGGAGCCACGGAAGTATTGAGCACTGCAATTCCCTTGGAAAAAGATATTCTTTGTTTGACTGATGGTTTAACATACATGAAGATGCAGCTGCCATAAGAAAGGGATATCACAATCATGTGAGAAGAACATGTTGAAAAAGCTTTTTTCTTCTGATTAGTTGAAGGGAATTTTAGAATTGTTAACACAATAAAGGTGTATGATATTATCACCATTACCAACGTGACCACGAGTGTCATTGACGCAGAAATGAATCCCATGGTTTCAATGAGCTGTGTGTCTGAGCAGGAGATCTGCATGAGGGGAGTTGTATCACAGTAGAAATGGTCAATAATTTTGGACGCACAGAAGTCAAGATTTACACCTAAGAGGAGAGGTACAAAGATGGTAAAGAATCCAGCAAGCCAACAACAGAAGAGAAGTTGAATGCAGACTTTACTGTTCATGATGGTTGTGTAATGCAGAGGCTTACAGATGGCAACATAGCGGTCATAGGACATAGCAGCCAGCAAGTAAAATTCAGATGCACCAAGAAGGAAGGCAAAAAACACTTGAGTTGCACAACAATTAAAGGAAATGGTTTTGTCTCCAGTTGCCATAGTAACCAACAATTTAGGGATGCATGTAGTAGTATAAGAAATTTCTAGGAATGAAAAATTCCGAAGGAAAAAATACATGGGGGTCTTGAGGTGAATATCCACCAGGGTAAGTGTGATGATGGTCAGATTGCCAGTGACGCTCAGCAAGTAGGTGAGAAGCAGAAAGACGAATAACACAACTTTCAATTGTGGGTCATCAGTCAAACCTGCCAGGATAAACACTATCGCTTGTGTATGGTTTCCCATTACTGTCCTCTACTTTTCCAGTTCTAAACAGAAAAGATAAACATAAAGAAATTGACAATCCCAGTGGAAAAATAAGAGTGATTTAGATGTCTAAAATAAAGCTAGCAAGCGACATTTCAGATAGAGTAACACAATGCTCGTTCAAGTTTTGAAGATGGATATGCCAGGTTTGCATTTTCAGAGTATCTGGACAGCGAATTTCATCTTCAGTTTGTAATTCTACTGGAGAATAACCTATATGATGATAGAAATTGTTGATTTTTTAAGGAAATAAATTTGATGGAAATTAGAGGGACATACCAAACATAGAAAAATGCTTTTCCTCTCTTGAATTTACACAATTGGAATGAATGCTGTTTATTGTTCAATTAAAAGGTTTGCATACTAGAAACAAAGTGGTATCTGTCATTAAAAGTACAGCCGCCCATTTATTGCATTTAACACACACACACACACACACACACACACACACACACACCTTGCTGTCATTAATAAATAAGGCTACCATAACTTTACCATTTTCTTCAACAAATCAACTCAAATGCTTGATTCTTGTGTCATTTACTTTCATGGCTAATGAGATACAATTTCAGATAAGTGACTTTGAGGCATTGGGAATATATTTATTTGCCATCCTTATTAGTGTTTCCATTTCTTCAATATCCCCCCTTCCCAGTTTGTATCCTGAAACAAAATCAGTGGGAACAGCCTGTAATTTCAGTGTGTATATCAAAAAAGTTCAGTTTTCCTGTGCATGTTATCATTCTGAGAATAGATCAAGTAAAATAAGGTGAAGATAAGAATAAATTGTAGAGATGCAGAAAAAATATACAAATTAGTGTTCAGGAAATTGTTTGAGATGTTAGAGATAAAGAAAAGAGGGAGATAAAGACAAGACTTTACAGAAACCTAGAAGGTAAGAAGGATTTAAAGAGACAGGATAATGAGTTTGAAAAAAAAATAGCAGAAGATTTAAAATAGGCAAATTACTAAGACAAATCTTTTTAATATAAAATACATAAATTGGTAACTAAAATATGTAACTTAGTAAGTAAAAATTTTAAGGAAAAAATGTTCACCAATAAAATTCTTCCCCATATGCTTTTGTGCTTTACACTTACCATTTTATTCTTTGTCTAAAATACAGACTGAAAACGAACAATTTTGAGATCAGCATGGCCTAAGGGAGAGGAGGAGTGAGAGTATTTGGCACATTTCAAGCACATATTGGATCTCAGAACAGTGGTGACACCAGTTTTAGGAAGCATATATTTCCCTATCCTAATGACACTCAGCTAATTCATAATTAAAGAAATATTAACTGTAGGATATTATTTTCAACACCTGGCATACATTGAGACAATTGAATTTTCAGATTTTCTATGCTAGTCAGTTGGAAATCAGGTTTAAATTTGAAGGAGTATATTAACCAAGTCATCACCTTAAAAGTGAAATATTTTGTGCAAGTAACTATAGGACATATTATAGTGTATTTCTCAAAAAAATATATTTTTATCTCTAAGGAATATTTCCTTCCCTGGTGTCTTCATCATGAAGCACAATAAAATAATTAAGGTTGGCTTTGGGCACTAGATAAGACAATACTGTATGTCTTAATACCAAAGTAATTATTTTCAATCTCAAAAACATAAATTATAATTTTTAAAGAGTTTATTTATTTATGTTGGAGATAGTGAGTGAGGGAACACAACCACGTGGGAGCTCAAGAGGGAGAAAGAGGCTCCCCGCCGAATAGGGAGCCTATTATGGGTCTGGATACCAGGACACTGGGATCAGGACCTGAGCCAAAGGCAGATACTCAAGGACTGAGACACCTAGGGTCCGCCAAAACATGTTATTATCAAAAGGTATGTGAAGGGTACATGGGTGGCTCAGTTAGTTAAGCATCTTCATTTGGCTTGGATCATGATCCTAGGGTCCTGGGATTGAGCCCTGCATTAGGCTCCCAGCTCAGCAACGGAGTCTGCTTTTCCCTTTGCCTCTGACCCTCCCTGCCGCTCATGTTCTCTCTCTCTCACATGCACTCTCTCTTTCTTTCTCTCTCAGAAATTAATAAAATCTTTTAAAAAATAAAAGTCATATATATATATAAATAAAAATAAATATATAAGGACAAATAAAAGTTGCTTCCAATTATATCTAGAGGCATTTACAGGAGAATTCTAACATTTTAAAAAAATGAGATCTGCTATTAAAATCATCTTACTAATGTAAAAGAAAAAGAAAGGACTATTATTTTTCCTGGACATTCATTTTACATTCACATAATTGTGAAGCGATCTATTATAAATTTTTCTTCATTTACACAAAATATCCCAATGGCAACAACTATAGGTATACATATACCTATAACACATAAAACAGAATTTTACTATGTCAAATTATTTCTTTGTCCAACTTTAACCTTTAAACACACCAGCTATCCCCAACACACACTGTGCAAAAATTAACAAAGCTCATATTGCAAAACCATTAGAAGACAATGTGTATGATGTGTACAATGTGTTTAGTTGCATTAGATACTGTGAATATTTGTGACATTTAAAAACAATTTTCAATACCAAATTTTCACTGTATTCTGTCTTCTGTCATCATTTTCCCCACAATAAAAATTTAAAAGTTTAGAAAATTTAAATACTTTAATGGTAAAAACAGGACAACATGGATTAAACATAGCTAACAGGAAATATGGTTTTTAAATTTTAGACATACCAGTGGTGCCTGGGTGGCTCAGTCCTTAAGCATCTGCCTTCAGCTCAGGTCATGATCCCAGGGTCCTGGATTTGAGCCCCACATTGGGCTCCCTGCTCAGTGGGAAGCATGCTTCTCCCTCTCCTACTCTCCCAGCTTGTGTTCCCTCTCTTGCTGTGTCTCTGTCAAATAAATAAAATCTTTTAAAAATAAATGAATAAAATAAATTTTAGACATACTTCTTCTTTTCATTTTTTTTGAGCCTTTAATCATTCTGACAAAGACCTAAAAACTCAAACACCTTTTCAAAAGCAGACATATACACAGATTTATTCAGATAAAACGATCTCTGCTCCAATTTTTAAATCTTTTGTCATCATACTGAACTGACTACATTGACATTCCATTCCTCTCTAAATGGGTCTCCCTCTGGCTCACAATCTATGATAGTTTTTTCATATGTATTTAAGATAACTTTGTAAATGGTTTCATTAGCTGTGTTTTGTTTTGTTTTGTTTTTGGTAGGTATTTAGAGTAGTATATTAAATTTTCCCATTGTTACAATTTACTTATTTTTGCATTGAATTCTTTTCCATTTATTATCCTCAATGCCATATAAATTAGTGAACATTTGATCCCATTGAATATTTATGCTTTCTGGGCCCTGAAGAAAAATATCTAAAGATGACTGAAGAATTCTCAGGAGGATATGAGATCCAAGAACACCATTCCCAAGGGATCACATATTTATATTTTATTACAAAATTCTTCCCAACTACCAAATATTGGGGCACCTGGGTGCCTCAGTCATTGAGTGTCTGCCTCTGGCTCAGGTCATGATCCCAGCTCTGCACTGGGCTTCCTGCTCAGCGGGAAGCGTGTTTCTCCCTCTTGAACACCCCCTCTTTGTGTTCCCTCTCTCACTGTCTCCCTTTCTCGTCAAATAAATGAATAAAATCTTAATAAAAATAAAAATTTAAAAATATATTTTAAAACACCTGCTTTAAAAAAATTATTTATTTGAGAAAGAGAGACTGAGAGAGAGAGTACAGGCAGGAGAGAGGAGCAGAGGGAAAGGGACAAGCAGACTCCAGTGTGAGCCAGATGTGGAACTTGATCTCACATCCCTGAGATCATGACCTGATCTGAAATCAGAAGTCAGTTGTTCAACCTACTGAGGCACCCAGGCAACCTGGCACTCTGAAAAACTACTTTTAACTATGTCTCCTGAGAATTCAGTTTAGACTTCCCTGTATTATATTATTGTTCTTCTGCATAGTCATATTTTGAAATATAGATAAGGATTTAAAAGCAGGAAAAAATGTATTTCTGTTGGTAATGAAAAGTGATAATATTAGTTGGAGAATTTACTAACCTGTCATAGAAAACACTGCCTCAAGTTAAATATACCACCATTAACCCTGTAGATACACCTAAGGTTTTTTTTTATACATAACCTCAGTGTCTTTTCTGAAAGGTGTCTTTTTCCAGATAATCTTTGTGATATGATCTAGTGGATTTTTTTAAAGATTTTATTTATTTATTTGACAGACAGAGATCACAAGTAGGCAGAGAGGCAGGCAGAGAGAGAGGAGGAAGCAGGCTCCCTGCTGAGCAGAGAGCCCAATGCGGGGCTCAATCCCAGGATGCTGGGACCATGACCTGAGCCAAAGGCAGAGGATTTAACCCACTGAGCCACCCACGTGCCCCTGATCTAGTGGATCTTAAAGTGATATTTCTTAATACCCAAGCATTCTCCACTCCCTCTGTGTTAATGGAAAATTTATCTCTGTCTGTAGCTAGTCTTCCTTGCAACTTGTTGTGGCCATGTGACTAAATCATAAACAACCGATGTAAGTGAAGATGTGCAATTTCTATGGATTATCCTTTGATAAAAGAAGTTTGCTCTCCTCTTGCTTTCTACCCCCTCTCACTGTTGCAATGCAGATGGGATACAAGCTGTTTAAAGTCATGAGGATAATCAATCACACTAGGAATACACTGACCATTCAACAAGAGAGAGCACATTCAGGTTCTCGACACCATTGCAGGTCCTTCCACCTTAGAAACACAGTGACTTCATGGAGGAGTTTCAACATACCAGCCTGAACATTTAAATGGGATAAAAGTACAGTATTTTTGTTTAAATCATTGTGATATTTGTCTTTCTTATATTCTACCAAATCCTTATTATCAAAATTTTTTCTTATATCTATGTATCTGTGGATGTACTTCTAAGCTCTTTACCAGGTTCTGTTGACCTGCATGTCTATTTTTGTGACTATATCATGCTGTTATGATTCCTGTAGCTTTGTAGTTTATCTCAAAATCTGGATTTGTGGTAACTCCAACTTTGTTCTTCTTTCTGAAGACTGGTTTAGCTTTTTGGAGTTTTTTGTGATTGTATAGAAATTTTAGGATTATTTGTTCTAATCTGTTAAAAAACTATTGGTATTTTGATAAGGATTTCATTTTCATAGAGATTGAATCTATAGATTGCTGCATAAGCATTTCTTAAACACGCAATACCAATTATTTAAGTTGTGAATTTCTTAGCTCTTCAAGGGAAGTATTAGTTCTAGTTATTTTACAGACTGTGTTCTAGATATATGTAGATCTTCTCATGTCTCTTTCTATTTCTTTTACCTTCATGGTTTTGGACATTTGAACTTCCCTCTGATAAGGTTTTGAATTTTTTATTGTATACTCAAAACCATATTCAAATGTTATTGGCATGGATGATGATTGATTCCTACAAGGAGGATTTTATTCATTCTGACACACGTTTAAAGCAGACAACCTTGACCAAAACAAGGAATGAGATTATTCTAATCTCTGTTCCATACTTTTTGAGAAATGGTAAATTCATTGTGCTTATTCTTAGGTGTAAGATTTCAGTGGTATTGACCCAGGCCCCTCCATACTGGCAAATCATAAATATCAAATATTTGTCTGCAGAGATTAGGAGACAGCAGGAATTTCTTTTGGGATTCTTCTTCAGTTATCTGTGGCTTTGTATTCATGGTCTCAGGCTGCTATTGCTTGCCACTTAGGATTTATCAAATGTGATTAGAGAAAAAACACTACAAAATGTCAGGTTCAAACTATGGAAAGAGTCTAGATGTCCACTAACAGATGAGTGGATAAAGAAGAGGTGATAATGGAATATTAAGCAGCCATCAAAAAACAAAATGTTGTCATTTGCAAGGACGTGGATGGAACTAGAGGCTATTATGCTAAGTGAAATAAGTCAACTAGAAAAAGACAATTATCATATGATCTCACTGATATGAGGCATTTGAGAAACAAGACAGAGGGTCATGGGGGAAGGGAGAGAAAAATGAAACAAGATGAAATATAGAGGCAGACAAACCTTACGAGTCTCTTAATCTCAGGAAACAAGCTGGGGGTTGCTGGAGGGGAGGGGGTAGAGTGATGCATTGGCTGGGGGATGGACATTAGGGTAGGTATGTGCTATGGTGAGTGCAGTGGATTGTGTAAGACTGATGAATCATAGACCTGTACCTCTGAAACAAGTAATACATTTAGATGTTAATAAAAAAAAAAATGTCAGGCTCATTCATCTTCAATTCCTTTTTATACAAAATCTTTTCTATCTAACATAAGCCCTGGTTGGCATTGACAGATGTGGATTCCAATTTATTTCTCTCTAGCCTCATGTGAGAATGCCTGTCTGCCATTTTCTGCTGGGAAATTTGCCATTCATTATATAAGAAAGAGCAAGAAGCTAATAGGAAAATTATAGAATGTATGACATCTCCTCAGTTAGTATAATTTTCTCAACGACCACAGCTTCCCAAATCCTGGCTATTTTTGCTCTCTAATGACACAGGTCTACACACACACACACACATACACACACACACACACTCACAAAATTTGGAATTTGGTGTGATGTCTCATTAGGGAAAGTGAATAGAATACAAACACAATGAAGAGAAGTGGCTCAGATGGAGTTTGGAGAACTGGGGCTCCTGCTGGTATTTAGGAATCAATCATAGGAAAAAACAGCAGAAGTAAAATGAGGAAGAATTGCCAATATGCTCAGAGAAGTCCACAAAATAATGTTTCCTTTAACCAGGGCAAATAAATGGTATTAAATAGAAAGCAGCATTCAACTGTGCCCAGTATTGCTGAAATATATTAAAATGACAAAACAAACAAACAAACAAAACCCCAAAGATGGTGCATTACTCTGGAAAGGTGGAGTTTGAAACAATAGAGTTATTGGATGGGTGGGTTACAGACCAGTGAGAAGGCTGAGGAGAAAATGTGAAGTAAAAATGTAGTGATGGCAGTAATAGCTAAATGTAGGCAAAGGCTGATGCTTTCTAAGTTCAGACTGGAAAACAAGCAATGAGACACTTATTAAGAAGAGAATTTTTCAAGTATTCTGATCACAGTGGACAACTTAATTTAGCTTTTATTAAATAGTATCATAAATGAAATATAAAAATAATCAAGGTAAATAAAATTTAAAAAGATGGCATCTGAAACTAAAAATGTCACATTATAACAAACAAATGGAAAGAAATGAGTAGAAATTTGTTAGATAATCTTAATATTGCAATTATGCTACTTTTGGGGAAAAGGAAGCCTTCATGATGAGAAATGTATTCTAAAATTTAGGAAATGACATTTGAGATTTCCAGAAAAAGACCAGAGTCTACCTAACACTAATTTTATTTTGTTTTTGTTTTGTTTTGTTTTAATATTTTATTTATTTTCAGCATAACAGTATTCATTATTTTTGCATCACACCCAGTCCTCCATGCAATCCATGACCTCTATAATACCCACCACTGGTACCCTGACCTCGCATCCCCTGCCCCTTCAAAACCCTCAGATAGTTTTTCAGAGTCCATATTCTCTCATGGTTCACCTCCCCTTCCATATTCCCCCAACTCCCTTCTCCTCTCTATCTCCCCATGTCCTCCATGCTATTTGTTATGCTCCACAAATAAGTGAAACCATATGATAATTGACTCTCTCTCTGCTTGACTTATTTCACTCAGCATAATCTCTTCCAGTCCCGTCCATGTTGATACAAAAGTTGGGTAATCGTCCGTTCTGATGGAGGCATAATACTCCATAGTGAATATGTACCACATTTCCTTATCCATTCGTCTATTGAAGGGCATCTTGGTTCTTTACACAGTTTGACGACCGTGGCCATTGCTGCTATAAACATTGGGGTACAGATGGCCCTTATTTTCACTACATCTGTATCTTTGGGGTAAATACCCAGGAGTGCAATTGCAGGGTCATAGGGAAGTGCTATTTTTAATTTCTTGAGGAATCTCCACACTGTTCTCCAAAGAGGCTGCACCAACTTGCATTCCCACCAACAGTGCAAGAGGGTTCCCCTTTCTCCACGTCCCTTCCAACGCAAGTTGTTTCCTGTCTTGCTGATTTTGGCCATTCTAACTGGTGTAAGGTGATATCTCAATGTGGTTTTAATTTGAATCTCCCTGAGGGCTAGTGATGATGAACATGTTTTTCATGCGTCTGATAGCCATTTCTGTGTCTTCATTAGAGAAGTGTCTGTTCATATCTTCTGCCCATTTTTTGATATGGTTGTCTGTTTTGTGCGTGTTGAGTTTGAGGAGTTCTTTATAGATCCTGGATATCAACCTTTTGTACTGTCATTTGCAAATATCTTCCCCCATTCCCTGGGTTGCCTCTTTGTTTTGTTGACTGTTTCTTTTGCTGTGCAGAAGCTTTTGATCTTGATGAAATCCCAAAAGTTTATTTTCGCTTTTGTTTCCTTTGCCTTTGGAGACATATCTTGAAAGAAGTTGCTGTGGCTGATATCGAAGAGATTACTGCCTATGTTCTCCTCTAGGATTCTGATGGATTCCTGTCTCACATTGAGGTCTTTTATCCATTTTGAGTTTATCTTTGTGTACGGTGTAAGAGAATGGTTGAGTTTCATTCTTCTACATATAGCTGTCCAGTTTTCCCAGCCTCATTTATTGAAGAGACTGTCTTTTTTTCCATTGTATATTTTTTTCCTGTTTTTTCGAAAATTATTTGACAACAGAGTTGAGGGACCATATCTGGGCTATCTACTATGTTGCACTAGTCTATGCCTCTGTTTTTATGCCAGTACCATGCTCTCTTGGTGATCACTGTTTTGTAGTAAAGCTTGAAAACAGGTAGCGTGATGCCCCGCGTTTTATTTTTGTTTTTCAACATTTCCTTAGCATTTCGGGGTCTCTTCTGATTCCATACAAATTTCTGGATTATTTGCTCCAGCTCCTTGAAGAATACTGGTGGAATTTTTATCAGAATGGCATTAAAAGTATAGATTGCTCTAGGCAGTATAGACATTTTAACAATGTTTATTCTTCCAATCCAAGAGCATGGAATGGTTTTCCATCTTTTTGTGTCTTCTTCAATTTCTTCATGAGTGTTCTGTAGTTCCTCGAGTACAGATCCTTTTCCTCTTTGGTTATGTTTATTCCCAGGTATCTTATAGTTCCTGGTGCTATAGTAAATGGAATCGATTCTCTAATTTCCATTTTGTATTTTCATTATTAGTGTATAAGAAAGCCACTGATTTCTGTACATTGACTATGTATCCTGCCACGTTGCTGAATTGCTGTATGAGTTCTAGTAGTTTGGGGGTGGAGTCTTTTGGGTTTTCCATATAAAGAATCATGTTATCTGCAAAGAGAGAGAGTTTGGCTTCTTCATTGCCAGTTTGGATACCTTTTATTTCTCTTTGTTGTCTAATTGCTGTTGCTAGGACTTCTAATAATATGTTGAACAAGAGTGGTGAGAGTGGGCATCCTTGTCATGTTCCTGATTCTCAATGGGAAGGTTGCAAGCTTTTTCCCATTGAGGATGGTATTTGTTGTGGGTCTTACATAGATAGGATTGATGAAGTTCAGGCATTTTCCCTCTATCCCTATACTTTGAAGCATTTTAATCAGGAACGGATGCTGGATTTTGTCAAATGCTTTTTCTGCATCAATTGAGAGGACCATGTGGTTCTTCTCTCTTCTCTTATTAATTTGTTCTATCACATTGATTGATTTGCAAATGTTGAACCATCCTTGTAGCCCAGGGGTGAATCCCACCTGGTCATGTTGGAAATCTTTTTAATGTGCTGTTGGATCCTGTTTGCTAGGATCTTGTTGAAAATCTTAGCACCCATATTCATCAGTGATATTGTTTTGAAATTCTCCTTTTTGTTAGGGTCTTTGCCTGGTTTGGGGATCACGGTAATGCTGGCTTCATAGAAAGAGTCTGGAAGTTTTCCTTCTGCTTCAATTTTTTGAAACAACTTCAGGAGAATAGGTGTTATTTGTTCTTTGAAAGTTTGGTAGAATTCCTCAGGGAATCCATCAGGTCCTGGGCTCCTGTTTTTTGGGAGGTTTTTGAACACTGCTTCAATCTCATTACTAGATATTGGTCTATTCAGGGTGTCAGTTTCTTCCTGGTTCAATTTAGGTAGTTTATAGTTTTCCGGGAATGCATCCATTTCATATGTTGCTTAGCTTATTGGTATATAACTGTTGATAATAACATCTGAAGATTGTTTCAACTCCCTTGCTGTTCGCTGTGATTTCTCCCTTTTCATTCATAATTTTATGAATTTGAGCTTTCTCTCTTTTCTTTTGGATTAGTGTGGCCAATGTTTTATTGATCTTACTGATTCTTTCAAAAAAACAGCTTCTAGTTTCATTGATACATTCTACTGTATCTCTGGTTTCTACCTCATCAATCTAAGCTCTAATCTTTATTATTTCCCTTCTTATGTGTGGAGTTGGTTTTATTTGTTGTTGTTTCTCCAGTTCTTTAGGTGTAGAGACAGCTGGTGTGTTCTGGATTTTTCAGTTTTTTTGAGGGAGGCTTGGATGGCTATGTATTTCCCCCTTAGGACCGCCTTTGCTCTATCCCATAGGTTTTGGATCAAAGTGTCTTCATTTTCATTGGTTTCCATGAATTGTTTAAGCTCTTCTTTGATCTCCTGGTTGATCCAAGCATCAACCAGGTGGTCCTTAGCTTCCATGTGTTTGAGTTCCTTCGGAACTTTTCCTTGTGATTGAGCTCCAGTTTCAAAGCATTGTGATCTGAGAATATGCAGGGAATAATCTCAGTCTTTTGGTATAGGTTGAGTCCTGATTTGTGACCCAGTATGTGGTCTATTCTTGAGAAGGTTCCATGTGCACCTGAGAAGAATGAGTATTCTGTTGTTTTAGGGTGTAATGTTCTGTATATATCTGTGAGGTCCATCTGGCCCAATGTGTCCTTCAATGCTCTTGTTTCTTTATTGATTTTCTGCTTCCATGATCTGTCTATTTCTGAGAGAGGCATGTTAAGACCTCCAATGATTAGTGTATTCATATCAGTATGACTTTTTATCTTGAATAACAGTTTTCCTGGTAATTGGCTGCTCCCATATTGGGGGCATAGATATTTACAATTGTTACATCATCTTGGTGGATAGTCCTTTAAGAATGATGTAGTGTTCTTCTCTATCTCTGACAACAGTCTTTAGTTTAAAATCGAATTTGTCTGATATGAGAGTCACTACCCCAGCCTTCTTTTGAGGCCCAATGGCATGAAAGATGCTTCTCCATCCCTTCACTTTCAGTCTGGGTGTATCTTTAGGTTCAAAATGGGTCTCTTGTAAACAACATATGGATGGGTCCTGTCGTTTTATCCAGTCTGCAACCATGTGCCATTTTATGGGCACATTTAGGCCATTCACATTGAGAGTGATTATTGATAGATACGTTTTTATTGACATCGTGTTACCTTTGAAGTCTTTCTTTCTGTAGCTTGTCTCTATACTTCTTTTTTTTTTTTAAAGATTTTTATTTATTTGACAGAGAGAGAGGGAGAGATCATAAGCAGGTAGAGAAGCAGGCAGAGAGAGATGGGGAAGCAGGCTCTCCGATGAGCAGAGAGCCTGATGCAGGGCTCGATCCCAGGACCCTGAGATCATGACCTGAGCCGAAGGCAGAGACTCAACCCACTGAGCCACCCAGGTTCCACTCTATATTTCTGTTCAATGGTATTCTTGGGCTTTTTCCTCTTTTATACAACCCCCATTAATATTTCTTTTAGTGTCGGCTTGGTGGTTGCATAGTCTTTTAAGTCTTGCTGGTACAGGAAACTCTTTATCTCTCCATCCATTTTGAATATCAGTCTTGCTGGATAAAGTATTCTTGGCTGCATGTTCTTTTCACACAGTGCCCTGGATATATCTTGCCAGCCCTTTCTGCCTTGCCAGGTCTCTGTGGACAGGTCTGATGTTATTCTGATGGGCTTTCCTATGTACGTAAGGATCTTTGTCCTAGCTGCTTTCAAGATTTTCTGCCTACAATTATAATTCTCCATTCTTACTATTAGGTGTCTCGAGGACTTTTGAGAATCTGTAATTTTGGGGGGAAACCTTTCGGCCTCTAGTACATGAATGTTGGTTCCAATCACGAGATTCTGAAAATTTTCATGAAGAACTTGTTCCACTATATCTTCGAGACTTCTTTCTTTCTCCTCCCCTTCAGGGATTCCAATAATTCTGACGTTGGAACGTTCCATGGCATCATTTATTTCCCTGATTCTGTTTTCGTGGCTTCTAAGCTGTTTGTTCCAGGCTTCCTTCTGATCCTTTCTCTCTATCTGTTTGTCCTCCAGATCACTAATTCTGTCTTCTGTCTCAGTTACTCTAGCGTTGAGAGAATTTAGATTAGATTGGAACTCATTGAGAGCATTATGAAGCTCATCCCTGGTAGCTTTCAGCTCTTCCCTAATATTGAAAACATGATCTCTGGTCGTTTTCAGTTCAGCCCTAATCAATTCCATTTGGTCACCCATGGCTTTCTCCAACCTAGCTATTGCTTGGATAATTGTTAGCCTGAATTCTCTTTCCGACATATTGTCTATGTTGATAGCCATTAGCTCTGTTGCAGAAGGCCCATCCTCTGTATTTTTCTTCTGTTGGGCATTCCTCCTCCTAGTCATTTTGGTGAGAGATGGCTGAACGGGTGTAGCTGGATGTATTGACCGTGCTGCAGTCAAGGTGCACCCTGGAATGCTTCTGAGCAATCAGGCTTCCCCACCCAAATGAGAAGAAAAAGAAAAGGAAAAGAAAAAAAGAGAGAGGGAGAGAGACAGGAATGAAAGGTGAGATAAAAGAGAAGGTTTAGCCCAAATGAGCCCCAAGGTAAGATTTATGAAGTATACAAACAAAAACACTGATAAAAGTATATGACAAGAGAAAAAATTTTATATATATATATATATATATATGCATATATATGCAAATAAAGGAAGAACCTCGTCAAAAAGAACCCCCGAGAATAATATTTATATACTAATAGGACAGACACAAAAACACAGAAATATTGGTGGAAGAAAAAGTTGGGAGAGTGGTTGTAAATTCACAGTGTGGGTGAGGAAGATTGTTTTGATTCTTCCTGGATGTATCTTGATATCTTTGTTAAAGGACTCAACTTTCCTAAGATAAAGGGGGATTAGGTATTGGTTTACCTATGGGGGTGGCATTGATTGGGGAAAGGGGATCACCTTGAAGTTTAACTCTATATGAATATTAGAAAATTTTTAAAAAGGAATAAACTAAACTAAACTAAAATTTAAAAAAAAAGAAATTTAAAAATATAAATGCAAAAGGAAAACACAGGTGTATGCATCAAAAAGTTCAGGTTAGAAGGTTATGGAATTTGAGGTACTGGACATCTCACTGACATCTCACTGTGACGGTAAATAGGTTAAAAAATTATCTCTATATAAAAAAAAAATGAGCCAGAATAGTGGGAACGAATTAATAATAAAAATTGTCCTATGAAGTAGTGGTGGTTGTTCTCTTGTCCTCTTTTTTTTTTTTTCCTTTTCTGGTTGGTTTTCTGGGGGAGGGGCCTGTTATGTGGGTTTTCAGTCAGATTTTCTCTGAGTTAAGTCCTCCCACCCCCCTCAAGGGGCTCTGAAGAAACTGTTTTTTTTCAGGCTTTTGTTCTCTGGAGGTTTTTATATTTGTTCACTTTTGTTTTCTCTCTCGCCTTGACTGCTTTTGATGGTTTTTGTAGGTTTAGAGGGAAGCAAACTGCACCCTTACCTCCCTCTCAGAGAGAATCCTCAGTCTGGCTGCAGAGCCTGAATAAATCCCCCCTTGGCCACTGGTAGAGCAGGTTCCCAGTCACAGTCCCTAGGGACTCAGGATTTTTTGCTTGTACCCAAAACTATGGCAGCAGCGGCTGTCTGGGCAGCTCCCGACTGCCAGAGAATTTCCAAGCAGCAATCGCACACTGAGATTTTCTTGCTGGCCTGGGCTGGGAGTGCCTGGTCTTTCTGAGTCCAAGAGCGCTGGGCTGGCACCTGTGCGCACCTCTCTCAGGGGAGAGCGCAGGGCAAGACTCAGACTCTGATGGCATGGCAGGGCACTCACATGGGGACTGCAAAAAGGCTGTGCTTCTGTTGGCTGGCAAGGCTTCCAGCCCCTCATGGGAGCCAGGTGTCAAGCGCTCTCAGGAACTCTGGTGGTTCAGGTACCAAGACCTGGTTTTCTCTGCCGCGCTCTCTCTGGCTCTGCACCAGTGGTGGCTGTCCTAGGTCTGGGGACTTAAGCCTCTGACCCTAACACCCAGATTCCTACAACCCCCCACCCACCGTGATCCTTTGCTCTTTTTGAGTGCTTTCTAACAGGCTCCCGAGTTAATGCTGGTCCCCAGATGCAGGGCACTCTCTTATTGGGTTATTACTTTCCAATGGGTCACCTCTGGGGGCTCCCTCCCCCTTTTGTTATCTTCCAATATCAGTCCGACTTTCCCACTCCGCTTTACCTGCCCACTGGCGTTTTCTGCTCCAGTAGAGATCCAGACGTGTATAATTCTGATCTCAGGCTGATTTCGTGGGTGATCGGAGTTCTTTGGAAGGTTATCAGCTCATTTTAGGGTACAGGTTGAAAAGGCGCCTCCTCCCTTCCCCGCCATCTTGTCTCCCCCCAATAAAATATTTTTTAAAAAATAATTTATTTTGGAAAAGTTAATTAAAACAGCTAATTTTAAGAACAAATCTACTAAGAAATTAGAATAATATTCATAAGATA
>NC_081562.1:89830005-89837125 GCF_022355385.1 Mustela nigripes | reverse complement strand
CTATTACATCTGTGTCTGTGCAAGAGAGCTGTAATATAGGAGAAAAAATTGCAGAAGAAATGATTTATAGCGTTGCTTGCACAGAAATCTACCTGGAGACCCACAAGGAGTGGTAGAACAATTACTATAAAACCAGCCAACCATGAAGCAAAGACCAAAAAGTTGCAGATTCTCACTCATGATGGTAGTGTAATGCAGGTGTTTTCAGATGGCCACATAGCAGTCATAAGACATGGCAGCTAGAAGAAAAAATTCAATTCCACCCAAAACAATAGTAAAAAACAGCTGTGTTGCACAACTCTTGTAAGAAATGGACTTATCACCTGTTGCCATACTGGCAAGAAATCTGGGGATGCAGACAGTTGTGAATGAAATTTCTAAAAATGAGAAACTTCAGAGGAAGAAATACATGGGTGTCTTTAGATGAGAGTCCAGTAGGGTGAGGGTGATTATGGTTAGATTCCCACTGACACGCAACATGAAGGTGAAAAGAAGGAGAAAAAAAATGACCACTTGTAATTGTGGATTATCAGTCAGTCCAAGAAGAATAAAGGTTGTTACTGTGCTGTGGTTTTTTTATTGCTGACTTCCAAAAAAATAATAATTTTAAAAAGTAAGAAAAAATGAGAAATAAAAGGTATAACCTTGCATGAGATACCTATTAGCTTGAGACTGTCCATACATGTGTTGCTCCTGCCACACAACCTCCTTCAGTGTTATGCTAGTCAGCAGTAACAGCCTCTAAAAACTTGCTCATATAATTTGTACTCAAAATTTCACTAACCGAGTGCAACTCTAGGAGTGTCATTAATTCAGGCATTTCAGAAAGATAATGTATGGCATATAAAAATAGAAACCAAAAAAAAAAAAATCCAGAAAAATTGTCATAATATTTTAACTTGTGTCTTCTGTAGTTGCAATTTTCCCCCAATCTACTTAGTTCAGATTAAGTTATTTTACACCATCAGGTAACTCACTCTTCTTTGCTAAACTTATCTCTTTCTCAGTTCATTACTCCTTATGATAGTATTCTGTAAGTTAGATTTCAGCTGAGGACTCCTTGCCTTTTAAAAATCAAAAACTTGACCTAAATACCTGAGTGGGGATTCAGAACTTTCACCAAACTTCCGTAAACTCTTCAAGATTGAAATCTTCATGACCACTTTAGGTCTGCTTTCCCCTTTTTCCTGAAGACTTGGGTGTACTTTTGTCTCACTCATCCTGGTTATTCTTATTTCTCTGATATGGACCCAAGTAGATAGGAAATATATCCTCATGCATGATGACTGTGTTGTTTATGTAGCATTCTTTATTTACTTTTGCAGTAACAGGAGAGGGTTCTAGAAAACAAGCCATTTAAAAAAATATTATCTACTTATACCTGGTAGTTTGTTTTTAGTGTCATTGCTCTGCATGGCTCCCCCCCATTGCCATGGTAGTCTCTTCTCTCTCCCTCATGTCCTTCTTCTCTTCTCTTATTCGCTTGTTTTGTGGTTAGCGCCTTAAAATTCAGAATTTTATTAGCCTTTTCAATGTTTTTACTTTCCATCTTCTTCATACCATGCCTACATCCTCATGTTCATCATCTCAAAAGTGTTTCACCAAATTTTTCTAAAGCATGACCATATTTTCCTTAAGAAGAATGTTATGTCATATGTTGTTTTAAACCTATTATATGCTTTTAAAGCTATTACATTTCACACAATCCAGTTCAGGTGTTTAAAAATGTAGAGATATTTCCAATGGTTATAAATAACTACAATAGGATTAAAATTTTTTCCTTTTTTACTTCATTCCTTTCTTACATTTTTTCCTTTCCTCCCCCAGACTCCCCAATGTATCATTTCTCTAAAAATGTCTACATTCTGGGTATTTAAGCATACTTTATACTCAGTGATTAAATTTTTGAAATCCAAGTTTGGTCTACTTTCCTTTTCTAAGTTCGGTCTATTTTTTAAGGTCAAAAGCATAAGAAAATGTCAGTCAACAAAGGATGAATTACATAGGGTACCAAATTATAAAGTTAGAAGTGAATTCATATATGCATACTCCCAAGCTAAATTTAAATTACAAAACTGCAAAAAAAAAACCCTAAAAAATATTGAAACTACTTGACATCATTATCTTCTTTTAACTGCAAATAAAATACTTGGTGAATGGCAATAAAATAGTCACTATTTCTGACCATTTTTATAAGCCCAGGGACTTCTGTAACCACTTCCGCAATTTATCAGTAAGGGAGAGGAGATTCCTTTGGGATATGAAACTGGATGTTTTATGAAATGTTTAAATTCTATTGAATTCAATAAGAGGAAATTTCTCAAGTAGTACTAATTCATTTTTCCAATGTCATATTTTACAACATTCACAAAGATCCTGTATACCAAAAACATATGTAATTATAATTATCTGAGGAAAACAACATATTCATTTAATAAAATACATTTCTGAGATTCTTTTGAATGTTATGAAGGATGTCTATTCAAAGCTTGATTCCAACGAAATGAAGGTTCAAAGATTCCTTATTAGAACAAGTCAACTGAGTTGTTAAAAAAAAAAAAAATAGTTCTAACTTCATGGCCTTTATTTCAATGGCTTACAAATGAATCAAATTTTTTGTCTGGGTTCATGCAATCAATATGACTAAATTAAAAAAAAATTCCCCAACCTTACTGTATTTAGTAGCAATTTCATTACCAACTGTCTGCTTTTGATTTGAGCCCCAGAACACAGGAAATTTCTGAATGTTGCATATCCATCATATTTTTATATTACTTTAAACTACTTTTAACTTGCATTCTTATCCAAAATACATTAACCCCAACATCTCACACGCAACTGTGTGAGCTCATAGATTTTGTCAGGACAAGAAATTTATCTAATTTCATTTCTTCTTTAAAGAGCCATATCTCCAATTTATGTTGTTTGGAGAACATTTTCTGTATTACATATAAAGTAAATGTATTTCTTTAAAAAAAAACTTAGAGTGGTAAAAAAAGATTTCAATCTCATTGTTTACTTTGAGATATTTCTGGCCTACATGAGAAACATAATTGCTTCATTTGTAGTTTTAGGATTTAATCATTTTTGTGTACTCTACCATTGATCTCAAGAGTATTAAATGACAAAACAATTTTTAAAAGATAGAAACATTTCCCAAGATACCATTGTACAACTAAGTTAAAAATACATGGATTATTTATTAAGTATAATCTGTAAACTCATATGTAAAAACAAGATAAAATCTTCTTTTGAGGCAGCTATATGTTGTAAGCCATAAGGAGTTTTTCGAACTTACATCTTACATATCCATAACAAATATACATTCCACACAAGAAAAAATGAAACTCTACAATTCATATTGTGAAAAGATTCTAAGGGGTTTATTACCAAAAGTTTCAATCCTGATTCAATAACGGGCTTATATTAAATTTACCTAAATTAAATCGCACAAGGCCATCATCTTGAGTGGTAGTTTTAAAGACTTAATTAGTTTTAAGATTTGGAAGCCAAGATATTTCATCATTGACAAAGGAAATATTAAGTGTGTGACATTACCATGGCAGGATCAAAATCATAGGGATCTAGATTGAAGGGAAATGAGTTTCTCAAGACAGATAATAGGAATCTAATGTTTACACCTGCTAAGTGTCTACATCCAATCAGCAGGAAATTTGGTTGATTCTACACAAAATTTTATTTCAATTCATTTTACCTACTTTTATCTCTATTGCTAAATACTTTAATACTGTCTTTTATAACAGATAAACTTTTTTAAATTACTGCAATTTTACACATTAGATATTTAAAGATATTTTAATGAAGTAAAAATATATGTGCAGAATGTACAATTATCATACTATATAACTTGGTTACTTTTCACAAACTCAACATTCCTACATAAGCAACGCTCAGATAAAGAAACAGAATGTACCAGTACTAGAGAATGCTCCCTTCTTTTTCTCTTCTGGTCATTAAAGCTTAGCCACTGTTCTTACTTCCAATGCATCAGATTTTTTTTTTTTTTTTTTTTTTTTTTTTTTGCCACATTTAACACAATTTAAATTTATTTCCTGAAAATTTCAATCAAACATGCAGCACAGATGGCAGAAATTTTGTATATTTGAAGCTGCAATGTGCCTATTCTACTCTATGCCATCATTCAGAGATTGATTTTTAAGGCTCTGCTCTCTTCAAAATATATCTACAGTCAGCTTGCAGATGGAGGAAGACAGATTGGTGAATCATCTGGGAGATTTCTATTGCTAATCCTGGAGGTCATTATCATAATTTTCACTAAGTTTCCATTCATAAGAACCCAGTTATATAGACAAGCCAAAATGCAAAATCTCTAGGATGTCTAGTCTCAACTTGTGTCCATCAAGAAATGCTTCATGATTAGACACAGTGTCTGCTACAGGTGCTAACATTCTAATCCAGTCTACTATTGCCTTCCACCTGGTCTAAATAGTAGCCTGTAATAACCTTCAAAATAATCTTTTCTTCCTTCGCTCATCCAATCTATTTTCGATACAGAAGAAAAAAAAGTATGTTCTCTAAAATTTAACTCAGGTTATGCTACTTTACTGAAATTATGTCCGAAGACCTATTGAACTGCAGACAATGAGTGGCCAGGAAGAATCCTTGGCATAGCTCCTCACCACCCATCTTCATCCTCTTCCACTCTTACCTTCTTTACTGTTATCAGTTGTAACACTGACTCTCTTTTAATTCCTCAAGCTCTTTTTCACCTCTATCCCTACCTCTGCTCTCACTCTACCTCCAAATTGCAGGCCTCTAATTAAATGTCATTTCCAGAAAAAAGTCATTTTCAAAAAAGACCCTATATGAGGAGGTTGTTCTTTAGAGTCTTTATTTCAGTATTTTATTCTTTACAACACTGCAATATTAATTTTTACATATCTTTCTTCTCTCTTTCACTTTCCCTTTTATCTTTCTGTTCTCCTAGATAATCCTCATTTCAGAGAAGGGAGTTGTCTGCTATCTTATTTCATCCCTATATGCTTAGAATCTGGGGGTATCTGGGGTATCCCTCAAACTAACTAGAAATTGAATGTGTTGAATAATGTAAAAATTGAATGTTTTGTATATGAGATTGATTCATGGTTATCCTGAAATTGTGTGCATGATGAAATAAAAAATATGAATACTGTTATGCTGAAAATAAATAAATTAATTAAAAAAAAGAAATAGATGATGTTATTAAGTAAATTGTAGTATAATAAGAGAAAGCCTGGGAAATGACCATGGAAGAAATTTGGAGAAGAGAGGGAATAATGATGAGCTAATTTTTTAAATATTAAATTCAGGGTGTCATTTATATAAAAATATTCTGATATAGTTCTTCCCAATTTTTAGATAAAATAATCTACACTGAAAACTAATAATTCAAACTGCTTCAACTCTGGAAGCATTTGAAAATAACTTCAAGAGAAAATATTTTAGAATGAGAAAAATATCTGTTAAAAGGCAATGAGTTTATAGCAGCAATGGCCACAGTCGCCAAACTGTGGAAAGAATGAAGATACCCTTCAATGGACAAATGGATAAGGAAGATGTGGTCCATATACACTATGGAGTATTATGCCTCCATCAGAAAGGATGAATACCCAACTTTTGTATCAGCATGGACAGGACTGGAAGAGATTATGCTGAGTGAAATAAGTCAAGCAGAGAGAGACAAGTATCATATGGTTTCACTTATTTGTGAAGCATAAGAAATAACACAAAAGACATGGGGAGATGAAGAGGAGAAGGGAGTTGAGGGAAATTGGAGGGGGAGACAAACCATGAGAGACTATGGACTCTGAAAACAATCTGAGGTTTTTAAGGGGCAGGGGGTGGGAGGTTGGGGGACCCTGGTGGTGGGAATTATGGAGGGCATGTATTGCATGGAGCACTGGGTGTGGTGCATAAATAATGAATTCTGTTACACTGAAAAGAAATTAAATTTAAAAAATTGTATCTTTTTCATTAAAAAAAAGGCAATGAGTTATCATGCTATGAGAAGACATGGGGGAAATCTTAAATGCATATTACTAAGTGAAAGAAGACAGTCTGAAAAGGTACATACTGTATGATTCGAACTATACGATATTCTGGGATAGGCAAAATTATGGAAATAGTAAAAAGACCGTGGTTGCCATGGGATGGGGTAAGGGGTTAGGGATGAATAGATGCAGACAGGATTTGTAGGGCAATGAAAATTCTTTTTGTGATACCATAATGATGGATACATCTCATACATTTGTCCAAACCCAAAGAGTGTACACACCAGGAGGAAACTGTAATTTAAACTATGGACTCTGGGTGATTATTATGAGTCAGTGTAAATTCATGAGTTGTAACAAATGGATCACTCTGGTGGGGATTGTTGATACTGAAGGAGACTATGCACATGTGGGTGAAAATGTTACGGGAAATCCCTGTAACCCTAATAATCCCTGTAATCCCCTAAACCTACTCTAAAATAATAACAATAGTAATAGTAAAAGTCTTAACTAAAAGAAAGAAATATGAGAGAAAAAATCTAAGTTTCATATCACAAAAAAACAAATAATAATAAATAATAATAAAAAATAAAACCATCTCCAATTCCTCTTTAGTTCCTAATTGTCTTAAAGAAAGCATTACAAATGCTTTAACCTAGTTGTCTTAAAGGAAGCATTACAAATTACCCCTAAAACTGCTTACTATGACCCTAAGGAATTGTGTGTGTACCAAATGACCTCATTATTGTGTTATTCTTCCTCAGAATATTAATTCAGTAAATTTATTATTTTTATTAAAGGCATACATATTTGGGATGCCTGGGTGGTTCAGTCAGTTAAGTGCCTACCTTCAGCTCAGGTCATGATCCCAGGGTCCTGGGATGGAGTCCATCCAAGGTTCCTGCTCAGAGGGGAGCCTGCTTCCCCCTCAGCTTGCCTCTCTCTCTCCCTCCCTCTCTCTCTCTCCCTTTCTCTGGCAAATAGATAAATAAAAATCTTTTGAAAAAAAGATACACATATTCAAATTCAAAAGTCAAGAAACTTAGAATTCTTTTTTTTTTTAAAGTTTTTAATTCCAGTTAGTTAACATACAGTATTATATTAGTTTC
>NC_081562.1:89824973-89827005 GCF_022355385.1 Mustela nigripes | reverse complement strand
AGATTATTCTAATCTCTGTTCCATACTTTTTGAGAAATGGTAAATTCATTGTGCTTATTCTTAGGTGTAAGATTTCAGTGGTATTGACCCAGGCCCCTCCATACTGGCAAATCATAAATATCAAATATTTGTCTGCAGAGATTAGGAGACAGCAGGAATTTCTTTTGGGATTCTTCTTCAGTTATCTGTGGCTTTGTATTCATGGTCTCAGGCTGCTATTGCTTGCCACTTAGGATTTATCAAATGTGATTAGAGAAAAAACACTACAAAATGTCAGGTTCAAACTATGGAAAGAGTCTAGATGTCCACTAACAGATGAGTGGATAAAGAAGAGGTGATAATGGAATATTAAGCAGCCATCAAAAAACAAAATGTTGTCATTTGCAAGGACGTGGATGGAACTAGAGGCTATTATGCTAAGTGAAATAAGTCAACTAGAAAAAGACAATTATCATATGATCTCACTGATATGAGGCATTTGAGAAACAAGACAGAGGGTCATGGGGGAAGGGAGAGAAAAATGAAACAAGATGAAATATAGAGGCAGACAAACCTTACGAGTCTCTTAATCTCAGGAAACAAGCTGGGGGTTGCTGGAGGGGAGGGGGTAGAGTGATGCATTGGCTGGGGGATGGACATTAGGGTGGGTGTGTGCATTGGTGAGTGCAGTGGATTGTGTAAGACTGATGAATCAGAGACTTGTACCCCTGAAACAAGTAATACATTTAGATGTTAATAAAAAAAAGTCAGGCTCATTCATCTTCAATTCCTTTTTATACAAGATCTTTTCTATCCAACATAAGCCCTGGTTGGCATTGACAGATGTGGATTCCAATTTATTTCTCTCTAGCCTCATGTGAGAATGCCTGCCTTCCATTTTCTGCTGGGAAATTTGCCATTCATTATATAAGAAAGAGCAAGAAGGTAATGGGAAAATTATAGAATGTATGACATCTCCTCAGTCAGTATAATTTTCTCAACGACCACAGCTTCCCAAATCCTGGCTATTTTTGCTCTCTAATGACACAGGTCTACACACACACACACATACACACACACACTCACAAAATTTGGAATTCGGTGTGATATCTCATTAGGGAAAGTGAATAGAATACAAACACAATGAAGAGAAGGGGCTCAGATGGACTTTGGAGAACTGGGGCTCCTGCTATTTAGGAATCAATCATAGGAAAAAACAGCAGAAGTAAAAATGAGGAAGAATTGCCAATATGCTCAGAGAAGTCCATAAAATAATGTTTCCTTTAACCACGGCAAATAAATGGTATCAAATAGAAAGCAGCATTCAATTGTGCCCAGTATTGCTGAAATATATTAAAATGACAAAACAAACAAACAAACAAAACCCCAAAGATGGCTCATGACTCTGGAAAGGTGGAGTTTGAAACAATAGAATTAATGGATGGGTGGGTTACAGACCAGTGAGAAGGCTGTGGAGAAAATGTGAAGTAAAAATGTAGTGATGGCAATAATAGCTAAATGTAGGCAAAGACTGATGCTTTCTAAGTTCAGACTGGAAAACAAGCAATGAGACACTTATTAAGAAGAGAATTTTTCAAGTATTCCGATCACAGTGGACAACTTAATTTAGCTTTTATTAAATAGTATCATAAATGAAATATAAAAATAATCAAGGTAAATAAAATTTAAAAAGATGGCATCTGAAACTAAAAATGTCACATTATAACAAACAAATGGAAAGAAATGAGTAGAAATTTGTTAGATAATCTTAATATTGCAATTATGCTACTTTTGGGGAAAAGGAAGCCTTCATGATGAGAAATGTATTCTAAAATTTAGGAAATGACATTTGAGATTTCCAGAAAAAGACCAGAGTCTACCTAACACTAATTTTATTTTGTTTTTGTTTTGTTTTGTTTTAATATTTTATTTATTTTCAGCATAACAGTATTCATTATTTTTGCATCACACCCAGTCCTCCATGCAATCCATGACCTCTATAATACCCACCACTGGTACCCTGACCTCGCATCCCCTGCCCCTTCAAAACCCT
>NC_081562.1:89782920-89824473 GCF_022355385.1 Mustela nigripes | reverse complement strand
CTCTCACTGCTAGGATAAATGAGGCAGAAGAAAGAATTAGTGATATAGAAAAACAAATGACAGAGAATAAAGAAGCTGAGCAAAAGAGGGACAAACAGCTACTGGACCACGAGGGGAGAATTCGCGAGATAAGTGACACCACAATATGAAACAACATTAGAATAATTGGGTTTCCAGAAGAAGAAGAAAGAGAGAGGGGAGCAGAAGGTATATTGGAGAGAAATATTGCAGAGAATTTCCCTAATATGGCAAAGGGAACAAGCATCAAAATCCAGGAGGTGCAGAGAACCACCCTCATTATCAGCAAGAATAGGTCCATACCCCGTCACCTAATAGTAAAATATACAAGTCTTAATGACAAAGAAAAAATCCTGAAAGCAACCTGGGAAAAGAAGGCTGTAACATACAATGGTAAAAATATTAGATTGGCAGCAGACTTATCCAAAGAGACCTGGCAGACCAGAAAGAGGTGGCATGATATTTTCAGAGCACTAAACGAGAAAAACATGCAGTCAAGAATACTATATCCAGCTAGACTATCATTGAAAATAGAAGGAGAGATTAAAAGCTTCCAGGACAAACAAAAACTGAAAGAATTTGCAAACACCCAACCAGCTCTACAGGAAATATTGAAAGGGGTCCTCTAAGTAAAGAGAGAGCCTAAAAGAAGTAGATCAGAAAGGAACAGAGGCAATATACAGTAACAGTCATTTTACAGGCAATACAATTGCACTAAATTCATATCTCTCAATAGTTACCCTGAATGTTAATGGGCTAAATGCCCCAGTCAAAAGACACACGGTATCCAAATGGATAAAAAAGAAAAAATCTACATATTGCCTATAAGAAACGCATTTTAGGCCCGAGGACACATCCAGATTTAAGGTGAGGGGGTGGAAAACAATTTACCATGCTAATGGACATCAGAAGAAACCTGGGGTGGCAATCCTTATATCAGATCAATTAGATTTTAAGCCAAAGACTATAATAAGAGATGAGGAAGGACACTATATCATACTCAAAGGGTCTGTCCATCAAGAAGATCTAACAATTTTAAATGTCTATGCCCCCAACGTGGGAGCAGCCAACTATATAAACCAATTAATAACAAAATCAAAGAAACACATCAACAATAATACAATAATAGTAGGGGACTTTAACACTCCCCTCACTGAAATGGACAGATCATCCAAGCAAAAAAGCAAGAAAGGCCTTAAAGGACACTCTGGAAATAAAGGCCTTAAACGACACACTGGACAAGATGGACATCACAGATATATTCCAAACATTTCATCCCAAAACAATAGACTACACATTCTTCTCTAGTGCACATGGAACATTCTCCAGAATAGACCACATCCTCCGTCCTAAATCAGGTCTCAGCTGGTTTCAAATACTGGGAACATTCCCTGCATATTTTCAGACTACAATGCTCTGAAGCTGGAACTCAATCACAAGAGGAAATTTGGAAAGAACCCAAATACATGGAGACTAAACAGCATCCTTCTGAAGAATGAATGGGTCAACCAGGAAATGAAAGAAGAATTTAAAAAAATCATGGAAACAAATACTGATGAGAACACAATGGTTCAAATCTTTGGAACACAGCAAAGACACTCCCCTCCTGAGAGGAAAATATATAGTGGTACAAGCCTTTCTCAAGAAACAAGAAAGGTCTCAGGTACACAATCTAACCCTACACCTAAAGGAGCTGGAGAAAGAACAAGAAAGAAAACCTAAACCGAGCAGGATAAGAGAAATCATGAAGATCAGAGCAAAAATCAATGAAATAGAAACCAAAAAACAATAGAACAAATTAACGAAACTGGAGCTGGTTCTTTGAAAGAATAAATAAGATTGATAAACTCCTGGCCAGACTTATCAAAAAGAAAGGAGAAATGACCCAAATAAATAAAATCATGAATGAAAGAGGAGAGATCACAACTAACACCAAAGAAACGCAAACAATTATAAGAACATACTATGAGCAACTTTACACCAACAAATTTGACAATCTGGAAGAAATGGATGCATTCCTAGAGACGTATAAACTACCACCACTGAACCAGAAAGCCTGAACAGACCCATAACCAGTAAGGAGATTGAAACAGTCATCAAAATTCTCCAAAGAGGGGCGCCTTGGCGGCTCAGCGTTTAAGCCTCTGCCTTCATCTCAGGTCACGATCTCAGGGTCCTGGGATCAAGCCCCACATCTGGCTCTCTGTTCAGCGGGAGCCTGCTTCCCTCTCTCTCTCTCTCTCTCTGACTGCTTCTGTGCCTACTTGTGATCTCTGTCTGTCAAATAAATAAATAAAATATTAAAAAAAAAATCTCCAAAGAAACAAAAGCCCGGGGCAAGATGGCTTCCTGGGAGAATTCTAACAAACATTTAAAGAAGAACTAATTCCTATTCTCCTGAAACTGTTCCAAAAAACAGAAATGGAAGGAAAACTTCCAAACTCATTTTATGAGGCCAGCATCACCTTGATCCCAAAACCAGACAAGGATCCCATCAAAAAAGAGAACTACAAACCAATACCCATGATGAACACAGATGCAAAAATTCTCACAAAAATACTAGCCAATAGGATTCAACAGTACATTAAAAGGATCATTCACCATGACCAAGTGGGATTTATTCCAGGGCTGCAAGGTTGGTTCAACATCCAAAAATGAATCAATGTGATACAACAAATTAATAAAAGAAAGAAAAAGAACCATATGATACTCTCCATAGATGCTGAAAAAGTATTTGACAAAGTACAGTATCCCTTCTTGATCAAAACTCTTCAAAGGGTAGGGATAGAGGGCACATACCTCAATATTATCAAAGCCATCTATGAAAAAATGACTGCAAATATCATTCTCAATGGAGAAAAACTGAAAGCTTTTCTGCTAAGGTCAGGAACATGGCAGGAATGTCCATTATCACCACTGCTATTCAACATAGTACTAGAAGTCCTAGCCTCAGCAATCAGACAACAAAAGGAAATTAAAGGCATCCAAATTGGCAAAGAAGAAGTCAAATTATCACTCTTCACAAATTATATGACACTATATGTGGAAAACCCAAAAGACTCCACTCCAAAACTGCTAGAACTTGTACAGAACTTCAGTAAAGTGTCAGGATATAAAATCAATACACAGAAATCAGCTGCATTTCTCTACACCCACAACAAGACAGAAGAAAGAGAAGCTAAGGAGTCAATCCCATTTATAATTGCACGCAAAACTATAAGATACCTAGGAATAAACCTAACCAAAGAGACAAAGAATCTATACTCAGAGAACTATAAAGTACTCATGAAAGAAATTGAGGACGACACAAAGAAATGGAAAAATATTTCATGCTCCTGGATTGGGAGAATAAATATTGTGAAAATGTCTATGCTACCTAAAGCAATTTACACATTTAATGCAATTCCTATCAAAATACCATCCATTTTTTTCAAAGAAATGGAACAAAAAATCCTAAAATTTATATGGAATCAGAAAAGACCTCGAATAGCAAAAGGAATATTGAAAAAGAAAGCCAAAGTTAGTGGCATCACAGTTCCGGACTTCGAGCTCTATTACAAAGCTGTCATCTTCAAGACAGCATGGCACTGGCCCAAAAACAGACACATAGATCAATGGAACAGAATAGAGACCCCAGAAATAGACCCTCAACTCTATGGTCAATTAATCTTCGAGAAAGCAGGAAAGTATGTCCAATGGATAAAAGACAGTCTCTTCAATAAATGGTGTTGAGTAAATTGGACAGCCACATGCAGAAAAATGAAATTGGACCATTTTCTTACACCACACATGAAAATAGACTCAAAATGGATGAAGGAGCTCAATGTGAGAAAGGAATCCATCAAAACCCTTGAGGAGAACAAAGGCAGAAACCTCTTCGACCTCAGCCGCAGCAACATCTTCCTAGGAACAACGCCAAAGGCAAGGGAAGCAAGGGCAAAAATTAACACTCTTGGGTATTTACCCCAAAGATACAGATGTAGTGAAAAGAAGGGCCATATGTACCCCAATCTTTATAGCAGCAATGTCCATGGTTGCCAAACTATCGAAGAACCAAGATGCCCTTCAACGGATGAATGGATAAGGAAAATGTGGTTCATATACACTATGGAGTATTATGCCTCCATCAGAAAGGATGAATACCCAACTTTTGTAGCAAGATGGACCGGACTGGAAGAGAGGATGCTGAGTGAAATAAGTCAAGCAGAGAGAGTCAATTATCATATGTTTTCACTTATTTTTGGATCATAACAAATATCATGGAGGACAAGGGGTGTTAGAGAGGAGAAGGGAGTTGGGGTAAATTGGAAGGGGAGGTGAATCATGAGAGACTATTGTCTCTGAAAAACAATCTGAGGGGTTTGAAGTAGCAAGGTGGGTGGGAGTTCGGGGTACCAGGTGGTGGGTATTATAGAGGGCACAGATTGCATGAAGCACTGGGTGTGGGGAAAAAATAATGAATACTGTTATGCTGAAAATAAATAAATAAATTAAAAAAAAATAACTATTGGGATTTCATCAAGATCAAAAGCTTTTGCACAGCAAAGGAAACAGTTAACAAAACCAAAAGACAACTGACAGAATGGGAGAAGATATATGCAAATGACATATCAGATAAAGGGCTAGTGTCCAAAATCTATAAAGAACTTAGCAAACTCAACACCCAAAGAACAAATAATCCAATCAAGAAATGGGCAGAAGACATGAACAGACATTTCTGCAAAGAAGACATACAGATGGCCAACAGACACATGAAAAAGTGCTCCACATCACTTGGCATCAGGGAAATACAAATCAAAACCACAATGAGATATCATCTCACACCAGTAAGAATGGTTAAAATTATCAAGTCAGGAAATGACAGATGCTGGCGAGGGTGTGGAGAAAGGGGAACCCTCCTTCACTGTTGGTGGGAATGCAAGCTGGTGCAACCACTCTGGAAAACAGCATGGAGGTTCCTCAAAATGTTGAAAATAGAACTGCCCTATGACCCAGCAATTGCACTACTGGATATTTACCCTAAAGATACAAACGTAGTGATCCAAAGGGGCACGTGCACCCGAATGTTTATAGCAGCAATGTCCACAATAGCCAAACTATGGAAAGAACCTAGATGTCCATCAACAGATGAATGGATCAAGAAGAGGTGGTATATATACACAATGGAATACTATGCAGCCATCAAAAGAAATGAAATCTTGCCATGTGCGACAACATGGATGGAACTAGAGGGTATCATGCTTAGTGAAATTAGTCAAGCGGAGAAAGACAACTATCATATGATCTCCCTAATATGAGGAAGTGGTGATGCAACATGGGGGCTTAAGTGGGTAGGAGAAGAATAAATGAAACAAGTTGGGATTGGGAGGGAGACAAACCGTAAGTGACTCTTAATCTCACAAAACAAATTGAGGGTTGCTGGGGGGAGGGGAGTTGGGAGAAGGGGTTGGGATTATGGACATTGGGGAGGGTATGTGCTTTGGTGAGTGCTGTGAAGTGTGTAAACCTGGCAATTCACAGACCTGTACCCCTGTGGATAAAAATATATGTTTAAAAAATAATAATAAATAATAAAAATATAAAATTGATAAATAAATAAACAAAAATCAATGATGTAAAAAATGTAGTTTTTCAAATTGGCTTTTTTCACTTAGTGACATGCACATAAGTTTCCTCTGTCTTTTCATCTCTTGATGAAAATCTATTTTTAGAGATATCATAGTTTATCCATTGACCTTCTAAAGGGTATCTTAGCTGCTTTTACGTTTGGGTAATTATGAATAAAACTCCTATAATGATATGTGTGCAGGTTTTGTGTGGACATGTTTCCATTTCCTTTGGGCAAATACCAAGATGGGTGATTGCTGGATTGTATGGTAAGAGTATATTTAATTTTGTAAGAAATCATCAAACTGTCTTCCAAAGTTGCAGTACCATTTTGTATTCTACCAGCAACAAATGAGTTTCTTTTGCTCCACGTTCATGAACATTGGGTGTTGTCATGTTCCAGAATGCACCATTTTAATATGTATGCAGTGATTTCTCCTTTTCCTTTTAATTTACATTTCAGTGATTATACATGATGTTGATCATCTTCTCATGTGCTTAATTGCCATCTTTATATCATCATGGGTAATGGGAGTGTCTGGATCTTTGGCCAATTTTTTAATCTTGTTGCTCATTTCCACATTGTTGAATTCTAAGAGTTTTTGTGTATTTGAGTTGACAACATTTTTAAATTGTTTTCTCATTGTCTCCCAGTGTGGCTTGTCCTCTCATTATCTTTTGCAGAGCAGAAGTTCTTAATTTTAATGAACTCCAGCTTATCCATTATTTCTTTCATAGATTATGCCTTTGGTGTTGTATCTAAAAGATCACTGCTAAACCCAGTCATCTGGGTTTTCTCTATGCTATCTTGAGAAGTTTTAAAGTTTTGTCTTGTACATATAGGACCACCCTCCATTTTGAGTTCATTTTTGTGGTCAATATAAAATCTGTGTCTAACTTGGGCAGAATCACATGAGGAAGAACTGAAACCTGGGTTAGCTCTTGGTGCCTCTGATCTCAGGTTTACTGGTATCCTATAAAAGCTTGGGAACTTTGCCATGGAGCTAAACATAGATAACGGATCTGGAGTTGAAGAAAATGAAAAAGATGCAGGTGTAAAGGGAAGAATTACCAACAAAATAAACCCAGCTGTCTCCTACCAACAAAATAAACCAGCAAATGAACAATCTGTGAGCTACAAAATGGTTTCTGCTTTACTGCATTCTCCAAATATCCCAAATAATCTCTCTGGTGGCCCACTGTAACAGGAAACAAACAGGGAAGGGAAATCCTAGAAAAATAACTCAGCCTGGCCAAGTTGAAACATTAAAGCCTGGCCAAGTTGAAATATTAAAAGCCTCCAGAGATATATTGCCAGAATGCCTAAAGAAACTTTTTGAAGTTCATTATTTTGATTTTGGTAATGGTTTCAGTGGTGTGTACATGTATCAAATCTCAAATTATAAACTTTATTGGATGTACTTTGTTGTGCATAAATTGTAAGTTGCATAAAATTGTAAAAATAAATAAAGAAATGGGCACCTGGGTGGCTCAGTGGGTTAAGCCGCTGCCTTCTGCTCAGGTCATGATCTCAGGGTCCTGGGATTGAGTCCCGCATCGGGCTCTCTGCTCAGCAGGGAGCCTGCTTCCTCCTCTCTCTCTCTGCCTGCCTCTCTGCCTACTTGTGATCTCTCTGTGTCAAATAAATAAAATCTTAAAAAAAAAATAAAAAATAAATAAAGAAAGAAAGAAAGAAAGAAAGAAACAAGACAAAGAAAAGCAAAACAAAACAGCCTGAACTCAAATTCAGATTCTAATTAATTTAAGAGATGCAATTATTACTTCCTCTTATTCCTCTGGATATTATGATTCCTCTACCTGATTGACTTTTTTTTTTTTTAACTATCCTCTGCAGATTCTCAACTACTTCAGCACAATATTCCTAGATTTTTGCTTGGTTGGTGTGTTGATTTACTTTTGTATTTTAATTGAACCAGGGATTAATGGAATTTTATCTGTTTTAAAAATAATTACTTCTGGCAAATAGTGTTCAGCTACATATTATTGTTTGATTGTCTTTTCAAATTGAACAACCACCATAATCTGACTTAATGTTTTGGGGGACTATGATTGATGTACTACTGATGATGTAGAAAACAAATAATCAAGGGAACTAATGAGTCAGTTACCCGTCAATCTAAAAAACTAAAGAAGTATCAAAGTTACTCACTTGTTAACATCAGCTATGTGTCTGGCCTGTAGGTGTTTTTACTGATGAAATTATGACAAGGTGTATATGACTTAACAAGTTCTACATTTTCAATCATCTTTCTCCTCCATGGTTTCCCAGGGTTCTCTTTTAGTATCTCTGCAACTTAGTAGATTTTGCATTATTAGACGGATGAGTAAAGACTTCAAGAGTGCAAACTTAACTATATGCTTTAATGAAAGTTTGTTAATATCTCTAGGACTCAATTTTCTTCATCTATATATTGAAGAGATTGAAGTAGAAACATCTCTAGCTTCTTTATTTTCTTTTTGGCTTCTTTACATTTTAAAATTACCCATACTATGCGTCTGGCTCATGCTTCCTGAAAAATTAATATGGACAAAAAGTGTTCAGGAAATATCAGGTTGTGATGCACATGCTGCCTGAGGATATTAGATTATCAAAATTTAAAGTTTGGGGCACCTGGTGGCTCAGTGGGTTAAGCCTTTGCTTTCGGCTCAGGTCATGGTTTCAGGGTCCTGGGATTGAGCCCTGCATTGGGCTCTCTGCTCGGCAGGGGGCCTGCTTCCTCCTCTCCCTCTGCTTGCCTCTCTGCCTACTTGTGATCTCTATCAAATAAATAAATAAAATATTTAAAAAAAATTAAAGTTTAGTATGAAATTTAGGGAAAACATGATTTAAGCTTATAAAACTATTAACACCGTAGATACTATTAATATAGCTTTATTCCATATGCTTCTAAAAGAGAACCAGAACAATGACTAGGCACAACACTAAATTTGTATGCATTTACTATAATGATATAGTGCTAATTAACCTAAATTAGAATCATTCCTTTACCTCTTTCCTGGATTCACTTGAGGTTAAAGTGTGTATAAATCATTATTAATCATTTTCCTATCAGTTAGAAAACAAACATATATTGATTTTCCCTTCTTCAGAATTTTCTTTATCTCAAACTTTGAGTAGCCTAAGTTCTAAGTAACTGATTATTGTGGAAACACTAAATTTAAATCTGAAAAATATAACTTGAAAATTAACTTTAATTCACTAATATATTATTTAAACTGTTATTAGCAAACTAAAGTAGATTTCCCTTGGGCGTTTATTTGATTATTCAATTACCAAATACAGAGATTGAATACTATATGGCAGTGGATAAGATAGGAAAAGCTCTGTTGTAAAAAACACACTATTAGAAGTCATATTCACAATTCTCCCAAATCTTTTCTTTAAAATAAGGTACAAATAAAGAAAAGTAGCACAAAAGTATAAGAGGACACACACACACATTTACCTTCTTACAGGCTTGTAAAATTTTAAGAAATACACTGATGGCACAACAGGTTTCATTAAATAAATAGTTTTACTGTTTTGGTGTTCAGTAAACAGTATTGATAATATATAATAACAAGCACTTTAATGTTATAATAATATACATCTAAAGTCCTTCAAACCTTTATTTATTATTTATTATTGTTATGAACCTCAGTTAGTTTCACCTTCTTGAAAACACTGTTATCTTGCTGACCATATCTTTGAAGGCTATTTTCACTTGCTTGTTCCTTAGGGTATAGATGAAAGGGTTCAACAGAGGAGCAACAGAGGTATTTAAGACAGCCACTCCCTTATTAAAAGTTTCTGCATCCTCAACAGAAGGATTTATGTACATAAAGATACAACTTCCATAAGAAAGTGAGACCACAATCATGTGAGAGAAACACGTAGAAAAAGCTTTTTTTCTTTGTTGAACCGAAGGGATTCTCAGAATTGTCCTGATTATGTACATGTAGGAAAGAATCACTAATACCAAGGTGAAGAGGAGGGTGATTCCAACAGAGATAAACTCTATCACTTCTATGAAATGTGTGTCTGAACAGGACAGATGCAACAACACAGTATAGTCACAGCAATAATGATTGATGACATTGGATGCACAGAAAGGCAGCTGGAGAGTCAATACATGTGGCACAATGACAACCAAAAAACCAGAGAACCAGGAACACAGGACGAGTTGAATGCAGAGTCTCCTGCTCATTATGGTTGTATAATGTAGGGGTTTACAAATGGCAACGTAGCGATCATAGGACATGGCAGCTAAAAGATAAAATTCAGTTGCTCCTAGAAGAATGGCAAAAAAGTACTGAGTGAAACAACCAGCAAAGGAGATAGTCTTATCTCCAGTTCCAATATTGACTAGCATTTTGGGGACAAAGACAGAGGTAAAAGATATTTCCAAAACAGAAAAATTCCGGAGGAAGAAATACATAGGAGTCTGGAGTCGATAATCCAGCAGGGTCAGAATGATGATGGTCAAATTTCCCATGATGCTTAAGACGTAAGTTAGCAGCAGAAAAAGGAAAAGCACAGCTTGAAGTTCAGCATCATTTGTCAGTCCAAGGAGAATGAATTCTACCACTGATGTCTGGTTTCTCATCACTAACTTCAGACAAATTAAGACAGAAAATAATAATGACATGAAGTGATTAACACATTTCCTTATTTTACTTTATAATTAACAAAGGCCTTGCTTCTTAGGAACATTTTCAATTGCTCTCACCATATTTTTCATTAATTTATCTTTTCCTTCCTAATCTTTTATTTTGTTTTTCCTCTAAGTTATTATGAATACATGTGCATACTCTGTATATGTGTATATATATTATATGTCATATGCATATAGACAAATCTAAAATAAATTTAGAGGGTAGATTTTATTTGATTAAATAGATTTCTTAAATCAGCCTTTTAACTCTCAATTTATTAGCAAATAAAGTAAATATAAATTAAGGTATGAACTACAGAATTAAAATTGAAATTGGTTGTTTTCTTCTTTTTGTTCTTTTATATTTTTTCTTCTTTCAATTTTTTTCATTTAGAATAATAATTCTGTGCACCTACAGAAGGTCTAAACTTAGAATTATTTCTCTTTTTTTATGATTCTAAAATCTATCTTAGCAATTTTGTGCGGTTGCTATCTTATTGCACTACAGTATATGTTATTTAAAAGGACACTGACAAGGAGCACCATCTGGTGTTAACTTTAACCGCAGCTTCCTTTGCTTCCCCGCAAAGACCTTTGGCCAAGACTTCATCGTGAAGACTGAAAGGGTCCGGTGATACTCTGACAGCAGCCCCATTATTCCATGGAGGTAGCGGAAGGAGCTTAGGCTGCCTTCGATTCTCCCACACTATGCAAACTGCAAATGGTTCTGAAATTAGAACATGTACTGCTATAATAAAAAACTTAGGGACATGGAGAGTCAGCTAGAATAGAGGAAAGGAAAGTCCTAGGTGGGTAGGGAAGTAGGGCAGCCCATTGAAGAGCCAAGCTGCTTTGTCCAATAACTGTGTGCTTTAATTAAACAAACTCAGGCTGCCAACAGCGTAGACCTGCTCTATTCACCTTCCAAATCAGAACAGGACTAACAAGCTCAGGCTTGCGTTTTCTACTATGCACAGTAGATGAGCTTCTGCTGGTGAGGAGAAGCTCACAAGCAGGATCTCTACTCCTGCACAATATGATGCAGGCACACAACATTCCCAGCAGCTGAATAGCTGCAAATGCCAGGGCTGCCCAGATAATAGGCATCATGACTTCTAGTAACCTCTTCACAACTAGAGCCCCACATCCCTTAGCACAGAGGTCAGAGGGGTGGGCCAGACTGTCATTACAGCTGTTGGGCCTCTCCGCTGCAGCTACGAAGGACACTCTGGTTTTTGGTCTCTTTGAACCAGTCTGTGTTTTCCCAGCCTGACTAGATGTGAATTCCACAACAGTGAAGCTGTCTCTGTACATAATCAAGAGTCCGGCTAGAAGCATCAGGTTCTGTTCCATTGTAGGTATTACACACTTTCTGAATGCTGCGATCAACCTCACTTTCCACCTTTGCTCTGTAAGCACATCCCAAAACCACAACAACTTCTGTGACAAAAAGCAAGCATAGGATGATGACAAACATGGCAAGTCCACAGTGGCTTTCTCGGATTATGGCACAGCAGCCAATTAGGTCAATAATGAAAAGCAGGGCTCCTACAGCTATGATCACTACCACAGGCAAGAGTATACATACACATTTTCAAAGAAATGGTCACAGTCATTATAAGTGATAAAGACAGGCTCCCACATAGTATAAAATATCACCTGCCCCCCAGAAGATAAGGTTGAGAAACAACAGCAGAGTCTTGGAGGAGTGATGCTGCACTGGTCCATGATGCCATGATGCTGCGGCTGCCGGGGCCCTGCTCTGCCAGAGGGCTGTGCTCACCTAGTGAGGTGGCAATGGCTGGCCCGGCACCTCCCTGCACCCAGTACCCTCCTTGCAGTAGCAGAGCCCTGGCTCCAGGCCTGATGATTTTTCTCTTAATTCTTTTTCTTCATCTTTTTTTTTTTAAAGATTTTATTTATTTATTTGAGAATGACAGAGTGAGCACGTGAGAGAAAGAAAGTAGGAGCAAGAAGCAGATTCTCTGCTAAGCAGGGAGCCTGAGGCAGGAGTCCATCCCCAGACCCTGGGATCACCATCTAAGCGGAAGGGAAATGCTTAACCAACTCAGCCACCCAGGCACCCCTTTTCCTTAATTCTTAATGAAGTGTTGGGAATTCACTGGCAAGGCTATGTGCTGTGGTGAGTGCGTGAATTGTGTAAGACAGATGAAACACAGACCTGTACCCCTGAAACATTATATGTTAATTAAAAAAATCTAAAAGACAAAAAAAGTGTTAGGAATTCATATTACCTATAGTTCTTTGATCATGGAAAGGGCTCAATAAATGCTATCACCATTTAATGTAGATATGTGGATTAGTCAGTACTTGGCAAAACATTAAATCAAAATAATCTCACTGATTGTGCTTTTTTGCTATATGCAAGAACTGCCCATCCACAAATTACAGTTCCTTAAATGTCAGCTCAAGCTCAGCTCTTCATACAATTGTATCTAACATTTGCAATCAACCATAATTGATTCTCCTCTTCTTATTCTAATTTACCACAACATAACACTTGGTCATAAAGTCAAATTATTTTCCAGTTATATCGAGTACATACACTTTATCTGTCCAGCTTTAACATAAATAGATTACCCATTAAAATAAAGTCTTATTTATGTACATCTTTTATACAGAGTCCAGAAAATTATACATATTTGGTAAAAATTTTAATGTAAAAATTTTTTTATTTTTTTAGAGGCATAGCCCTATATTATTAAAGGCTATGTTTTTTATGCAAACAAAAGTTCCAATTAAGCTTATCCATACAGTTCTTCAGGATATTCTCTTAATATTTTTCATCATCAGACACAAGGAAATTCTATTAAGAATGCTTTTGTTCACTCAAAAAATAAAATTATTTTCAACTACTGTTTTACTACATATGTTGACATATTTTCATATCATACTATGTAATAAGTTAGTAATAGTCACACATAATATAATCTTATCAAGGTGAAAACTCCCGAAGATTTCATACAGCAAAAGAATAGTTTTACCAAGTTAGGAAGACTGATCGTCTAGAATTATATCCAGAAAATTTCAGGGTTCCTAATATAACGTTAATCAATTTGTGCTTTTGTACAAATTTTTTCTTTTGTTAAATACCTCTATATAAACAAATTTTAAAGGCAAAATGTGCTATATGCTTATCAGTGTTATTAAAAATTCTGTTTTGCTAAGGACAATTAGATTAATTTATTAAGAATGTAAATTTAAGTATTAGTTGAAATAATGGCTATCTATGTCTGAAAGTATTTTCTTGACTGCTTCATAATGAGTACAGATAAATAAATGTTGGAAATAAAAATTACACACAAATAATGAGCTTTACAACAATATTTTATGTGCAGAAAAATATCAGAGCACACCTTTCCACTATGACAAAACAGCTCATTAAGTTGAAATATTGCCAAAAGTTGAAATAAATTTGGGGATTTGAATAATTGGTAATGATATTCTGTTTCTACATGAGAATAGCTAGTGTCAGATAATTTGGAGATATTGTTGTTAATCTTCCAGTTTGAGATCCTACCTATTAAGACTGAGAATTCTAACTTAGAAAGTATTCAAGCAATTGCATTCACTAAACACCATTAAAACCCTGAGATTTCCATTGCTTATACTCATTTTTTGATAATATGAAGACTTTGTAAGAGATTCCCACATAATAGTAATACTTTATTGATTAAATAAACAAGTCCAAAAATGAGAACAAAAACATTAATGTATTAGTGACATCATCATCTACTAAATAAAAAATGAACAAAATGAGAACTTGTATATAAGAAGAAAAATTTATATCAAACAAATTTCTTTCAACAAAATAAAAAATGAAAAAACCTTTTATAATAAAGATAAGTGCTATTCCCAGAAAAATAATGTATATACCATATGTGATCAAATAATAAATGACCAAATAATAAATACTTTACCCAAACAGGATATATTTACTCAAAAGATTTACTGCTAGGAAACTTTTCTTTTCTTAAAAAAAAAAAAAAGATTTATTTGTACCTAAAAGAGTGTGGAAAACCTTTCCCAACTTTCCTGGATATCAATACCTTCTCCTAAAGTAAAATTATCTCTACAATGAATTGTATATAACTTTCATATTTAGCCTCTGCCTCCTTCTGTGGTGGACCTCTTTGCTAGTTTAAGAAGCATTTAGGAGGAAAGTTGAATTTGTTGTCATTGAATCCATGACAAGTGGAAATGGGCATCATGGAAAAACAGAGAAAAGTGTGATTTGATTTATTTTAAGTTCTATTCTGTAAGGGTGGTGTAACATTTTCTGCCTGAAAATAGGTACATATGCTAAACTGTCATATTGTGAAATTTTTACCTGCATTTTCTTACATCAATCAACATTTTATTTAAAAATAATGTGTACACAGTTGTGTCAACAAGCAAATATGAAAGGTAACAGACAAAACAATAAAGAGACTATACATCTGTAGTTCAATGCAGCCATTACCAACCCTCTCCTACCTCAAATAGGTGAATTGGTTCTGCCTTAGTTTCAAATGAGCTCCTTCCATGGCTAAATCAGAGAATATAAAGGTTTAGGACCCACTGGGAAATGGTCCTTGGGTCATCAAAATTTGTCTGCTTCAAAATACTCTGGAATGCCTGGCTTTATGTCCCAACAAACATAGGTAAAAAGAAGAAACAAAGGGGCACCTGGGTGGCTCAGTGGATTAAAGCCTTTGGCTCAGGTCATGATCCCAGGACCCTGGGATTGAGCCCCATATTGGGCTCTCTGCTTCCCCCTCTCTCTGCCTGCATCCCTGCCTACTTGTGACCTCTCTCTCTGTCAAATAAATAAATAAAATCTTTTTAAAAAAGAAGAAGAAAAAGAAACCAAGAGCATATAAGCAGATTGAAATCCCCCGCCAAGCCTTTCTTGTCATTCCATTGCTCTTAGAATTTATCTACCACTATTTTTCTTACTCATTTTGGTTTATGTGAATGGATCTTTTGAGATTTCTTTGTCTCCTATGCCCACTTAAAGTCAACTCAAAGCCCACTCAAAGTCAATTCAAAGACTTTGCAATGGCTGTTCTTTCTCTAAACATCACATGACTAACTCCCTCACGTCACCGAGATCTCAGAATTGGGCATGTCTCAAGGGAAGTTTCTCTGATCATACTATCAAGATAATCACTACTCAATCACTGTCTAACACTTAGCTGGCTTGATGTTTTATGCATAATAAATATTTTTGTTGTTGTTCACACCACTCTTAGATTTTGTTATTTCTTTATTTGCTATGTGCTTATCATCTAGCATGCTCACTAAACTGTAAGCTCCACTAAATGAAAGACTTTATGTACTAGCTTTTCTGTATGCCTGTGCAAGTTTTTGGCAACTACCAGTTTCTTTATGATATATCAGAGGGTATATATATATATATATATATATATATATATATATGTAATCTCTACAAGAAGGACACACAGCATGATATCTTTGCTGAGTAAATATTTGTTGAGGATTTATTTAAGCCAAATTAGATGTCTAAATTAGATACTCTGTTTTATTGAGGTATAGTTGATTTATAATAAATTTTACATGGTTAAAATATATAGTTCCATAAGTTTTGAGACATGTCATAACCTATGAAAACTTCACTACTATCAAGAAAATAAATAAACTCACCAATCTTAAAATTTTCTCATACCCCTTTTAATTCTTGCCTTGCAACCGACCCCATACTCTCACATAGTAGATAAGTTCAGTGGGAAAGGATTATTAAGCTTTGCAACCGTGTGGGTGTTTTCCAAAAGGAGAAGGAATAAAGGGCTGATTTTTTGACCAACTGCCACTCTAATTTCTCCAATTAAGCATTATAAACAAAAAGCTATTCCAATATTCTGTTTCCTTTGTATATTTTCCCAAAATACTCAACATCATTACCATTTTTTTCTGTAGTTTTAAAATATAGCACACACAGCAAATGTTATTTATAACTATTCTTTTTAAAATAGCTATTCTTAATCACTTTTTTTTTTTTTAGGTCATAAACCTCAGTGAGTAAATTCAGGTTTTATTTTCTAAAAGGTGATGTATCGAGACTATACTGAGAGTAGTGGTATCTGGGGACTAATGGTGTGGTTAAGAATATTTTCTACCTGGAGCTAGAGTTCCTGCTGAAATCAGTGTAGTGATAAGATCCAGAAAGTAAGTGGAAATATGAGCCATGTAAAAAAGTCCAAGAAAAAATGGAAAACAATATTGGAATCTTGAGTTAATGAAATTATTATTCAGAGAGATATATGAAAGCAGGGAGATTTCAATACATCACGTGGGTAACAAAAAAGGTAAGTAGGCTCTGTTACAATACGTGGTTAACATTCTCTGCACCGTGCTTTACAGTAGGAACAATTTAGTTAGAGTCAAGACGAATGTGATCCTTAACCAGGACTTATCTGGAATTAGTCATGCATCTTTTATCACTTTGCCAGTTCTATATAACAAAGCTCCCCAAAATTTAGTGTCTTACAACAGCAAGCATATATTATTATTTATGAGTCTATGGTTCAGCTAGGCAGTTCTGCTGATATGGACATGGTTCTCCCACATCCTGGGGAATCAACTAGCTGTAAGCTCATCTAGAATGGCTTCAGGAGGGATGAATCAGCTCAGCTTCAATAGCTGTCTCTTCCAGCTGACTGACCTTTGCTTGTTCTCATGTGAATTGTGGGGTTCAAGAAGCAGGGAGAGAATGCATTCTTGGTTTCTTGATTCTTACCCTCTGAACTGTCACAATATTCCTCTGTCGCATCTCTTTGCAAAAGCAAGTCACAGGACTAAGCTAAATTCAAAGAATGATAAACAGACATTTGCCTGCTGAATGGACCTGTAGCGTAACATTGCAAAGGACATGGCCATTTTCCTACCCATCCACCATACAGCTCATGAAGAATCACCTAATCACTAAAAAGCTGTGGCAACCATATTGCTGTCCTAGGGCTGCCATAACAAATCACCCCAAAACAGTGACTTAAAACCACAGAAATTCATTCTTTCACAGTTCAGGAGGCCAAAAGTCTGGTGGGTCTGAGGAAAAAATCTGTTGCATGCTTTTCTTCTAGGTTCTGGTGCTGGCCAACAAGCTTTAATACTCCTGGCTTACAGTCGCATCTCTCCATATTCAGCCTCCATTTTGACATGGCTGTCAGTCCTGTAGATCTGTATATCTTTGTGTCTCTGAATCTCACCTTAAATAATGACCCTAGTCATTGGATTTATGTCCCATCCCAATCTAGCATAACCTTATCATCACTGATTACACGTGTAAATGCCCTGTTTTCAAATAAAGTCATATTCACACGTATCCATTATTAGGAGCTCAACTTATCTCTAGGAGGACACAATTCCATTCACAACAATGATCATATATATTGTATGGAATATGCTGAAGAGAAATCAATACCTTGAGAATCATTAAAAACATAAACCTGTAAATTAAAAAATAAATAAATAAAATAAAAGCCCAGTCTATAAACAAGTGTATAAGAAAAAGAGAAAATACAAGTTAATATGCAAACAGCTTCTTTTTCTTTCTTTTGGCCCTTTGCTGTCTGTGTTCTCTTGCTAAACACAAAGCATGCTTCTTTTTCAACTTAAAGTTAAGCTCCTTTTGCAAACTTGTCCATGAAAATTCCTACACCATCTCTTAACCACTTTACCATTTATAATCCATACATTACTCTTTATTGTTGTCAATTATTTTTTCATATAATTTTAGAATATGTTCCTTTATGGATGACCAAAGTGAATCTCAGGTCTTACAGTTAAGTTTTAATCTGATTAAATTTTGTGAGTGGTATAAGATAAAGGTCTAGTTTTATTCTTTTACATGTGAATATCTAATTTTCTTAGCACAATATTGAAATGACTGTCTTTTCTCCATTGAGTACTCTTAGCTCCCCTATCAAATATTACTTGATGTAAATGCATTTAGTTTTTTAAAAGTAAGATTACTTTTTTCCTACCATTTGTTTGAATTTGCTTTATTCACATTTGATTTTTGTGCACATTAAAATTTTAAAAATTGAGGGTCCCTGGGTGGCTCAGATGGTTGGACAGCTGCCTTTGGCTCAGATCATGATCTCCAGGTCCTGGGGTCAAGTCCTGTGTCAGGCTCTGGCTTAGTGGGGAGTCTGCTTCTCCCTCTACCTCTACCTCTCCCCTTGCTTGTGCTCTCTCTGTCTCTGTCTCTGTAGCTCTCTCAAATGAATAAAACTCATCACAATACAAAATTACAGCATTTATTTTTGTGTAGGATGAAAACTTTTTTTTTAGCTTAATTTTTTAAATTTATTTTTTGTTTATTTCAGCATAACAGTATTCATTATTTTTGCACCACACCCAGTGCTATTTGCAATCTGTGCCCTCTATAATACCCACCACTGGGTACCCCAACCTCCCACCCCCCCATCCCTTCAAAATCCTCAGATTGTTGTTCAGAGTCCATAGTCTGTCATGGATCACCTCCACTTCCAATTTCCCCCAACTCCCTTCTCCTCTCTAACTCCCCATGTCCTCCATGCTATTTGCTATTATCCACAAATAAGTGAAATCATATGATGATTGACTCTCTCTTCTTGACTTATTTCACTCAGCATAATCTCTTCCAGTCCCGTCCATGTTGCTACAAAAGTTGGGTATTCGTCCTTTCTGATGGAAGCATCATACTCCATAGTGTATATAGACCACATCTTCCTTATCCATTCATCCATTGAAGGACATCTTGGTTCTTTCCACATTTGGCCATTGCTGCTATCAACATTGGGGTACAGATGGCCCTTCTTTTCACTACATCTGTATCTTTGGGGTAAATACTCAGTAGTGCAATTTCAGGGTCATAGGGAAGTTCTATTTTTAATTTCTTGAGGAATCTCCACACTGTTCAAAGAGACTGCACCAACTTGCATTCCCACCAACAGAGTAGAGGGTTCCCCTTTCTCCATATCCCCTCCAACACAGGTTGTTTCCTTTCTTGCTAATTTTGGCCATTCTAACTGGTGTAAGTTGATATCTCAATGTAGTTTTAATTTGAATCTCCCTGATGGCTAGTGATGATGAACATTTTTTCATGTGTCTGATAGCCATTTGTATGTCTTCATTGAAGAAGTGTCTGTTCATATCTTCTGTCCATTTTTTGATATGATTGTCTGTTTTGTGTGTGTTGAGTTTGAGGAGTTCTTTATAGATCCTGGATATCAGCCTTTTGTCTGTACTGTCATTTGCAAATATCTTCTCCCATTCTGTGGGTTGCCTCTTTGTTTTCTTGACTGTTTCCTTTGCTGTGCAGAAGCTTTTGATTTTGATGAACTAGTTAAGCTTAGTGTACAAGCCCACAAACTAGCTCTAAGGGAGTCTGGTAAAATACTGTTTGGCCTTCACTTTATCCATGGAAAATGGTTTTGCCTTCCCTAAGACTCAAAATATGGAGTCCAGAGGCTAAGTGGTCAGTAATTCATCACTATTTCCTCCTTTTTGAATATAGTGAATTATGGTAGCACAATAGAAACTCACAGGACTTTGCAACAAGCCTGTAGCACAGATGATGGTTCATGGGGGATAAACAGTTATTGAGTATTGGGTCCTGAATTCAAAACATTGATTATCTGACTATCAAATATGTAGGTTTCATACCATAATTAATCAGCATTGAAGTATATTTTATTCACTCTACTACCTGAAAGTCCACAGCACTCACTATCAATATTATTTTGTAGTCCGAGATTATAAACATGTATTATGTGCATTTTGTAGCATTGATTTTGGCAATTGAGAATTTTGCTTTATTTCCTCATTATATAATTACATTTTTATTAATTGCTCTTAGGTTTTGTCTCCTAACCACAATTAAAACTCTCTTTGGGCTGTGTTATTTCCTGCATGTTAAATATAAATATAAAGCAATATTATACATTGGACTGGATTCACTAATTTGACCTGACCACCCTTGTGATAAACCAGATAGACTTCTTAAGCTACATTGAAATATCAAAATGTTAATTGTTCTTCTTGCCTCAGCTCTCATATATGTGACAGGATTGGATGACATATAAAGTAAGATCTAACCAATTCTTATTTTAGGGGTACTAGAGGTACCAGTTTTGGCCTTTTAAGACATCCTTTGACACTCAAAATTATAGACATTTGTAAGAAATATTTCCAGAAAGTCTTCTAAATAACAATATAGGGGCATATATATGAAAGAAATCTATGGAATTTTAAACTTAAGAAAAATTCCTTTTTTTCATACAACTAAAAAAGACAATTGTATCACCACCATAAAAAAAAAAAAAGTGATGAAAATATTTGTCCAAAGAAAACTCTGGAATTGTTAGTGATAACAATTTTAGTATTTTGTGGGTAAACAACTCATCAAATAAGTCCTTTTATTCATCTCTTCACATATAATAATGACTATTAATTAGCTTTTGGAACTCTAAAGAAGAAATGAATTTGTAAATTGAGGATGACAAGCTTGGACAAAAAGCCTCTTCAAGGAGTTTGTGGCTCTGTGATTTAAATTTATAAATTTATTTATACTTATATTCAATTTATAAAACTATATGTAAATTTGTAAATTGAGGATGACAAGCTTGAAAAAAGTCTCTTCAAGGAGATTGTGGCTCTGTGACTTACATTAAATTTATGAATTTATTTATACTTACACTAAATTTATACATTTATTTATACTTACATTCAATTTATAAAACTATATGAAATATATATATAACTATACTAAAAAACTATATGAAAATTATATGAAACGTAATAATTATATTATAAATTCCCCAAAGAAGCCATGGATTTTAAGTCAGATAAGATATGAAATAAGTGAATATCTTATGAAAAATTATCTTGCATCTTACAGGATGAATTTGATTTTACATTTCACTCTAAACATAAAAATGCATTACTAAAGCATACTCTTTCATATATTGGGTCTAATCTATATTTTATGTTATTCTAAAAATAATACTATCATACACTCAGATAGGGTTTATTATGTATCAGGTGTTTCCATAAACTCTTTTCATAAATTACTGTTATTCTATTCTTGATTTTATTACGCTAGCTTATTAAACACATACACATTCACTACTAAACTGATTTTACGACCTCACAATCTACTTTTGAATCACATTCAAATAGTAAAAAACCAGGGACACCTGACTGACTCAGTCAGTCAAGCATCTGACTCTTGATTTCTGCTCAGGTCATGATTTTAAGGTCAGGGGATTGAGCCCCATGTCAGGCTCCACCTTCAGTGGGAAATCTACTTGAGATTTTCTCACTCTTCTTCTATCCCTCCCACTGTGCTTTCTCTTTCAAATAAATAAATAGATCTATTTTAAAAAGAAAAGAAAAGGAAAGAAAAGAAAACCATTGCAATAGTCTTACCAGATGGTCACTGAATTTAGCAACATTAATTTGGAATTGTGAGTTAAGCTTAAACAATTAAAAGACCACTGAAGGAGAAAGATTTAAAGGCACTGATATTTCCTACCCCAAACTCCCATTATGCTCAATGGATATAAACTTCAGAAAATGAAAATTAAAATAAATATCACAAATTGCAAATTTGTGATGATTTTAAATTTCTCTGGGATATTGACCAAGAATGTTATTCTAAAGGCTAGAGGCTAGTTGCTGCTTAAAGAAAAACCTATACAGTTAAGAAAAATGTTGACTAATGAAGATTTAGAGTAATAAATACTATTGGTATAAATTGGATATTCAATATATGTCTTTATGAGAGTGGGAATGTGAAATTTTCCAAAATTACATTTGACTCAATTTCATGTTGTCTTCTTAGTTGATTTAAGGCATTTATGGACTTACAGACAATATTCCCATGTATAAGTGGTGCTTTATCAGGATGAAAATGTCCTAGAGATTTTTTTAAAAATTAACATATTGAATTTCAAATGTAGAAGGGTCTGAATTTGAATTCCTGTGACTACCTCTCAATAACCCTATCTCGTCAAGATTCTTAAATTTTCTGATCCTAATTCATCTTTTATGAAAAATAAATGTATAATAGGATCTACCCATTGGATTGTTGTGAGAATATTTTTTTTAGGATTTTATTTAAGGATTTTTAGGATTTTATTTAATTATTTGAGAGAGAGAGAAAGAGCTTGAGCATGGGGAGGGCAGAAGGGTAGTGAGAAGCAGTCTCCCCACTGAGCAGGGATCCCAATGCAGGACTCGATCCAAAGACCCTGGGATCATGAACTGAACTGAAGGCAGATGTTCAACTGACTGAGCCACCTGGACACCCCATGAGGACATTTATTAATGCTTTGATAAATCATGTTGGCTATTATTATCACTATTCTTGCTTTTACTATACTGGAAAGCAAGTATTTCTTGTTTAAATTCTATGCAAGAGCTAATTAATAAAAATTAATAAGCAACCCTGGATGGCTCAGTCAGTTGTGTATGGAGTCTTGGTTTTTGGCTCAGGTTATGATTTCAGGATCATGATACTGAGCCCCCTGTCAGGCTTTGTACTCAGCATGCAGTCTGCTTGAGATTCTCTTTCCTTACTCCTTCCCCTCTTTCTCTCTCTCAAATAAATAATCTTTAAAAAATAAAATAAAAATTAATAGATGATTAAGCCAATGATCAAAGAGTTCCAGAACCATATTATAAAATATTCATATAAAAGTAATCTTATTATGTAACCTCATTTAAAGCAGCAACCTATGTAAAGAATTTGTACCGTGAATTCTTGGCAACTACAAGTCCCCACTTTTTGATACATCTTTTTAAAAGTTATCTAAAACACATTACAAGATTATACTTGCATCCTATTATGTGAAGAATATATGGGGTCTCTGGTAAATATTTTTATTTATGCTTCATAACTTTTTTATTCTGATCTGTGCCCCACAAGGCTGGCCTTTATATACTGCATCAGCAGAAATTCTTGTCCTCTGTCTCAGATTTTGTTTGATGAAGAACATCATCAAATCTTCATCATCAAATTTGAGAGATTCAGAATAGCATAAGACCAGGATGGCTGCCTTTTTCCTCTAAAGAACAGGGCTCCAGTTGTGTGGCTTTACATATAGTTGTAGCATCCTCCAGGTTCCAGGTAATACTTCTTCTCCTTACCCCTTCAGATCAAGACTTGTGGATTTTCCATCATATGAGTTGTATGACAATTATGTAGTCTTGCTCCCCAATTCACAAACAGAGCCCTCATAAATATTCTCTCAATTATCCCAAGAGTACCATCTGTCTCTTGCTGGGAGTCTGACTGATACACTAAGACTCGTCTATCACAGCAAGTGACACTGAAAAAATCAGAGCTAATCTTGTACTCCTTTTAAGCTTTTGTCTGTGGGTTCTGCTGTTTCTTTTTTGTTTAGAAACACTAAGAAATGGAACTCAAAACACATCTAACTTCTGCAAGACTTTTTGAGTAAATGTCCTCTTGACTGCCCCCTTCACTTCATTGTTCCTGAGGCTGTAGATGATGGGGTTTAACATAGGAGTGATGACAGTGTAGGACAATGACACTAGCTTCTTGCTCTCGGGGGACTGGTTGGATTTGGGCCTTAGGTAGGTCAAACTGGCTGTTCCATAGAAAAGGGATACCACAATGAGGTGTGATGAACAAGTAGAGAATGCCTTCTGGCGACCAGTAGCAGAGGACATCCTCAGGATAGTGATGATAATGCGGGTATAGGAGACCAAAATGAGGGAAAAGGGAAACATGATAAATAGTAGCGTGGAAGCAAGTGCTTGCATTTCATACATGGTTGTATCTTGAGTGACTAGTTTCAGCACTGGAGGACCATCACAAAAAAAGTGGTCTATAGTATTTGGTCCACAGAAAGGAAGGGCCATCAACCAAGCTGTCTGTAGCATAGAGACAGGAACACCAGACATCCAAGAGCCGAGAACCATCCATAAGCATAAGGGCCTATTCATTATGACTGAATAACGGAGAGGGTTACCAATAGCCACAAAGCGATCATATGCCATCATAGATAGGAGAAAGCATTCAGAGCTGCCAAAGAAGAAGAAAAAGTACATCTGGATCCCACAGCCTACAAAAGAGATGATTTTCCTTGAAGACAGTAGATCCACCAACATCTTTGGCACCATGACCAAGGTGAAACAGACTTCAAGAAGTGATAGGTTTCAGAGAAAGAAGTACATGGGTGTTTGAAGAGCAGAATCCACACTGGTGACTGTGATGATAAGGAAGTTGCCCAACAAAGTAACTGTATAGATGATGAGGAACAAAATAAAGAGGGAAACTTGCATCTCAAGGTTATTTGTAAAACCGAGAAGAATAAATTCAGTGACTCTGGTGTGATTTTCACAAATCATATCTTAGAGTATTTTCTCTGTAAGAATCAAAATATGTGCATCAAAGGATAGTGTTTAAATATCTATATAATTTTTAAAATATCAATAAAATTCATAACTGCATCTCTGTGCTCACATATCTCACCATTCTATTTCTCTGAAGCAGAAAGAATGTTTAAAATAAGATAAAATTAAGAAAAAAATATATTTTTTTCATTTCATTTTATTTTATTTCTTTTCAGTGTTCAAGCATTCATTGTTTATGCATCACACCCAGTGTTCCATGCAATATGTGCCCTCCTTAATACCCACTACCAGGCTCACCCAATCTCCCACCCTCCTCCCCTCCAAAATTCTGTTTGTTTCTCAGAGTCCATAGTTTCTCATGGTTTGTCTCCCCGTCCAATATCTCCCAACTCACTTCTCCTCTCCATCCCCCAATGTCCTTTGTGTTATTCCTTATGCTCCACAAGTAAGTGAAACCATATGGTAATTGACTATCTCTGCTTGACTTATTTCACGTATGCACAGAGTGAATGATGGTGTGGAATGTACTTCATTCGGTAGAAACATGTAATTAATATAATAAGAAATTAGAAAATTGAAACTAGCTCATAACTTATATTTTTGTTCCCTGGACTTACTTCATATTTTTAAAAAATAGTAGATGGTGCTCACTTCAGCAGCACATGTACTAAAATTGGAACAATACAGAGAAGATTAGCATGGCCACTGCATAAGGATGATATTCAAATTTGTGAAGCATTCCATATTTTTAAATCTTATACTCGGGGTTCTTGATGATGAGGTTTTTTTTTTAATTTTATATATATATAAATATTTTTCTCTTGTCATATACTTTTATCAGTCTTTTTGTTTGTCTGTTTTTGTTTGTATACTTCATAAATCTTACCTTGGGGCCCATTTGGGCTTAGGCTTCTTTTTTGTCTTTCTTTTCTTCCTCTCTCTCTCTCTCTATCTCTTTTTCTTTCTTTTTTCTTTCATCTGGGTGGGGACTCCTGATTGCTCAGAAGCATTCCAGGGTGCACCTTGACTGCACCATGGTCAATACATCCAGCTACATCTGTTCAGCCATCTCTCACCCAAATGACTAGTAGGAAGAATGCCCAACAAAAGAAAAATTCAGAGGATGGGCCTTCTGCAACAGAGCTAATGGCTGCCAACATAGACAATATGTTGGAAAGGGAATTCAGGCTAACAATTATCCAGGCAATAGCTAGGTTGGAGAAAGCCATGGATGACAAAACAGAATTGATTAGGGCAGAACTGAAAGCCACCAGGGATGATGTTCACAATGTTCTCAATGAGTTCCAATCTAATCTAAATTCTCTAAAAGCAAGGGTAATTGAGGCAGAAGATAGAATTAGTAATCTGGAGGACAAACAGATAGATAGAAAGGATCAGGAGGAAGCCTGGAACAAACAGCTTAGAAGCAACAAAAACAGAATTAGGGAAATAAATGATGCCATAAAATGTTCTGACGTCAGATTTATTGGAATCCCTGAAGGGGAGGAGAAAAAAAGAAGTCTAGAAGATATAGTGGAACTAGTTCTCCATGAAAATTTTCCCAATCTCACGAATGGAACCAGCGTTCATATACTAGAGGCAGGACAGTCTACCCCCACGATTATAGATTCTCGAAAGTCCTTACCTGATAGTAAGAATGAGGAATCATAATTGTAGACAAGCTCTCTTGAAGACAGCTAAGACAAAGAAGCTTCTTACATACAGAGGAAAGCCCATCAGAATAACATCAGACATATCTACATAAACCTGGCAAGCCAGAAAGGGATGGCAAGATATATTCAGGGCACTAAATGAGAAGAACATGCATCCAAGAACACTTTATCCAGCAAGACTGACATTCAAAAGGGATGGAGAGATAAAGAGTTTCCAATACCAGCAAGGCTTGGAAGACTATGTGACCACCAAGCCAAAACTGCAGAAAATATTAAGGGGGGGTTCTATAAAAGAGGAAAAATCTTAAGAATAGCATCGAATAGAAATATAGAAACAATCTATAGAAAGAAAGTCTTCAAAGGTAACATGATGTCAATAAAAATGTATCTATCAATAATTACTCTCAATGTGAATGGCCTAAATGCACCCATAAAATGACACAGGTTGCAGATTGATAAAACGACAGGACCCATCCATATGTTGTCTACAAGAGACCCATTTTGAAACTAAAGATACACCCAGACAGAAAGTTAAGGGATGGAGAAGCATCTTTCATGCCGATGGGCCTCAAAAAGAGGCTGGGGTAGCGATTCTCATATCAGATAAATTAGATTTTAAACTAAAGACTGTAGTCAGAGATACAAAAGGACAATACATAATTGTTAAAGGGACTATCCACCAAGATGATCTAACAATTGTAAATATCTATGCCCCCAATATGGGAGCTTCCAATTACATAAGAAAACTGTTAATCAAGATAAAGAGTAATATTGATATGAATACATTAATAGTAGGAGATCTTAACATGAATCTCTCAGAAATAGATCATTGCAGCAGAAAATCAATAAAGAAACAAGAGCATTGAATGACACATTGGACCAGATCGACCTCATAGATATATACAGAACATTCTGCCCTAAAACAACAGAATACTCATTCTTCTCAAGAGCACGTGGAATCTTATCCAGAATAGGCCACATACTGGGTCACAAATCAAGACTCAACTGATACCAAAAGACTGAGATTATTCCCTGCATATTCTCAGATCACAATGCTTTGAAATTGGAGCTCAACCACAAGGAAAAGTTCCGAAGGAACTCAAACACCTGGAAACTAAAGACCACCTTGCTTAAGAATGCTTGGATCAACCAGGAGATCAAAGAAGAACTTAAACAATTCATGGAAACCAATAAAAATGAAGACAGTTTGGTCCAAACCTATGGGATACAGCAATGGTGGTCCTAAGTGGGAAATACATAGCCATTCAAGCCTCCCTCAAAAAAATTGAAAAATCCAGAACACGGCAGCTGTCTCTACACCTTAAAGAACTGGAGAATCAACAACAAATCAAACCAACTCCACACATAAGAAGGGAAATAATCAAGATTAGAGCAAAGATCAATGAGGTAGAAACCAGAGATACAGTAGAACGTATCAATGAAACTAGAAGATGGTTTTTTGAAAGAATCAGTAAGATCGATAAACCATTGGCCACACTAATCCAAAAGAAAAGAGAGAAGTCTCAAATTCATAAAATTATTAATGAAAAGGAAGAGATCACAACTAACACCAAGGAAGTAGAAACAATCATCAAAAGTTATTATCAACAGTTACATACCAATAAGTTAAGCAACTAGATGAAATGGATGCATTCCTAGAAAACCATAAACTCCCAAAACTGAACCAAGAAGAAACTGACAACCTGAATAGACTGATATCTAGTAACAAGATTGAAGCAATGATCAAAAACCTCTCAAAAAACAAGAGCCCAGGACCTGATGGATTCTCTGGGGAAATTCTACCAAAATTTTAAAGAAGAAATAACACCAATTCTCCTGAAGTTATTTCAAAAAATTGAAGCAGAAGGAAAGCTTCCAGACTCTTTTTATGAAGCCAGCATTACCCTGATCTCCAAACCAGGCAAAGACCCTACCAGAAAGGAGAATTTCAGACAAATATCACTGATGGAAACAAGATCCTAGCAAATAGGATCCAACAGCACATTAAAAAGGTTATCCACCATGACCAGGTGGGATTCATTCCTGGGCTACAAGGGTGGTTCAACATTCGCAAATCAATCAATGAGATAGAACAAATCAATAAGAGAAGAGAGAAGAACCACATGGTCCTCTCAATTGATGCAGAAAAAGCATTTGACAAAATCCAGCATCCATTCCTAATTAAAACATTTCAAAGTATAGGGATAGAGGGAACATTCCTTAACTTCATAAAATCTATCTATGAAAAACCCACAGCAAATATCATCCTCAATGGGAAAAAGCTTACAGCCTTCCCTTTGAGATCAAGAACACAAGGATGCCCACTCTCACCACTCTTGTTCAAAATAATGATAGAAGTCCTAGCAACAGCAGTCAGACAACAAAGAAAAATAAAAGGTATCAAATTGGCAATGAAGAAGTCAAAGTCTCTCTTTTCACAACTCTATGGTCAAATAATCTTCAACCAAGCAGGAAAAAATAAATGGTGCTGGGAAAACTGGACAGCTATATGTAGAAGAATGAAACTCGACCATTCTCTTACACCATACACAAAGATAAACTCAAAATGAATAAAAGACCTCAACATGAGACAGGAATCCATCAGAATCCTAGAGGAGAACATAAGCAGAAACCTCTTCAGTATCAGCCACAGCAACTTCTTTCAAGATATGTTTCCAAAGGCAAAGGAAACAAAAGCAAAAATGAACTTTTGGGACTTCATCAAGATCAAAAGCTTCTGCACAACAAAGGAAACAGTCAACAAAACAAAGAGGCAACCCACGGAATGGGAGAAGATATTTGCAAATGACAGTACAGACAAAAGGCTGATATCCAGGATCTATAAAGAACTCAATCTCAACACACACAAAACAGACAATCATATCAAAAAATGGGCAGAAGACATGAACAGACACTTCTTCAATGAAGACATAAAAATGGCTATCAGACACATGAAACAATGTTCATCATCACTAGCCATCAGGGAGATTCAAATTAAAACCACATTGAGATACCACCTTACACCAATTAGAATGGCCAAAATTAGCAAGACAGGAAACAATGTGTGTTGGAGATGATGTGGAGAAAGGGGAACCCTCTTATACTGTTGGTGGGAATGTAAGTTGGTACAGCCACTTTGGAGAACAGTGTGGCGATTCCTTAAGAAATTAAAAATAGAGCTTCCCTATGACCCTGCAATTGTGCTTCTGGGTATTTACCCCAAAGGTGTAGTGAAAAGAAGGAACATCTGTACTGCAATGTTTATAGCAGCAATGACCACGGTCATCACACTGTGGAAAGAACCAAGATACCCTTCAATAGACAAATGGATAAGGAAAATGTGGTCCATATACACTATGAAGTATTATGCCTCCATCAGAAAGGATAAATACCCAGCTTTTGTATCAACATGGACAGGACTGAAAGAGATTATGCTGAGTGAAATAAGTCAAGCAGAGAGAGTCAATTATCATATGGTTTCACTTATTTGTGGAGCATAAGAAATAACACGGAAGACATAGGGAGATGGAGAGGAGAAGGGAGTTGAGGGAAATTGGAAGAGGAGGTGAACCATGAGAGACTATGGACTCTGAAAAACAATCTGAGGGTTTTGAAGGGGTGGAGGGTATTAAGGAGGGCACGTATTGCATGGAACACTGGGTGTGGTACAAAAACAATGAATTTTATTACGCTGAAAAGAAATTTTTTTAAAAAGGGGGAAAAAGGGGCACCTGGGTGGCTCAGTGGGTTGAGCCTCTGCCTTCGGCTCGGGTCATGATCCCGGGGTCCTGGGATCGAGCCCCACGTCGGGCTTTCTGCTCTGCACGTAGCCTGCTTCCTCCTCTCTCTCTGCCTGCCTCTCTGCCTACTTGTGATCTCTGTCAGATAAATAAAGAAAAAATCTTAAAAAAAAAAAGGGGGGGGGAAGTAGTAGATGATCCTATTGTAATGACTATCTGCCTAAACTACTTCCACTTAATTATGATAATAGCATGCTTCTGGTGAAGAATATGAGCTTCAGACAGTGATCACTGATAAGACAAAATATGCACCAAGGTGATAAGCAATGAATAAGATTCATGCAAGATATATATTTTTTTCATGATGAATAGAATACAAAACAAAACTTCTGAATGAATATGACGTTCAGTAGAGAAGTCCACCTTCCAACACTCATTTCAATTTCTGTCCATCAAAACAGCTCTGCTTTCCACTGTGTTGTGACTTTGTCAAATTATCATTTATTAAGTAAAGTTGGTGTGTACGATGTTGAGCGTGGTTCAATAAAAGACCACAAGGGAAAGAAAACAGAATTTTTTACCCACTGGTTTCTGGAAGAGGCACAAGGTTCTCTCAAGGAGGCACATCAGGAAGTCACCACTTGCACAGGCAGAAAGAGTGGAACAGGAGCTAGGGCACATGCTTTTATTAGGGCCCAAGTGTGGAGTACTTGGGGATTCCCTGACTAACACCATGTTGGTCAATTTAAATGGAAAAGAGCAGGATTTTGTTATGCTTCCCAGCAGTTTTATCTAAGGGCATATAAAGAGAAGCACCTGGGAGATAAGGGAGACTATTATTTATCACAAGGGCAGTTGGGCAGGGTCTAGCAGTAACTTATATTTCCTTGTGACTTTTTGGGTTGTTACCCAGGACATACACTTGAGGGAAGGGTTAATGTCAGTTCAAGGTCTCTGCTAGCAACTTGGCTACCCCAAATGGTTGCCAAGTCAGCAACATTATGAAGTAGTTTACCCAAACCGTCAACAACAGCCAATCATTTTCAAGATCACATGATCAGAAGTGAGAGCCCCTATTGAATGTCCACTAAAAATCTAGTCCAGTCATAAAAGTACTGACTCAATTATTATGAACTCAAGCACTGTATCTTATTTAGGATAAAATATTTTGACTGAAAGTAGAATTATACAAATATTTTTTGTACAAATTTTACTTAGCAATAACATATCAAACATTAATCATCACAGAAACCTGTTGGAAAAAATAATTATTCATAATGGTACATTGAAGCTGAGATGAGCAATGTTTCTGTGTTTTTCAAATATTGGAGCTAGGTGAATATTGGATCTATTATGTTACAATACATATTTCAAATTTAATTGAGGAAAAAACCTAACTACTTCATTGTAGAGTAAAATTATATTTTAAACGGGCTTCCCCTCTGAAAGTGAGGAGCTGGAAACTCACAGCATATAGATCTACTCTGAAACAATTGATTCAATTGAAGATTCCATGTTTTAATTCCACCCTAAACATATGTACTCCTGGTTCTCTCTCACCTGTCTTTTTTGCTTATGTAAGTTCTGAGCCAAAGTCCTCAATAGCGTAAGGAAAGGAACTCTGGTGATCCCATGCTCTGCACTCCCCTAGGGGTTCTAGGATAATAGATAACATATAATAGTGACTGTGCCCAATACCCTCTCACCACAATTGCAAAACTACTTCAATACCATTCTCGCCATTGGTAATAGCAACAACACTATTGTTGGTACATAGAGCAAAATTGTTAAAAAGCTTCATATGTATTATCATGCTCACCAATATTTTGCCACAACTCTAAAATTGTTATGGGTCTAAAAATACTCCACTTTTTGTGTTGAGAAAAAAAGAATAAAGGTTGATGAAGGTATCAATATTTTATTGATATTTGTTCATTTATATTTACTATATTATGATTTTGTGTATGCCTAAAATGCCTAAACCACCACCGTCTCCCAGAATTCTGATATTGATGTAGCAGAGAGCAATGCTAGGTTGAATGGTTGAACTCTGAGTGATCAAAATCTACAGTGTACCATAAATGGTCTCTAATGTAAATATGAACAAGGCTGCCCAAGAAAATTGTCAGTTTCTTGATTTCTTGATAATTAGCACTGTACATTTTTCACCTTGCCTTTACATTACATTGCACACACACACACACACATATATCCACATACATATATATATATACATATATATATATATATCCTTTTTAAAAAAAAAGATTCATCAGCAGTGATTATAGTCACTACCACAGATTTATATTAATGTCTTTCCTTTTTAATTTTCAAACTGTGACTGAGTTGCCACGATTACTGCATAGCTCTGGAGAATATACTATTTTACTTGTTGCATGACATTTTGATAATTTAATGACATTCACTCAAGTCCACTATTGTAGTTGGCTATGTCTAATGAGGCTAAAGAGCTTTTCACCTCCTAAGCATGTCAACTTCAAACGTTTCTGAAGAAATAGGCTTTACCTTTCATTCTGGCCTGTTTTTCACAAATACATGTTTTCTCATTAAAAAAAAATATTATGGATCAATGCAATTACATCATTAGTATTTGGAAAACAAGCCAAAGCTCAGGTTGTTATTAAATCCTCTAACTGGAACAGAACAACACAAAGTATAAGTTAGTAAATTAGAGAATGAACAAACCCAGGATCTGAACTGAAATACTTTGTATAGTTGTTATCCCCAGCATTCTTTAAATATACAACTCTCATTTTTTTTCTCTTAATGCTCTTTTCTTTAGCATACTATAGCTTTCTAGTTTAAGACAAAACAAGAGCCCTATTGTTTTTGTTTCTTTTTATTTTAATAAAGCATAAACTTACTCCTTTTTCCATAAATGAAGTCCCATATTCATTTTTCTTAAAATGTTATTATTCTATACAGATACCCTGATAAAACTAGTTTTTTTTTTTTTTCTTAAATTTGAAGAATGAAATGTCATAAAGAATATTGGGATATATCTTACCAAATAAAATCCCATATTTTCTTCTTTAATTGGAAACTTAATGATATTTTTAAAAACAAGAAATTTTGTTGATTAGCTCAGATCTTCAGAATTAAGCAAATGCCAGGGTGCCTGGGTGGCTCAGTCAGTTAGACGTCTGACTTCAGCTCAGGTCATGATCTCGGGATCCTGGGACTGAGCCCCATGTAGGGCTCTCTGCTCAGGGGAGAGAATGACTCTCTTTCTCTCAGTCAAGTAAATAAATAAAATCTTAAAAAAAAAAAAAAAAGAATTAAGCAAATATGTTAGGCAGACGAGCCTGCTTTGCACTGGCACTAAATGGTTGATATATTTTAGAAATAATACTTAAAAGTATAAATGGCCTTGGGGAAATGATCCCAGGGACATTAGAGGGACCTACTGTTAATTAAACAACTGTTTTATCTCATAGGGGAGGATATAGAATTTTCATGGAACTATCTATATTTTCTTTAAGTTATAATGATTGCAATTCAATATGTATTTCTCAATAATAGATATTTTCTGATGAGTCTATTGGGCACACTGGTCAGGTTCCTCAGGATTGTAATTATCAATATGCCAAGACTATGTGAAGAACATAAATTTTAATTTTTACCATAAGATTTTTGTACATTTTTGTGTAATAGATTTTGGTCCAATGCTGATAAAAGAAATTTGTACCATGTATTTGAAATTGGCATGATTTTTAAATTTCAGTTTTATTTCATTTTAAAATATTATTTTAAACACAAATTGTCCTAATAATCATCTTTTTCAAATGATTAAATACAACAAGTTAATTAAGCTGATAATCAACATGTAATTTATTGTTGTCTTAAGCCTTAAATAGTTTAGCTGTTGGTTTGTTTTAATATGAGAATATTGTAAAAAGTACCAAGATTCATATACTGTTCCATGGAAGCAGTGTCTTATAGTGTCTAACATGGTCAATGTCATAAAGAAGTTAAGTAATTTTTCTTTCTTTTTTTAGCACTTGGAATGTTTTATCCTTGAAATTTCTCAGACTACTTCATTTAGTAAGTAGAGACATCATTATTCTTTGCAGTGTTTTGTAATGAGCTAACAAAACTATGGAAATCACTCTATTTTATGAAAATGTATTTGTTATAGAACCAACTCATAAATAACTATAAGGTTAAAATGCCTACAAATTAGCACAATGGGAATGATTCCTAAAAATTCTAATGAAATCTAAGGGGGACAAAAAGTCTTGAAAAGGCCATAGGAGCTCAAGGTTAATCTAAGCACGAGCAGTGGGTTTAACGAATAGAAAACTTCAACACTTCCTAGTTTTACTTCCTTCTCGAAAAGAAATACGAAGTTCCCTGCTACATTTGCAAAAGTTAAAGGACTATTCCTTAATCCTTATTTTCCAAATAAGTTCACTAACAATGGGAAGATGGTTTAAAGTATTTTTTTAATCTTCAATTGGATACATAATTAGTAAGAAAATCTCTAACCATGTCAAAGAAAAAGTTATAAGAAAATGTATTTTATTTATTTTTTAATTTAAAATCAGTTTAATTAACACACAGTGCATTACTAGTTTCAGAGGTAGAGTTTAGTGATTCGTCAATTGCATACAACATCCATTTCTCATTATATCAAGTGCCTCCTTAATGCTCATCACCCATTTAGCCCATTCCCCCACCCACCTTCCCTGCAGCAACCCTCAGTTTGTTTAAAAGTCTCTTGGAGTGCCTGTGTGGCTCTCAGTCCTTAAGTACCTGACTTCTGCTCAGAGTCCTGGGATCTAGCCCTATGTGGGGCTCTCTGCTCAGTAAGAAGCCTGCTTCTCTTTTTCCCTCTCCCAGCCCCATGCTTGTGCAAGCTCTCTTTCTTTCTGTCAAATAAATAATCTTAACAAAATTTTTTAAGTCTCTTATGGTTTGTCTCCCTCTCTGATTTTGTCTTATTTTACTCTTCTTTCCCTTTTCCTATGTTCCTCTGTTTTGTTTCTTAAATTCCACATATAAGTGAATCATATGATATTTATCTTGTATGTGATCTATCTTACTTCATACCTGTATCAAATAAAATAACTATACATCATATAAAGGATAGAGTTACAAATTCAGCAAGAAAATAAGTGGAAAGTGGTGCATTACTAAATTTATATGTCAAGCTTTTATTCTTTTAATATTTATTTGTTTATTTATTTATTTATTTGAGATAAAGAGAGCAAGGGAGAGTGGAGTTAGAAGGAGAGAGAGAGTAAGAGAGAGAGAGATTGAGATTGAGATTGAGTGCAGAGCCTGACATGGAGCTCCGTCTCAAGACCCTGAAATCATGAACTGAGCTGAAATCAAGTCAGCCACTTAACCCACTGAGCCATCCAGGCACCCTTTGTTTTTTAAAAAGATTGAATCAAAGTTTTATAAGATCTCAACAAGAAAACTGTGAAAATCAGCTTGTCCAAGTATATGGTGAACTTCAATGGAGTTATCCCTAAATTATCTGTTCCTAAATAAATATCACTTTCTCAACCCACACACACGTACAAAATTCAGATAAAATACTTTGTATAAGCTCACTGTATAAGTGTCCAAATGCCACTCTATAATAGTCTAGTTCCTTACCAGTTCCTAATGTCACAAACAATACATTCCCTGACTATAGATTACTGCCATCTTGTGGGTAGTTCATCATAACTATTTTAGCCCCAAATTTTCCAGTTGTATTTTTGTATTTACCTAAAGACAAATCAACGATTCTTTTCTGATAGACTTTTTTGGTTCATCTATGAAGTGGCAGGCACTGTGAAAAGCAGCAGGTTTCAAAGTTAAAATAGACACAGATCCCATTCCAAAAAGATTACAGAGCAATTCTCGTTTAGTGAAATTTCATTTTGAAAGAGTAAAGAATGAAGACATGCCAGTTAAAGAGGGTGTCTAGTTGCTCTTGAACAAAGATAAAATATTACCTTACATGTGTCTAGGTTTTGGTCCATAGATTTCAGTTTTAGATTTTAATATGTGAGTGAATCCAGGGGATATCAAGCTCTTAGAGGATGATGACCACAAATTAAACTCATCCGAAAGTGGTGTGTAAATGTGACAGGCATGTAAACAGTAAAGGTGTGTAAAATACTATTTGTGTGCTTTAAATTGAGGGATATATCCTCTTCTTTTACTTTTTTTGTTTGAATATAGTTGACACGCATTTTGTCTTGTTTTGTTTTAAATAAATCCTTGCATGTGGGGTTTGAACCTGAGATCAAGAGTCACATTACAAGAGTCATTTCTAAGGATTCATGTAATTAGATTGAGCCAACTCAGATTGCTCAGAATAATCTCCCTATCTTAGAGTCTCTAGAATTTTTACACTTAGAAAACTCCTTTTTTTCCATATAAAGGAACATATTCACAGGTTTTGGGGATTAGGGCCTGGACATCTTTAGGGAGCCATTATTCTCCCTGTCATATTGATCTCTCAAAAAGTAATATGGAACTCATAAAATTTCTAATTAAATTGCAATTCATAATTATTTTTAATAGCATCAAAAAATGAGGACTTAACTATTCATCCCTAGACTTAAAAAGAAATAGCAAATTAAACCCAATGAAAATGGGAGGAAATAACAAAGAAAATATTAGAGATTAATGAAAATAAAATGCATGTACAGAGAAGAATATTAGTGGAGCAATACTGATTCCTTGAAAATAATTAAAATTTCACAATACTCTGGCAAGATATACTCAGAAAATAAAGTGAATAATATTCTAAAAAAGATAGTGAATAATAAATAACAAAAATAAAAAATAAGTAAAATAAATAAAATACCCTTCAGGTGTTCCAACAAAAAAAGAGTAAGTGTCAAAAGAAGATAACAATGTGATGAATGAAATTTTAAAACCCTGAGCAAAAAATATAACTTTCCAAGGCTGACTCAAGAAGAAAAAGATAATTGGATTAGACAATTTTTTTAAAGAATGAATCAGTAGTCAAAAGAAATCCCCCCAAAATATAGAACCAGATGTCTTCACCAGAAAATTCTACCAAACAATTAAAAATGAAACACACACACTATCAAGTCTTTACAAACTGCTTTTGTGTGTAAATAATAGAAGAAATGTTATTGTTCTGAAATTATTTTATTAAGCTGAATCACTATTCAGACCTAATACCAGTAAATTCTGTACTAGGAAGGAATATTGCCAACTTTATTCTTGAACATCAATGTAAAGATACAAAATTAACTATTAGGAAAAATAATTCAGGAATGCATAAAAATGATAACATGTAATGACCACATTTGACATTAGAAAACTGGTCAATCCTTTACCATTTTAAGAGATTAAACATAAAAAATCATGATATCGGTGTGCCTGGGTAGCTCAGTGGGTTAAGCTTCTGCCTTTGGCTCAGGTCATGATCTCAGGGTCCAGGGATCAGCCCTGCATTGTTGGGGAGGAGGAGGTTCTGCTCAGCAGGGAGCCTGCTTCCCCCTCTCTTCCTGCCTCTCTGCCTACTTGTGATCTCCCTCTCTATATATCAAATAAATAAGCAAAATATTTAAAAAAAGAAATCATGATATCTTTTTATTAGGTGCACACAAAGAGTTTGATTATATTTTACAGTCATTCTTTACTCTCAGCAAAGAATCTATTGATTATAATTATCTATTGTTATTATCTATCACTATGTTGCAAATTACCAATAATAAACAGTAATAAACATTGATTACCTCAAAATTTCCATGGTTTCAGAATTAATTTTATCCAGGAGGTTTTGGATCAGAGCCATTAACTAGACTGCACTCAAGATATGCTCTCATTTGTATGTGGGATCTAAAAAAGCTAAGCTCATGGAAACAGAGTAGAATGGTTGTTGCCAGGGGCAAAAGGAGATGGGGTGTGGAGGGAAGATGTTGGTCAAAGGCGTAAACTTCTAGTTATGAGAGGAAGATCTAATGATGACTATGGTCAACAATATTGTATTATATACTTGAATGTTGCTAAGAGAGTAAGTCTTAAATGTTCTCACCACATGCACACAAAAATGGTAATTACGTGTGGCTAAGTCTCATATGGTAATCATTTCACAAGCTATATCAAATCATCACATTGTACACCTTAAACTTGTACAATGTTATTTGTCAATTAATATCTCAGTAGAGCTAGAATAAAAAAGACTTAGGCTAAGAAGGCTGCAGCTATCTGGCACTAAGCTGGAGCTGGTTGATCAGCTTCCCAAAGGTAACACGCACTGCTGTTTAGTTGGTTCTGACTACTGGCAACTTGCCCTGTAAATCTTTTCATAGGGCTGCATTGAGTTCTCATGACATTCAGCTGGCTTCTCCAAGAGCAGTGATTCTAAAGAACAGGATGTGAGACCCAATATCTTCTTTTAAATTCAATCTTTGTATTTTTTTAACAAGAACTTTTTTTTTTTTAATTGAGGTATATTTGACAATTAAGAATTGTATATTTTTAAGGGGTACAATTTGATTATTTGTTATGCATACACACTGAGAAATAATCACTACATTCAAACTAATGCACATATTCATCCTTTTGTTATTTCAAACTTGTAGATCACCCATTTCCATTTAGGCAAAATAAGAAGGAACTACATAAATACCTGAATACCAGGAGATGGGGCTGACTGGGGGCTATTTTGGAGACTCATTACTAAAATGGCAACTTTCTTAATTCAGTGAAGTGTATCTACATTAAAAAAAAAAAGAAAGAAAGAAAGAAAGAAAACTAAGGCAATTCATAAGACTTGACGGGAAACTTTGGAATATTTTTCTGTGTGATGCAGTAAGGCGAGTTAAAAAAACACCAAAAAGATAAAAAGGTTAGAGTGAAGGAAAAATTGATGGTATTTGCAGAAAATAGTACATGTACAATGCTAGATGTTTTGTTTTATCATTATGTATCTCTGCATGGATAAATGACTATACAGGCATACCTTAATCATTGTGCTTTGCTTTATTGCACTTTGCAGATACTGCATCATTTTTTATTTTTATTTATTTATTGAGACAAAGTGAGAAACAGGCTCCACACCCAGCATGGAGTCTGATGCGGGGCTTGATCCCATGACTCTGAGATCATGACCTGAGCCAAAATCAAGAGTTGGGCACTTAACCAACTACAACACCAGAGGACCCTGCATTTTTTTTTTTTTTTTTTTTTTTTTTTTACAAATTGAAGCTTTGTGGCAACCCTGCATTGAGCGAGTCTGTCAGTGTCATTTTTCCAACAGCATTTGCTCTTTTATGTTTCTGTGTCACATTTTGGTCATTCTCAAAGTATTTCAACCTTTTTCATTACTATTATATTGTGGTGATCTGGGATAAGTGATTACTACTTGATGAAAGCTTGGATGATGGTTAGTATATTTAGCAATAGAGTATTTTTAAAATTAAGGTACATGCATTATTTTCTTAGATATAATATTGCACACTTAATAGACTACAATATACTATAAACATAACTTTTATAGGCACTGGAAAACCAAAATTTATTTGACTTACATTACTGCAACATTCACTTTCTTGTAGTGGCCTGGAAACAAGCCCCACATCTCCAAGATATGTTTGTGTGTGTATGTGTGTGTGTGTATATATATATATATATATATATATCTGCATCTGATATATATGGATAATTAACAAAGAGTATAATACACACAACTCAGGTTTTCAGTTCAATGATTTTTTGATAATTTTATATAACTATACACATACACACAAAACAAAAAATACTAAATTCTTCCACAGAGTTTCCTCATGACTTTTATAGTCAATTTCCCTCCCCCTAAGGCAACCAGTTTCTGATTTCTATCACCATAGATTTTTGTTTGGTTCTCTAAAAGTTCCAGTGAATTGAATCACATAGTGAGTGGGATTTTGTGTCTGTATGCTTTCACTCAACTAAATGTTCATCATGAGGGTGAGTGACTCAATTGTTTATTCTATTTTTAGTGGTATTATATGCATAAACCCAAATCTGTTTATATGCTTATTAATGAGCATTGGGCTTGTTTCTAAGTTAGACTGTGATGACTATAGCTTTAATAAGCATTCATGTACTTATTTTGCATATTGCATATTTTTTTATTATTCTTGGGTGAGAATCTAAGAGTGAGATTTCTGGGTAAAAAGGTCATAAGTAGAGTCCCACCCTCTGACTACAGAGAGGACAAGAGGGGCAGGATGCTGAATCAGCCAACGGTCAGGGACTTAGTCATCAAGACTATGCAATGAAACCTACATAAAACCCAGAAGAACAAGGTGCAGGGGCTCCGTGGTTGCTGAACACGTGGAAGAGCAGGGTCTTGAGCTCCACTGGAGAGGGCATGGGAGCACCACACCGTTTCTGTAGACTTGGCCCTATGCATCTCTTCCTCTGGCTGTTGATGGTCTCTCCAGTCCTCATTGTCTCCATTATGAAGGCTTGCTTTGTGGCGGCACATCTGATCTACCCTGGAGAATTTTCCACATGTGCTTGAGAGGTGAATGCTGGGGGTGGAAGAGAGAATAAAAGTGCCTATAAGAATAGCCACCAAACTCCAGGAACCCAGAGAGCCTTGGGAGAAGTAAGAAAAGATTCCTGCTTCCGGGGAGGAGTCAAGATGGCAGAGAAGTAGCATGCTGAGACAACTTCAGCTAGCAGGAGATCAGCTAGATAGCTTATCTAAAGATTGCAAACACCTGGAAATCCATTGGCAGATCGAAGAGAAGAAGAACAGCAATTCTGGAAACAGAAAAACAACCACTTTCTGAAAGGTAGGACCGGCGGAGAATCCAAAGCGACGGGAAGATAGACACCAGGGGAGGGGCTGGCTCCCGGCAAACAGTGGAGCAAGGGCGCACAAAATCAGGACTTTTAAAAGTCTGTTCCGCTGAGGGAAATCGCTCCAGAGGCTAAACCGGACGGAGCGAAGCCCACGCGGGGTCAGCGTGGCCTCAGGTCCCGCAGGGTGGGGGTGTCTGAGTGTCACAGAGCTTGCGAGTATTGGAACGGTAAAGCCGGCTACAGAGACAGAGCCGACAGTAAGCTCGCAGCTCGGGGATACCTTGAACCGGTCGCAGGCTCGGTGAGCTAGGAGCACGGCCGGAGGTCGGGCAGACGGGAGTAGCTGGCGCTGTTCTCTGAGGGCGCACTGAGGAGTGGGGCCCCGGGCTCTCGGCTCCTCCTGGTCGGAGACCAGAAGGCCGCCATTTGTATTCCCGTCATCCAGAACTCTACGGAAAGCGCTCAGGGAACAAAAGCTCCTGAAAGCAAACCCGAGCAGATTACTCAACCCGGCCCCTGATAAGGGCGATGAAATTCCGCCTGGGGCAAAGACACTTGAGAATCACTACAACAGGCCCCTCCCCCAGAAGATCAATAAGAAATCCAGCCAATACCAAGTTCACCTACCAAGGAGTGCGGTTTCAATACCAAGGAGAGCAGCAGAATTCCAGA
>NC_081562.1:89767912-89772920 GCF_022355385.1 Mustela nigripes | reverse complement strand
GCAAACTCAACACCCAAAGAACAAATAATCCAATCAAGAAATGGGCAGAGGACATGAACAGACATTTCTGCAAAGAAGACATCCAGATGGCGAACAGACACATGAAAAAGTGCTCCATATCACTCGGCATCAGGGAAATACAAATCAAAACCACAATGAGATATTTCCACAATGATTTACCTACATTTTGATTAGAGATTACATAGGATAAAAATAATTCTTAATTGCTAGATTCCATCCCCCCCAACAATCCTGAGAATTTGTATAATTGGTGGGGAAATTTTCTGATTATTTATTTATTTAAGAATGTCTCATCTTAATTATGCAAGAGGACAAAATCCCTTTAAGATGCCCCTTTCACCTAAAGTGTTTAATACACTTTGTGGGGTTTAAACTTAAAAGAAATTTGCATCTTGCATCTTGCATCTTGCAGCAAACCCTGGAGACCAATCAGAAACTCACATAACACTCCTCTGTTGTTGCCATTAATCATCTTTTTCCTTGGAGAATATTTATATAAATATTTTTAATTCAAGATGAAGTCATCCTCAGGGTAGCATGTTTGAAGCCAGTTTACTCTGATGGTTTCCAAATAGTATGATTCCCACTGGATGTCTAAAATAATACTCCATTTCACAATTAAGTGTAGCAGCTAGGGGGATGCCTATGAGAGAAAGAATTATGCCTTTGAGAAGGTTAATGAGAAGATGGGATCCCACTGGTCTCAAGATGCAATTGGGGTATAGGGTAGACAATTCCTCAAACTTCTTTAGACAAATTGATCTTATTTTGGCATAATTAGCTATAGGTTACATCAAGGCAAACAGATGATTCCCACGGGTGGAATGAAACTTTTATATCCTTCTATGAATTATCTTAAATAAAGTCTTTGTAAAATAACCCTTGATTTTAATCAGTCTCATTGGGCCTTATTAAAAGTGAATTTAGTCAAAGAACTAAATTAGGAAGAACCTTAGGAAATCCCTGAATAGGTGATTACAGAGTAACTCAAGCTTGAAATAGTTTTAAGTAATACATTAAACGTTAAAAAATATAGTCAGAGACAAGTGTTTCTTTAAATTTTCTGTACTTGTCATATACACACAGATAGACACACAACACACATGGGTTTGCAAGAATCTCTTGGGTAGATGCTGATATCAGAGTAGTTCCCAAAGAGCCCACATGTTAAAGAAAGAAAAAAAAAAAAAAACTATTTGAAGGTGGAATTTATGGCTTCCAGTTTAAACTCATTTTACATTCCTTAATCTCCGCAAGTTAGTTTGGAATTTATTTATTTTTATTATTCCTTCGGTGGAAATAGTGATCTTATATTATTCACCATGTTTGGTAAATGTAGCCTAGAATAAATGTGAAAAAATAAAAGCTGTTTTTCTGAAACGGTTTCCTTTATGTATATACACATTTGAACTACAGTTTCTCTCACTTCTAGCACATACATATAAAATGATATTTTACCCAATTCCCTGAAAGTTAAAATATATTTTTTCTTTTAAAATCAGTTTGAATCTTGGAACACTGAAAACATAAAATAAAAAATAAAAATAAAGTCAGCTTGAATAACAAGATACAATTAAATAATTCTCTTGAGATACTGCAACAATTTTATGGGAGAGTTCAAAGAAGATATTTCCATTAGTCAATCAGACAAACATGTCGTAATCTTTACTTTCCTCAGTTGATATACTGTTATTATTTATAATACCTTCAAGCATATATATATATATATATATATATATATATATATCAGAAAAAAACTTTATATATGTAAACATTATATAATGTATATATTCTTCATATATACTGCATATATATTATATGTAAAATATATATATATATATACACGCACAAAACATCTCAGGGCTATTGTTTGATTAGACTGAGTAGGTGTTTTGAACTACATTAGAAACTATGTTGAGTATGATGCACTATTTTCACCTGCCCTCTTTAGCCAGAACAGCTATAAAACAGAATGATGAATTAATTTTAACATTAATGTTCCTAAGACTCGGTGTCAATTAAATACCAAAATCACATCACAAACAACCTATAATAACAATTAAGTATACACAGGATTTGAGGAATGGCTATCAAAAACAGTCTTATTCAAGTCTTCCCAAGACATTTATTATGCTCAGTCATCTTAAAAGAATTTTTCTCCTGTCTCCCACCATGAGTTAGTGATAACGTTGCAAGATAGTCATTGGGAGGAATTCTGTGATTGTAATAACTAATGTTGGTAAATATGAAAGAAGAGAGGGAAATTGAGAATAATGAGTCTGTAATTTACCTAAAACAATGCAAAATGGACTGCCTTCAAAATAGGAAATTCTCATTTGATGAAACTAGTCAAGTATAGCCTAACTCTTATTGATTTAGGAAATAAACACTATGTTAACTGGTGGTCAAAAACAAAATACTTTTATCTTTTGTTTGAAGCTAATCCCAGACACTAAATAAATTATAATTTACATATTTCTTTTACATTTCCCAGAATCTTCTATCACTTAGAGATGGGGAATTTCTTATTCTAAGAGGTGCAGTGTTCTAAAGCTTTAAAAGTTTTGAAGCTTTTGGGGCACCTGGATGTCATAGTCAAGTTAAGCCTCAGACTCTTGATTTTAGCTGGAGTCATGATTTCAGGGTCCTTATCTTAAGAGTCCTGAAATTGAGTCCTGCATCAGGCTTGCGCTCAGTAAGAGTTTGCTTAAGACTCTCTTTCTCCCTTGGGGTGCCTGGGTGGCTGAGTTGGTCAAGCATCTGCCTTTGGCTTGCTTAATCCTGAGGTCCTGGGATCCAGCCCCACATTGAGCTCTCTACTCAGCAGGGAATCTGCCTCCTTCCCCCTGCTCATGCTCTCTCTTACTCTCTATCTTAAATAAATCAATAACATCTTTGGGGGAAAAAAAGACTCTCTCTTCCTCTCCTTCTGCCCCTCCCCTCCCCGTGTGCTCTCTCTTTCTCTCTAAAATAATAAATAAATCCTTAAAAAATTTTAAAGCTTTTCCCTAAAGTGGATAGATACTCTTGTCATTGTTTTTACTTAAATAAGAATTTAATGATAGGTTATCAGATGATTATGGAACAGAAATTATTCTTAAAGAAATGTTTAACTTTAGTGGTCTATCTTATAATGTTCATGCATATAAACAATTCTCCAAAAGATTAGAAATCATATTCTACCTAAAAATAGAGGATGGAGGTCAGGAAGGAGGGAGACAATAGAGATTTAAATTTTAGATACCCTCATCTAGTGCTTAGTACTTTCAAATGCAAAATGCATTGTGTTTTCTTATGTCAGAGAAGTACCTTAAATGATTTAATCTAACAGAATTCAAAGTGAATCCTTTCTATATGATTCCTAGATCACTTACCAATTGGGATACACTTGAATATATTTGTCAATTGAGAATTTAGTATTTTTGAAAGCAGTCAATTTCATTTTCTAAAACTTCTGCTTCTTGGAAAGATTTTCTTTATACTGAGCAGAAAAGTGCTTACTTCCATTGTTTTAAATTCTATGCTTTCCATCTTTGAGTATAAGTCAAGCCTCTTCAAAAAATCCTTTAAATGTGTAATGATAATGACTTTGTCTTCTTGTATAATATTCAACTTCCTTAATGACTTCAGTCAAACCTCGTCATGCTGAACACAGCAATTCTGCCCACCCCTAGGAACTTGCTCTATACTTCATCTGAGTCTTTCAAATGTGGTAACACTTAGAATTGAACAAAATACTCAATCATTTTTTAAAAATATTTATTTAGTGCTATATAGCTCTTCTTTGAAGGATGGAAATCTAATCTTTGAATTTGTAGGACTGAAAATTGTGAAAATCAGTGATGGCCATGACAATAGACATCTCTCCTCTCAAGAATCTTATAAGTTATTGTAGAGACAGCAGGGAATTATGTATGCTTTAGAGAAAAAATTACAAAAAAATGAGTCATATGTGATATGTTTTTATTTGGTATATGCATAAAATAGAGTGAAGGACACAAGAGGGAATGATCATATTTCTTTGGGTAAATTTTAAATAATTGTAATCAGTGCTTATGTCTTGAGAACTAAAATGTCACAAAGTATCAGATTTTCTTAAGTGTAAACATGTCCAGGCATGACATACATTCAGAAAAAATCACCACAAATTACAGCCATCAGATGGCACTACTTGGGAGCTTTTCAAATGACAAGTCTATCTCCTAATCCTGCACAGTAAAATAAACTGCCCCTAAATAAATTTCTTTAAGTGGTAGAGTATAAATATAGTTATATGTCATTTCCTTTTTATAACGCATTTTTTGGCAGTTGGTAACTTGAATTGACATATGGTTTGTATTGAAGATGTATAACGATGAAAATTTATAAGTGTACTAAATTTTATTCTGAGTTATTATCCCCATTATCAGATTAATCAAATTTTCAGATCAATCAATAATTATTAACAAATATTTGGCATCTACTTTTCCCTACTGGCAACTGTATGTAGAAATTGAGAAGAAACTTTTTGTCTTATGTAAGCATTATCTTAAAAAATTCAAAAATTAAAACATAATGACCGTGTATGTATTGCTATCTTTGGAAAGAGCCTGAACACTAACCATATACTTTGGTTCCTGTATCTGAGAAATTTCTTTTGAGTCATTCTATCTGGTCAAAATGATTACTTTTTCATTGCATAATTTGTTCAGCTCTTCTTTCTGAGGAACATAGAAAAAAACCTCATAAAATTAAAATCCTCAGCAATCCTGGCTAAAGACTTTTGGTACTTAAAATTGGTTTGGAGGTGCACCTCGGTGGTTCAGTTTGTTAAGCATCTGTCTTCAGTTCAGGTCATGATCCCAGGGTTCTGAGATTGGGCGCCATGTCTGGCTCCCTGCTCAGTGGTGAGTTTGCTTCTCCCTCCCCCTCTATACTTCCCCCTGCTCATGCTCTCTCTTTCTGTCTCTCTCTCAAATAAATAAATACAATCTTTCAAAAACTTAGT
>NC_081562.1:89754899-89767902 GCF_022355385.1 Mustela nigripes | reverse complement strand
TTTGGCTGTGGAAGTGACATCAAGTTGTCTTAACATGGGGAAGCTAAGTGCTGGGCCAGTCTCAGAGAAGTAGGCATGTACTAGAAAGCATCACATTAGTGTCCATAACTTTTTCTTACTTAAATTCAGGATCTATACAAATCTCTTTCTTACCACTTATTTTACAATAAGGTAATTTGTAAGGTTGCTTTTTGAAACGTCTCCTCATTTTTCTAACCCAAAAGTCAGTATTGATTTATCTTCTGTGGTATGTGTGGAAAATATTCTATAAACTTTTGACTTGGGGATAAACTGCTTTGAATTCAAGAAATAAAATGTTACACAAGTTTGGTAAAGAAATTTTTTTCACCTTTTCCCCTGAAGATTCAGTGTCATTCTGAAATTCTGGGGAAATGAAGTTTGAGAAACATTACTTCTGGTGTGAACATGAATGGATATCTTAATAGTTTTTGGAGTAGATAGCGACAGTAAACCCTCTCCAAATGGTTTTGCAGGGCAGTGAGTATTTGATAATGAGAGCAAAACAATATAAGAGATCAGACACCCTGTGGTGACTGGCAGCTGTTGGACTGGAGTTGGGGGTGGGGAGTACATATGAAAAGTATATGTTATGTGTCTCAGACACAACTAAAAGAAAGCTTTGAAGGGGGTGAGGCTCTGCTACTGCAATACCTACAAAGACTTCAGTCATTTCCTTCTTTTGAACTTTCTCTTATTTGAGCTTACCACATCATCATCTACAACCACAAATACTTCTCAACAGGAGGGAACACATGTTCATATTGTTCAGACACAGGAGATAAATGAATTTGTTCAGCTTCTACTTGCAGTGAAGTTTAGTTTCTAAGTTGAAAATATCCAGCTGAATCTTTTCCAGTTTTAATTCTATTGATAAACATCCAGGTTCTGATCATCATTATTCTAAAACTTAGGACCTGGATGGTAATTTGACTATGATGATAAAACTGAGCAAAACAATATATTGTGTATTCAATACAAAAGAAGACAGAAGAATGGAAGGGAGACAACCACAATGTAAAAATAAGATAACTAGGAAAAAACTTGCATAACAGTGTCATACTTCTATCATCAAATACTCACTGCCCTGCAAAACCATTTGGCTGTGGAAGTGACATCAAGTTGTCTTAACATGGGGAAGCTAAGTGCTGGGCCAGTCTCAGAGAAGTAGGCATGTACTAGAAAGCATCACATTAGTGTCCATCATCAGCTCAGCAAAAACACACACACACACACACACACACACACAGAGACACACAGACAGACAGACAGATACACACACATATGCATGCACATTATATAATATTTTACCCAAAATAGTGAATGTAAGGTAACTGAGAGGACCAGTGACTCATGATATGGGTATCAGTTTTATCACATTCTACAAAGTGAAGTGAATTCTTGGTTATCAATTTTAGCTGCTTCACTTTCTGTCCCCTTGAAGTATTTTGATTTTGATCTTTGTTGAACATTAATGATAAGAATACTGAAGAATTGCTATTAGAAAACAGTATGGTTAAATAATCAGAATAACTGTTAAGCAATGAAAACCCATTGCTTGTGTATATGAAAGCTGAAACTTATGTATTTATGTCCACAGGACTTAACTTACTTCACAACACTATTTTAATTAATTGATTCACTTGAGTATGAGAAGTTAGGGCACATAGAACACTAAACTATGCCCGGAAGCAGGCTCACAAATACAATAAAATCTTTTGCAGAAAAATCAAGTTTTGGGTGCAAAAGAATGTCTCAAAACAATTTACAAGGCAGGGATTTTTATAAAATCTTATTTCTTATTAATTTTATTAATAGTAGCTATTATTGCATGGCTACTCAGTGTCAGTACATGAACTAGGTGATTTTTAATAATGTTTTTAATAATTTTTAATAATGCATTTAATCACCACAAACCATAAACCCTACCAAAAGGAAAATAATTTGTTCTTCTGTTATTGCAATTTGATAAACATATTAAAAGGTGTAGTGCATTTGAATGGAATTCTGTAGAAAAATCTCCATCTCACTTATGTTTATTACAAAGGGGATTTTTTTTTAAAGATTTTATTTATTTATTTGACAGAGAGAAATCACAAGTAGAGGGAGAGGCAGGCAGAGAGAGAGAGGGAAGCAGGCTCTCTGCTGAGCAGAGAGCCCGATGCGGGACTCGATCCCAGGACCCTGAGACCATGACCTGAGCCGAAGGCAGCGGCTAAACCCACTGAGCCACCCAGGTGCCCAAAAGGGGATGTTTTGCACTGGAAGATACATGACGGAGTTCCTCAAGTCCTTCTAGCCCATGAGCTTGCATATCCAAACAATGGTAATGGTAGGATACAAAAGGAACCTGAAATTATTGCTCAGTCCACTAAAAAGATGGATTTTTTTTCATTTTTAAGATAATAGGGACATTTAAACCTAAATGCAAATGAAGAATTGTCATATTACCTCACATAAAACATTATAAAATATTTGTAATGGTGGATGCTCTGATGAACAAATACTTAAATGATAGTTTATTGTATGTTTTGTTTTTCACTCATAGCACTAAATGAATATAAGTAGAAAAAGATAGTAAAAATGACTAATTATATTCAGTTCAAGTAATGGATTATAGGAAATTTTCATTGGATAATTTTGAAAAATAGTCACACTCAAACACGACTATGTAAATATGTTCTTGGGACTTGTATCTATAGTCTTTCATCTGCTAATTAATTTAAAATGTTAAATTTGTAATTGTGAAGGCTATTCTAAAAAAAGAGACCAATTGTAGAGTTCTAAAAAAAACTAAATTAGAGGTGAGGTGAATGTCAACCTATGATAAGAAGGGATTGATGGGACAAGATTTATATTTTTCTCTTTTCTGTGTGGTAGATAGTTCTAGCATTGGTCTTGAAGAAGCTACCATTCTCCAGAGTCAGAAAATGAAAGAGAGAAAAACAATTATTGAAATATAAATTCCTATTTTATATTGATATCAATTCATACCTATACTTTACCTCCTTTAACTATCACAAATATCTCAAATACTTCTGTAAAATAAACTTGTAACTTTCACTGACAGTATCACCTCCTATATCCCTTCAGCTTTGCCATTTTATGATCCAATGCCAGATGCATTCCAGATGCCACAAATCTAGATCACTATTCCTGAGGGCATTTCCATAAGTCTGCTACAGTTAGCAGTGAAGTAATAGTGTCTCAATCAATGATTTATTAGAATAAGTGTGTACGTATATAGACCTATGTAGTAATACATTTTAGGATTGTGTTTTACACTATTTCATCCATAAAAATAAATTTTGGGGCCATTTTATGCTACCTGCCATAATAATTGACAATTTAGTGTCCTTTCCTTGCCTGTGTCATTTTCCCACTCCGAGTCCTTTTCAAATAAATAACTTGCACTGGTATTAAGACTTGACTCTGGGGTAAACAACACTAAGATAAAAGTCAAAAGTTAACCCTAATTTTTACAATATATCACTGAACATTTACATTTTTGGTCACCTCACTTCTCCAAAGTTGCCATAAGAAATCAGTATTTGTTTAAAAGTTATTTAGTTTAAGGGTGCCTGTGTGGCTCAATCAGTTAAGCATCTGCCTTCAGCTCAGGTCATGATGCCAGGGTCCTGGGGTCAAGCCACACATTGGGTTCCCTGCTCAGTGAAGAGTCTGCTTCTCTCTCTTCCTCTGCTTGCTGCTATGCCTACTTGTGCTGTCTATCTCTCTGACAAATAAATAAATAAAAGCTTTAAAAAAATAAAGTTATGTAGTTTAATCTCTTATGGAAGTCTTGTTCTTCATTACTTGGGGATCAAAAATATAATAGTTAATTAGCTAGAATAAATGGGCAGTCCCTAAAGGATATTATATTCAAACCCATACATTTAAACAAGGTTTACAATGGGAGTAACAAGAGTGAATGTCAAATAGGGAGAAAAATCTCTCAAACTTCATTCATATGAAAACTCAGGCACTGAGTGAATAAGAGCAAGGGAAGAATTTAGTTTTGGATAAAAAATTAGGATCCCACCAGATTTACAAGTTAGACACTTTAAACACTTCAGTAGTTTAAATATTAGAATTGTATTATAGTGTATATCACTCACAAGTATTTGTTAACAGTTGATTATTTAAGATGCATGATTATTAAGTATAGAGAGCTAAGTAAGGGAGCATATGCCACTTAACTTAAATTCTAACAGCATGTATTTGACACCGGAAGTGTAAGGATTACTTCCTATTCATTTTTAATTTCTTCCCACAAGAATATTTCATGTTCCTCAGTGATACGAGGGATACGAACCTTAATCTTAGTACCAATGGAGATAGAAAAAATGAATACTGTCAGGCTCCTGGGTGACTCAGATGGTTGGGTATTTTCCTTCTCTCAGGTCATGATCTCAGGGTCATGGAATCTGCATCGGGCTCCCTGCTCAGTGGGGAACCTGCTTCTCCCTCTGCCTCTATCTCTCTGTCTCTCATGAATAAACAAATAAAATCTTTTAAAAAATGAATACTGTCTAGGACAAGAAGTGTTTGTAATTTATTGATTAAATGAAAGATAAATTATTTAAATATCCTATTGCATAGTTGCTTTTTGCTTAAATGCATTGAAAAATGTAAACATTTACAAATGTTTCCCAATTGGATGCAATACATACTTTAAGAAAAATGTATATTTGTAGAGGGATTATAAAACATTGGGTAACTTTTCTGTATAAATAGTGTAAGTTTCATCTACTATGGCTAGGTTAGGCCATTTGTCTCAGAGGGTTCTTCTGTGTTACTCTTTGAAAGGCTTCCTTTACTTCTTTGTTCCGCAAGGTGTAGATAACAGGATTCAGAGCAGGTGTGACCACTGTGTACATGAGTGCAGTTGCTTTGTCTGTTTCTGGAGTGTGTGCAGTCTTTGGCTGAAGATAAGTGAACAAGGCAGTGCCATAGAACAGAGAAACAACGAGGATATGAGATGAACAAGTGGAGAAAGCTTTGCGTCTGCCAGTTGCTGAAGGGATTCTCACGATGGTTACAAGAATCCTCAGGTAGGAGCATAGGATGAGCAAACAGGGAGTCATAATAAAGAGCACAGAGACAGCGAACATCACAATCTCAATGTGGGATGTATCAGTACAAGCCAGTTTCACTACAGGCATGATGTCACAAAAAAAGTGCTGAATCTTTCCTGTTCCACAGAAGGGCAGACTGAAGATGCGGGTGATCTGGGCTGACTCCACCACCACCCCAGTGGTCCAAGATGCCACAGCCAATTTCAAACACACACGAGGGCCCATCAACAGAGTATAATGCAGCGGATAACAAATAGCTACAAAGCGGTCATAAGCCATGGCTGCCAGCAGGCAGCATTCTGTCAGTCCCAAGATGGCAAATATGTACATCTGAGCTGCACAGCCCCCCACACTTATGGTCTTGGTCTCCTCCAGCAGGTGCACTAGCATCTGAGGCACCACACTGGTAATATAGCACATCTCCAGAAAAGACAGGTTAACTAAGAAGAAATACATGGGAGTGTGCAGGGAAGGGGTTACCCAGATCAGGGAGATGACGATGAGGTTTCCTCCCACAGTAAATGAGTAAATGACTAAGAACACAACAAAGAGCGCAGGCTGTAACTCTCCTAGAGAGGAAAAAGCCACGAATGTGAATGTGGTACAGAGGGACTGATTTCTACTCATTGTTGGCTCAGAGCCAGACATCTGTGGAGACAACAGAGAGAGCAGAAAATATTAAAGGGAATCCAGTCAGCTAGCACGGTTTTCTATCAAACTTTAGCGAAGGAGCTATCCTAGGATCAGTGGTCTTACAGAGAACATAGTCATTTGGGTTCCTTTTGATAAATCTTTCTAAATAAATGACCAATTAAAAGGGAGGCAGTATTTCTTCCTGATTTTGAGTTCTAGATCTTAGGGTATATTCACAGAAATTAAAAGAAAACAATGGCTTTAAGTTACATTATATATTTTTTGTTTTTATCATACTGACATTCTAGTCTTATACGCAGAGTGTTACATAAGTAATATAAGGAGGTATTCTAATTATAAATAAGTTATATAAAACTGAAGTGTATAGAGTAAAATATAATCATACTATATTCAGGTTCTGAATTCCACACTTTCCTTAAAGCCACAGTTAAGGGTTTGGAATGGAGTACACTCTAGCCATTTATTAATTCATTTTCATACATATTTTGACTCATTTAGATTTAAAAAGAATAAGTCAACAATTAGGCAGCTAAAATCCATGGAAATCAAAACTAACAGAATTTCCTTTCTACCACCTCAGTGTAATTTTACAGGACATTATGAGTAAGAGAACATACCTATTCATAAGGTGAATTTTCTTTTCCTTGTTGGGCTTTTAGACCTCCTATAATTGCAAATTGGTCATGGATATTGCCAGGCAATATTTTTATTCTGACCGAAGACCATAGGGATTGCATTCATTGAACAGCTTAATTAGATTTCTCTCAAGAGGGATTTCTTCAGAAATACAGCAATGAGCATTCTATGTAAGTTTGATTTTCATTTTTCGAACATATTTTCCAGAGATAACTCACTTAAGTTTCAATGTGTAAAACAATAAGTTTCTGGTGGATTCCCATCATACAATTGAAATAATTATTGCATCTATGAATATTTATGCAGTAATCTTTAAGCTCCTCAAATAGACTGTGACTGTTAAGGTTTTTGTGATATCATAGGCACAGTGCAGGGCTCCAAAGAAGGTTCCATAAACACCTCAGATGGTTTTCACTTTATTATTGGTGTTTGAATTAACAACACAAATAAACTGTCCTGATCAGGGCCATTCCAAATTTTCAGTGAAACTAATTAAAATAACATGGGGAGCTGGAGAGAAGAAGGGAGTTGGGGGAAATTGGAGGGAGAGACGAACCATGAGAGACTGTGGACTCTGAGCAACAATCTGAGGGTTTTGGATGGGAGGAGGGTGAGAGGTTGGGTGAGCCTGGTGGTGGGTGTTATGGAGGGCACGTATTGCATGGAGCACTGGGTGCGATGGATAAACAATGAATTCTGGAACACTGAAAATAAATTTTAAAAAAATATATACTTTTTTTAAATGTGAAAAATGTGTTTTCCTCCCTGTCCTCAAGAAGTGTAAAAATTTTTTCATTCTCAAGAATTCTCATTCTTCAAACCTAACACATTTTCTTCTTATTTTGTTTTTCCAGTTTTATGGAGATATAATTGACAAAATTATATATGCTTAAGTGCACAATTTGACAATGACAATTACATATGTGTATGAATTGTGAAATAATTACTACAATTGATAATGAAAACATACATTGCCACACATTGTTATCATTTTGTGTGTGATAAAAATCCTTTGGGTATGCTGTCTTAGCAAAGTTCAAGTATAAACAGTATTATTAACTATAGTTATCATCCTGTACATTAGACCCCCAGAACTTATTCATCTTATAACTGAAACTGTTGGGGTCAATTCCATGTTAAAACATGTTAACCCCCTAGGGCCTGCCTGGGCCTACTTAGCCATAGTGACTCCATGTTGCCTAGGTAGACATTTTGTTGTCTAGAAAAGTTACTGCTCTCGGTTCCAGGTAACTGTTACTAAAACACAACACCTAAAACAAGGCCAGTTCCAGGTAACTATTACTAAAACATACCTAAAACGAGGCCATTGGTAACCATTACTAAAACACACAGGTAGGAGACATCCAATTAGCCAAAGCATATGCAGATGTCTGTGATTGTGCCCTATAAAAACTAGCCTGTAAGACCAAGGGGCGTCGCTCTCTTCAGAGGCGGCCCTGGCCGGTCAGTCTGACTTCTAATGCTTGGCATAGAATAAAGCTTTACATAACTTTCACATTGTCTCAGCCTCATTTCCCTGGCCAGTCAGCCTAACTTCTAATGCTTGGCATAGAATAAGGCATTGCGGGGGCACCTAGGTGGCTCAGTGGGTTAAGCCACTGCCTTCGGCTCAGGTCATGATCTTGGGGTCCTAGGATCGAGTCCCGCGTCAGGCTCTTTGCTCAGCAGGGAGTCTGCTTCTCTCTCTCTCTCTCTCTGCCTGCCTCTCTGTCTACTTGTGATCTCTCTGTCCAATAAATGAATAAATAAATCTTAAAAAAAAAAAGAATAAGGCATTGTGTAACTTTGTTTCAGTCTCGTTCCTTTGATAACAGACCCAACAAAACCTTGTACCCTTTGACTAACATCTCGTCATTTCTCTCACTACACCCACCCTCAGCTCATTCTACTCTCTGTTTCTATGAATTCAATTTTTTTTAGACTCCACATAACTGAGATAATACAGTATTTTTCCATCTGTTTCTGGCTTATTTCACTTAGCATAATACCTCCAGGTCCATTCATGTTGTCAGAAATGTCAGGATTTCGTTTCTTTAATGGTTAAATAATGTCCGTCTTTGACATCGGTCTTAGCAATGATTTTTTGGATATGACACTGAAAGCACAGGCAAGAAAAGCAAAATAAATTGGACTACATCAGATAAAAAAGTTTCTGCACAGCAAAAAAAAGGCAGCTAAGAGCATGAACCAGAGTGAAGCTATTTATGAGTAAATAGAAATTAAGAAATGAAAGAAACCAATGGGAGCGACATATTACAGAATTTTGGCCATGAAAGGGAGGAGAAAGACAGGATGACACTTGGAGAAAAACAGAGGGCAAGATATCATTATTTATTATTGTTATTCATTGTGTTTTTAAGATGGAAAATCATGAGGATTTTTAAAATGTGTAAAGGAACTACCTGAAATAAAGCTCTTCCTCTATCATTTGGGAAATAAAGTTGTATAACCTTAATTTAAATTTTTGAATTAAAGCATTAACTTAGAAAACTGTGAACATCTCAGAGTAGAACAATTACAAAAAAAATTATCATACTAAGATCAGTGCTTCTAGTACTTAAAATGTTTGATTTGAGATAAAGATTAACTCAGTTATCTGCAACTCAGTGATACTACAACAATATTAAGGTAAAGCAACATGTCAAGGAATGAAACTGAACCACTTTCTTATACCAAGCATGAAAATATATTTAAAGTGCATGAAAAACCTAAATGTGAGAGATACAAAGCCCTTAAAATCTTGGAGGAGAACATAAGCAGCAACCTCTTTGACATCAGCTGTAGCAACTTTTTTTTTTTTTAAGATTTTATGTATTCACCTGAGAGAGAAAGGGAGCACACACAGTGGGGAGGAACAGAGGGAAAGGAGCCCAATGTGGGGCTTGATCCCAGGACCCCAAGATCACAAGCAGAAGACAGATGCTTAACCAAATGAGCCACCCAGGCATCTCCAGCTGTAGCTACATCTTAACTGACATATCTCCTGAAGCAAGGAAACAAAAGCAAAAAGCAACAACTTCTGCACAGCACAGGAAAGAATTAAAAAACTAAAAGGCAGCCTTCAGGGTGGGAGAATATATTTGCAAATGACAAGATGATGTAATTGATAAAGGATTTGTATCCAAAATCTATAAGGAACTTACCAAACAAATAATCCAGTTAAGATAGTCTTTGTTTTTATAATTTTCTTGAAGATTTTATTTATTTATTTACTTGACAGAGAGAGAGATAGCAAGCACAAGCAGGGAGAGTGGAAGGACAAGCAGGATCCCTGCTGAGCAGGTAGCCAATGCAGGACTCAATCCCAGGATCCCAAGACCATGACCTGAGCCGAAAGCAGTCGTCTAACCAACTGAGCCACCCATGCACCCCAAGATAATCTTTCAGTAATAATGTCAATGATGATGATAAATGGCCAATAATAGTAGCTAATATTTTGTGTTTATCATTTGCTAGATACATGCTTGAGAATTTATATTACCTCATTTAATTTTTATGACCACTCTGAAAGAATTAGTATTGGTATCTCCATGACAAACACCAGGAAGCTTAAAAACAGACTTCTTAAATAATTCCCAAGATATTATAGGTACAAAGCTATAGAGTTGGGCTTTGAGGTTAGCCTGTCTCCCTTAACACCAACATATGTAATATTTTTCCTTTCCTTTAAATGTCCTATGCTCTCTCTTCTGTATAAATTACACAAATAAAATGGTAGAAATAGATGTATGAAATAGATGGTAGAAATTGTATAAATAAACATTGTGAGGTGAAAATAAAATGAAAGAGAATGTATCACTCATTCTGGTTATTCTTTTAATCTTAAAGAAATATCTGAATGACAAAACAAAACAAAACAACAACAACAACAACAACAAAAACCTCCAAAAATCAAATGATGCTGAGAATGTGAAAAATTGGAATTCTTATAAATTTATAACCATTACAGAATGGTTTGGTAGTTCCTTATAAGTTTAAACATACTTATGACCTTTTTTTTTAATTTTTTATTTTTTATAAACATATTTTTATCCCCAGGGGTACAGGTCTGTGAATCACCGGGTTTACACACTTCACAGAACTCACCAAAGCACATACCCTCCCCAATGTCCATAATCCCACCCCCTTCTCCCAAACCCCCTCCCCCAAGCAACCCTCAGTTTGTTTTGTGAGATTAAGAGTCACGTATGCTTTGTCTCCCTCCCAATCCCATCTTGTTTCATTTATTCTTCTCCTACCCACTTAAGCCCCCATGTTGCATCACCACTTCCTCATATCAGAGAGATCATATGATAGTTGTCTTTCTCTGCTTGACTTATTTCGCTAAGCATGACACGCTCTAGTTCCATCCATGTTGTCGCAAATGGCAAGATTTCATTTCTTTTGATGGCTGCATAGTATTCCATTGTGTATATATACCACCTCTTCTTTATCCATTCATCTGTTGATGGACATCTAGGTTCTTTCCATAGTTTGGCTATTGTGGACATTGCTGCTATAAACATTTGGGTGCACGTGCCCCTTTGGATCACTACGTTTGTTTCTTTAGGGTAAATACCCAGTAGTGCAATTGCTGGGTCATAGGGCAGTTCTATTTTCAACATTTTGAGGAACCTCCATGCTGTTTTCCGGAGTGGCTGCACCAGCTTGCATTCCCACCAACAGTGTAGGAGGGTTCCCCTTTCTCTGCATCCTCGTCAGCATCTGTCATTTCCTGACTTGTTGATTTTAGCCATTCTGACTGGTGTGAGGTGATATCGCATTGTGGTTTTGATTTGTATTTCCCTGATGCCGAGTGATATGGAGCACTTTTTCATGTGTCTGTTGGCCATCTGGATGTCTTCTTTGCAGAAATGTCTGTTCATGTCCTCTGCCCATTTCTTGATTGGATTATTTGTTCTTTGGGTGTTGAGTTTGCTAAGTTCTTTATAGATTCTGGACACTAGTCCTTTATCTGATATGTCGTTTGCAAATATCTTCTCCCATTCTGTCAGTTGTCTTTTGATTTTGTTAACTGTTTCCTTTGCTGTGCAAAAGCTTTTGATCTTGATGAAATCCCAGTAGTTCATTTTTTCCCTTGCTTCCCTTGCCTTTTGCGTTGTTCCTAGGAAGATGTTGCTGCGGCAGAGGTCGAAGAGGTTGCTGCCCGTGTTCTCCTCAAGGATTTTGATGGATTCCTTTCGCACATTGAGGTCCTTCATCCATTTTGAGTCTATTTTTGTGTGTGGTGTAAGGGAATGGTCCAATTTCATTTTTCTGCATGTGGCTGTCCAATTTTCCCAGCACCATTTATTGAAAAGGCTGTCTTTTTTCCATTGGACATTCTTTCCTGCTTTGTCGAAGATTAGTTGACCATAGAGTTGAGGGTCTATTTCTGGGCTCTCTATTCTGTTCCATTGATCTATGTGTCTGTTTTTGTGCCAGTACCATGCTGTCTTGATGATGACAGCTTTGTAATAGAGCCTGAAGTCAAAACCACAATGAGATATCACCTCACACCAGTCAGAATGGCTAAAATCAACAAGTCAGGAAATGACAGATGCTGGCGAGGATGCGGAGAAAGGGGAACCCTCCTACACTGTTGGTGGGAATGCAAGCTGCTGCAACCACTCTGGAAAACAGCATGGAGGTTCCTCAAAATGTTGAAAATAGAACTGCCCTATGACCCAGCAATTGCACTATTGGGTATTTACCCTAAAGATACAAATGTAGTGATCCAAAGGGGCACATGCACCCGAATGTTTATAGCAGCAATGTCCACAATAGCCAAACTATGGAAAGAACCTAGATGTCCATCAACAGATGAATGGATCAAGAAGATGTGGTATATATACACAATGGAATACTATGCAGCCATCAAAAGAAATGAAATCTTGCCATTTGCAACAACATGGATGGAACTAGAGCGTATCATGCTTAGCGAAATAAGTCAAGCAGAGAAAGACAACTATCATATGATCTCCCTGATATGAGGAAGTGGTGATACAACATGGAGGCTTAAGTGGGTAGAAGAAGAATAAATGAAACAAGATGGGATTGGGAGGGAGACAAACCATAAGTGACTCTTAATCTCACAAAACAAACTGAGGGTTGCCGGGGGGAGGGGGTTTGGGAGAAGGGGGTGGGATTATGGACATTGGGGAGGGTATGTGATTTGGTGAGTGCTGTGAAGTGTGTAAACCTGGTGATTCACAGACCTGTACCCCTGGGGACAAAAATATATGTTTATAAAAAATAAAAAATTAAAAAAAAAATCATTGTGGAAATAAATAGGAACTTGGAATGAGAAGATTTGGATTCTAGTAGTGATTGGGACCAAAAGAAGTGTGTGTGTGGGTTCATATTTTACATTTCTGGTACTTCTCATTTAAAATCCATTAGAATTTTAGCCTTATGTCACAAACTCTTTTAAAGACTGATTTTAAAAACTCCAGGCAGCGGTGCCTGGGTAGCTCTGCTTCTGCTCAGAAGCATGAACTTCGGCTCAGGTCATGATCCCAGGGTTCTGGGATTGCCCCACCCACCTCCCTCCCCCCCCCACATCGGGCTCTCTCCTCAGCGGGTAGCCTGCTTCCCCCCCCCCCCCCCCCCCGCAC
>NC_081562.1:89675386-89754799 GCF_022355385.1 Mustela nigripes | reverse complement strand
CCCCCCCCCCCCGCCGCCTACCTCTTTCCCTACTTGTGATCTCTGTCAAATAAATAAATAAAATCCTTTAAAAAATAATAAAATTTAAAAATAAATAAATAAATAAAAACTCCAGGCAAACTAATGCATACACTATTTCCTGTTCCCCACACTGAATCAATCAATTCAAAACACCAGGTACCTGTCATATTTTAGAGGAAATAAAAACAAACATCTAAAACAAGAGATTTGTTAATTATTTTAAATTATTCATTTTTATTCCACAGTCCCATTTGCCAACACAAGTTAGCATTATTATTAATAAATGAGTCTTCAGAATTTGCTGTGGTTCATTTCTTCACACTATCTCTTGGTTCAATTCACAATAGGAAAACAATAATTTAATTAGAAATCTATAATAATAATACATCTAGAAAATCTCCAGATAGCTGGAGTTAAATAACATTTAAAAATCCATGAACCAAAGTGTGAATTTAAAAAAAAGAAAAAAATTTTAATTGAGTGGTTTTACATTAAATCATACTGAGAAAATCATTTCAAAATAACTGAGATGAAGCTAAAGCCATACTGAATTTGTCAATGTTTTACTGATATTTATTGGTATGATACAAAAGCATAGAGAGCAAAAGAAAATATAGGCAAAATGGCCTTTATTAAAACATAAAAACCTTTTGCTTCAAGAGATTATCAACAGAATAACAATGCAGTTCCCCAAGTGGGTGAATATATTTTCAATCACATATCTGATGAGTGACTAGTACTCAAAATAGAGAACTCCTAAAATTCAACAACAAAAAGCAAAAAACATGACTCAAAAATGGTCAAAAAATGATGATATACGATGACAAGTAATCACTTGAAAAGATGTTAAATAACACTAATCATTAGGAAGATGCTTATCAAATCTACAGTGAGATATCCCATCACACCCATTAGGATGACTACTAAGAAAGAAAGAAAGGAAGGAAGAAAAAGAAAGAAAGAGAAAATTGGTGAGAATGAGGAGAAATTGGAACCATGGATACTTTTGGTGGGAATGTAGGGTTGTACAGCTTTGGAAAACAATATAGATGGTCCCCAATTTATGATGGTTCAACTTACTAGTTTTTTACTACAGTTGTGCAAAAGTAATATGCATTCAGTAGAAACTGTACTTTGATTTTTAATCTTTTCCCAGGTGAGAGAGATGCAGTATGATACTATCTCATGACGCTGGCCAGCAGCAGTGAGCTGTTGCTCCCAGTCAGCCACGCAATCAGGAAGGTAAACAATCAACACAATTACATCAGTTCTGTACCTATACAGCCATTCTGGTTTTCACTTTCAGTGCAATATTCAATAAATTGCACAAGATATTCAACCCTTTATCATAAAATAGGCTTTGTGTTACATGATTTAGCCCAACCATAATCTAATGTAAATATTCTGAGCACATTTAATGTAGGCTGAGCTAAGCTGTGATGTTCAATAGATTAGGTGTACTAAATGCATTTTGAACTTTTGTTATTTCCAATTTATGGTGGATTTATCAAAATATAACCTCAATATAAGGTAAGGAATATCTGCATAGTGGGTTTGTAAAAAAAATTAAAAATAGAACTACCATATGATCCAGCAATTCCACTTCTAGTTATATGCTCAAAAGAATTAAAATCAACAATACAGTAAACAACATGTGTTGGAGAGGATGTGGAGAAAGGGAAACCCTTTTGCACTGTGGTGGGAATGCAAGTTGGTGCAGCCACTTTGGAAAACAATGTGGAGATCCCTTAAGAAATTAAAAATAGAGCTTCCCTATGACCCTGCAATTGCACTCCTGGGTATTTACCCCCACAGATACTGATGTAATGAAAAGAAGGACCATCTGTACCCCAATGTTCATAGCAGCAATGGCACAGTCTCCAAACTGTGGAAAGAACCAAGATGCCTTTCAATGGACGAAGGGATAAAGAAGATATGGTCCATATATACAATGAAGTATTATGCCTCCACAGAAAAGATGAGTACCCAACTTTTGTATCAACAGGGACTTGACTGGAAGAGATTATGCTGAGTGAAATAAGGCAAGAAGAGAGAGTCAATTATCATATGGTATCACTTACTTGTGGAGCACAAAGAATAACACAGAGGACATTGGGAGATAGAAAAGAGAAGTGAGTTTGGGGAAATTGGAGGGGGAGACAAACCATGAGAGACTGTAGACTCAGAGAAACAAACTGAAGGTTTTGGAGGGGAGGAGGGTAGGGGGTTGAGCCTGGTGGTGGATATTATGGAGGACACGTATTGCATGAAGTACTGGGTGTGTGCATAAACAATGAATTTTGGAACACTTAAATGAAATAAAATAAAATAAAATGGAAAAAAAGTTAGAAAAAAAGAATTAAAATCAGGGTCTCAAAGGGATATTTGTACACCTATGTTTCTAGCAGCATAACTCACAATAGCTAAAACATGGAAGACTATCAATGGAGCAAGTGCCTATCAATGGATGAATGGATAAGCAAAATATTATATATATAGATATATTTCCTTCATTTTAAAAGCTGAATATATATATATAGTATATATGTGTACTATATATATTATATATATAATTTTTTAATTGTTCATATTTTGCTTTTCTAACACCTTTTTTTTTTATTAAATTGATTTATTTATTTTCAGAAAAACAGTATTCATTATTTTTTCACCACACCCAGTGCTCCATGCAATCCGTGCCCTCTATAATACCCACCACCTGGTACCCGACCTCCCACCCACCCGCCACTTCAAACCCCTCAGATTGTTTTTCAGAGTCCATAGTCTCTCATGGTTCACCTCCCCTTCCAATTTACCCCAATTCCCTTCTCCTCTCTAACACCCCTTGTCCTCCATGATATTTGTTATGCTCCACAAATAAGTGAAACCATATGATAATTGACTCTTTCCGCTTGACTTATTTCACTCAGCATAATCTCTTCCAGTCCTGTCCATGTTGCTACAGAAGTTGGGTATTCGTCCTTTCTGATGGAGGCATAATACTCCATAGTGTATATGGACCACATCTTCTTTATCCATTCATCCGTTGAAGGGCATCTTGGTTCTTTCCACAGTTTGGCGACCGTGGCCATTGCTGCTATAAACATTGGGGTACAGATAGCCATTCTTTTCACGACATCTGTATCTTTGGGGTAAATACCCAGGATTGCAATGGCAGGGTGATAGGGAAGTGCTATTTTTAATTTCTTGAGGAATCTCCACACTGGTCTCAAAAGAGGCTGCAACAACTTGCATTCCCACCAACAGTGGAAGAGGGTTCCCCTTTCTCCACATCCTCTCCAACACATTTTTTCTTGTTTTGTTAATTTTGGCCATTTTAACTGGTGTAAGGTGATATCTCGATGTGGTTTTAATTTGAATCTCCCTGAGGGCTAGTGATGATGAACGTTTTTTCATGTGTCTGATAGCCATTTGTATGTCTTGATTGGAGAAGTGTCTGTTCATATCTTCTTCCCATTTTTTGATATGTTTGCCTGTTTCGTGTGTGTTGAGTTTGAGGAGTTCATTATAGATCCTGGATATCAACCTTTTGTCTTTACTGTCATTTGCAAATATCTTCTCCCATTCTGTGGGTTGCCTCTCTGTTGAAGAAGACACAAAAAGATGGAAGACCATTCCATGCTCTTGGATCAGAAGAATAAACATTGTTAAAATGTCTATACTGCCTAGAGCAACCTATACTTTTAATGCCATTCCGATCAAAATTCCACTGGTATTCTTTAAAGAGCTGGAGCAAATAATCCAAAAATTTGTATGGCATCAGAAGAGACCCTGAATCGCTAAGGAAATGTTGAAAAATCAAAATAAAGCTGGGGCATCACGTTACCTGATTTCAAGCTTTATTACAAAGCTGTGGTCACCAAGACAGCATGGTACTGGCATAAAAACAGACACATAGACCAGTGGAACAGAGTAGAGAGCCCAGATATGGACCCTCAACTCTATGGTCAATTAACCTTTGACAAAACAGAAAAAAAATACAGTGGAAAAAAGACAGTCTTTTCAATAAATGGTGCTGGGAAAACTGGTCAGCTATATGTAGAAGAATGAAACTCGACCATTCTCTTACACCGTACACAAAGATAAACTCAAAATGGATAAAAGACCTCAATGTGAGACAGGAATCCATCAGAATCCTAGAGGAGAACATAGGCAGTAATCTCTTCGATATCAGCCACAGCACCTTCTTTCAAGATATGTCTCCAAAGGCAAAGGAAACAAAAGCGAAAATAAACTTTTGGGACTTCATCAAAATCAAAAGCTTCTGCACAGCAAAGGAAACAGTCAAAAAAACAAAATTATATATATAATTTATATTATATTATATTATTATATATTATTTTATTATATTATATAATTATATATTATATTATATATTATTATATTATTATATATTATATATATATACAATAGAATATTATTCAGCTTTTAAAATGAAGGAAATTCTAACATATACTATAAAATGCATTAACTTTGAAGGCATTTTGTTAAGGATGTAAGCCTATCACCAGACAAAAAGACAAATCCTATATGATTCCACTCATATTAAGTAGTTAAAGTTGTCAACATCATAGAGATAGAAAATACAGTGTTGGTTGCCAAAAGCTGAGAGGTAGAAGAAGGCCAGCTATGTATTGGGAGAGAATATTTGAAAAACATTTATCTATTAAAAGTTATGTAAGACATATAAAAAAAAGTTCTTATAAAACAAGAATTAAAGGCAAAAAAAAAAAACCAATAGGCAAAAACTTTAAAAGAAATATTATCAGATATGATATATGAATGTTAAACAATCAAATGAAAAGATCCCTAACATGACTAGTCATCAGGGTAATGTTAGTTAAGTCAATTGATATCCACTAGAATGACTAAAGTTAAAAACATTGTGAATACCAAATATTGATAAGGATTTAATACAACTTGAACTCACACATTGCTGATGATAATGCAAAATCCAAGACACTTTGTAAACCAGTTGGGAGTATCATTAAAGTTAAATACACAGTTATCTTAATCATTAATCTCATTCCAAATATTTTATTAAGAGAAATGAAAATATATGTCATCATGAAGTTATGTTCACAATTGTTCACAGTTGCTTTTTCCATAAATGTTAAAAAAAGAAAGCAAATCAAATTCAGGTTCAATAGGTTGATAGATAAACAAATTACAGTACATCTCTATGTAATAAAATACTACTCAGCAATGAAGAGAACAAGCTACAGATATTAACATATTTATTAACATAAATAAGTCCCTAAAGCATTATGCTAAGAGAAAGATGTTATTACAAAAAGATACTGTGTAGGGGTGCCTGGGTGGCTCAGTGGGTTAAAGCCTCTGCCTTTGGCTCAGGTCATGATCCCAGGGTCCTGGGATCAAGCCCCACATTGGACTCTGCTCAGCAGGGAGACTGCTTCCCCACCACCTACCCCCTCCACCCCCACCTCTCCATGCCTGCCTCTCTGCCTACTTGTGATCTCTGTCTGTCAAATAAATAAATAAAATCTTAAAAAAAGATACTATGTGATTCCATTTGTATATAATACTAGAAAATTAAATATAATGACAGAGCTGATCTGTGATTCTTAGAGGCTATGGATGGAGAAAGGGGGTTGATTGTAAAGGTGCATAAAAATCTTTTTTGGAAAATGGAAACTTTCTATATTATGATTTTTTTTAAGTAAGCTCTGTGCCCAACATGAGACTTGAACTCAGACCACAAATTCTTTTATCCTGAATATATAAGAATGCCTATAACTCAAAAAATAAAAGATAAACACATCACTATGAAAATGAGCAAAAAAAATTCATTTATTTGATCACTAATGGCCACTGAGTTCATGGAAACATACTAATCTGATTTATTAGTATGGAAATTAAAGTTAAACTCACTATGTAATACCACTTTCCACTGAGTAGACTGGTTAATAGCAAGAAGACAGATAAGTGCTGGCAAAGATGAAGAGCTATGATAATTTTCTACTTTTCTGGGGGCTATATAAAACATTTTGTCAACTTCTGGTCTGGTTAAAATGCATAAATAATGGGGTGCCTGGGTGGCTCAGTCTGTTAAGCATCTGCCTTCAGCCTGGGTCATGATCTCAGGGTCCTGGGGTTGAGACCCATATTGATGAGACCCATATTGAGATCCCTGCTCAGGGGAGAGTCAACTTCTCCCTCTGCTTCTCCCTACCCTCTTGCTTGTGCACTCTCTCTTCATTAAATAAATAATTTTTTTAAAAAATCTAAAAAAAATGCATAGATATATCAAAGATACCAATAATGACATTATTAAAATAGAAATATTCTTATATTGATAAAAATAAAATTTAGAACTAAATAAAACTATTCTCAAATTGCAATTAAATAATAAAATAGCTTCTATATAGAACGTATTACAGAAACAAATTGCCAAGTTTACCATCATCGTAGGGGATCATCACATATCTTACTAAATATTAAAAAATAAAGCAGACGCTTTTGATCTTGATGAAATCCCAATAGTTCATTTTTGCCCTTGCTTCCCTTGCCTTTGGCGTTGTTCCTAGGAAGATGTTGCTGCGGCTGAGGTCGAAGAGGTTGCTGCCTGTGTTCTCCTCAAGGATTTTGATGGATTCCTTTCGCACATTGAGGTCCTTCATCCATTTTGAGTCTATTTTCGTGTGTGGTGTAAGGAAATGGTCCAATTTCATTTTTCTGCATGTGGCTGTCCAATTTTCCCAGCACCATTTATTGAAGAGGCTGTCTTTTTTCCATTGGACATTCTTTCCTGCTTTGTCGAAGATTAGTTGACCATAGAGTTGAGAGTCTATTTCTGGGCTCTCTATTCAAAAAAAAAAATAAATAAATAAAATAAAAAAATAAAGCAGACAAGAAATAAGAAAAAAATGTAAAGAAGTAAAGAAGTACAAGTAACAAGATTAATACAATAGATATACAAGAACATATGTAAATAACAGACCTATAATGTGTGTATTGCTAAAACAAAAAAATAGTTTCTTCTTCAGTACATCAGGAACAATTACAAAAAAAATTAGGCAATCAAGTTAGATTTATCACAATTAGAAATGCATATCATGCAGATACTATTCTCTGAAAATAAAAAGTCAAAAACTAGAAAAGCTCATTAACAATTCCCTCATATTTGCTTCTGTTTTACACGTTTATTGGATTATCTTGACACAAAATCATTACAGCAGGGTGATATGTCTCTCTCCCCTTTACCCATAAATGTCAAAGCACATCAGTTCTTATATAACACATCATACAATTTTGAGGTTCTAGAATTACTGTACAGGATTCTGTAGTAGAGTACATGCTAAAGAGATAAATGTTCTTCAAAAAGAAATTACATTGGGGCACCTGGGTGGCTCAGTGGGTTAGAGCCTCTGCCTTCAGCTCAGGTCATAATCTCAGGGTCCTGGGATCGAGCCTTGTGTCAGGCTCTCTGCTCAGAAGGGAGCCTGCCTTCCTTCCTCTCTCTGCCTGCCTCTCTGCTTACTTGTGATCTCTGTCTGTCAAATGAATAAATAAAATCTTTTAAGAAAAAAAAAAAAAGAAGTTACATCATTGAGGACCATCATCCCTAAGGAAGTACATCTTCTTGGGGTGGTCCAGAATCCTTTTGTCCAGCCCATGGGTGAGGGCCATGCCAGGGCTGGGCCTTTCTGGAAGCTCTGGGCACAACATGGGACAAACCCTGGGGAGCATTCAGCAACAGAAGGGACCTGGAATCCCAAACAGTCCCACCACTCACCAAACAACACCAACCAAGACACATTTCACTGAATAGGAAAACAAATGTAAACCAACAAGGTTCAGATCCTGCTCCATCAGGGATCCTGACTGGATCTCTGTGGCAGTCCTCCACCCAGCAGATGAACACACATGGGTGGGACACAGAGAACAAAACAGCCAGCAGCCTTCATGACCCTTCAGCCAGCAGTGTCCTGATCCATGGCTGTGAGGGTGAAGAGGAGTATATCTGCTTTGAATAGGTATCCCCACAAAGGGTATCTGGGGGACCTGAGGGTCTAGAGGCAGGACACACCACTCTGTGCTGTCCACTGAGTGCCCTCAGCCTGGATAGTGCTTATACTTGCTGCTGAGACAGCTGGCCTAGCTATCAGAGGCTCTGCTGATTGGGGGCTGCAATAGGGCTTTTTGCCAAAGACATTGGACAGAGTCAAAGTAAAAATGACAAGATAAACCAATGCAACATATCACTTTGCCCCCTGAAAAGCAGCAACAGTGGACCCAGGATGAATGCCCTCTCCTGGCAAGGTTGTAGGCAAGGCTCTGCACTGGCCAGCCTTACTTTTATCTCCTCTAACAAGTTGTCCAGCAGTGTTAGGTGGCTGCATTCTCATGGGAAATTCCATGAGGACTTCTCCCCTTCTTCACCAGGGGGCAGGCATGGTGGCCCTGGATGGAGCAGCTGTACACGGAGCAGGAGTCTACTTTGCCCCCTATGAAAAAATGGTAATGGAAACAGATGTTTGCTAGAAGCGTCTGGAAGGCCATACTATTGCCACTGACATGAGCTCATGCTCACCCAGGTCCCCAGACTCCAGCAACTTGACAAAGGTCTCACTGTAGCAGAGCATTGTGGCCAAGTGCCATAACGAAGGTACAGCCAAAGTACAGCTTGAAGTCCAGCTTCTCTGGGTCCACTCTTCATCATTCTTGGCTCAAGGGTCCTCTTGAGCTTCTGGGCCATGACAACAATTCCTGATATTGTAAAATTTATAATCTGTTGCCAAGTAAACCACTGGTCAAAAACAATTTAACATGTTTAGATCTCCACAATAGGGAAAAAAGTATGAATCAAATATTTTTTAATTAAAATCATAATTGTAAAAAATACTTTTCCTTACTAGAATACAGCATTGGGGAATGACCTTTTATCTTTAGCCATAAGGTATAGTCCAATACTATTTAATTCTCTATTCTTGATAATTGTTCCATTATTATGTAAAACAGTAATAGTATGGGAAACAGGGAATTTAAGGAAACTCTTTTTTTTACTATTTTTAAACTTATCTGTAACTTTTTAAAAATTTTATTGATTTATTTGACACAGAGAGAGATCACAAGTAGGCAGAGAGGCAGGGAGAGAGAGAGGGGGAAGCAGGCTCCCAGCTGAGCAGAGAGCCTGATGCGGGGCTCAATCCCAGGACCCTGAGATCATGACCTGAGCCAAAAGCAGAGGCTTAACCCACTGAGCCACAAAGGCACCCTTATCTGTAACTTTCTGGCAGAGAATTTATTTATTTACTTATTGAAAAGATGTTATTTGAGAGAGAGAAAGAGAGCAAGCATAGAGGAGGGCAGAAGGAAAGGGAGACAGAATCTTTGTTGTTGTTATTAAGATTTTACTTATTTTATTTGCCATAGAGAGTGAGAAACCACAAGCAGAGGGAGAGGGAGAAACAGGCTCTTGACTGAGCAGGGAGTCCAATGCAGAGCTCAAACCCAGGAAACTAGGATCATGTCCTGAGTCGTAGGCAGATGCTTAATGGACTGAGCCATCCAGGTGCCCAGAGGGAGAGGGTATCTCAAGGAGAATCTCTGAACCCTGAGCTTGACACAGGGCTCCATGTCCTAGTCCTGATATCAGGACCTGAGTTGAAACCAAGAGTTGGAGGCTTAACTGACTATGCCATCTGGGTGCCCCCTCTGGCAGAGATTTTAAAATAACTTTGACTAGTATGTTAATGGCTATAATGGAAATAATAGAAAAAATGGAAGATCAAAAATTTAATTTTAGGGGAAAGATGGGAACTATAAGAAAAAAATGGAAATGCTAGAAATCAATGCAGTAACCTAGAAGAAGAAGGTCTTGATATTCTCATCAGTATACTTCACACATATCCCCAAAATTATTAGAATTAATGAACATGAAGATAAATCAATATAAATTATTTAAACTGAAGCACAAAGAGATAAGATATTTTTAAAGGAAAGAGCAGAACATCTAATAACTGTGGGACAATATCAAACAGTGTAACACATGTGTAATTGAAATCTTAGATAATTTACAGATAAGTTTGATGATAAGTTTGCTGGTAAGTTTGATAAATAAGGCATCTAGGTAGCTAAAAATTTTCCAAAATAAGGGACAGACACAAAACCAGAGATCAATGAAATTCAGAGAACACCAAACAGGGTAAATACCAAAAATACTGCACATAGACATATCATATTCAAACTACTTAAATCCAAAGACAAAGAGAACATCACAAAGGCAGCCAGAAAAGTGAAGGGAGGGCATCTGTAAAAGAAATGAGTATAAGAAGAATAGGAAAAAGAAAAGTTCTCCTAAGAAACCATGCAAACAAGGAAACAACAGAGTAACATCTTTAAACTCCTATTAAAAAAAAGAAAGAAAGAAACTACAGATGTAGAATTCTATATCAAATGAAAATATCTTTCAGATATGAAAAGGAGAAAGACTAAGATAAAAATAAAGATTTCCACTGAATAAAATGTGTACTGAAATATTTCATATGGAATTAATATAATACAGGTCAGAAGCTTCAATCTACAGAAATTAAAAGCTTCAAAGTGGAATAAATAAGAGTAAAATAAAATCTTATTTTCTTATTTTAAATTCCTCTGAAAGATAACTATTTAAATCAGAAATCAACAAACTATACAGTTCTTGGATCAAATCTGACCAGCCACAAGTTTTTATATGCCTGTGAATTAAAAACATTTTTTTTCACTTTTAAATGCACAATTTTAAATGATTGGATAAAATCAAAAGAAGAATATTTAATGACACAAGAAAATTATATGTGTTTCAAATTTCAGCATCAATAAAGTTTTTGGCAAATTTAGCCACCATGCTCATTTATTCATGTTTATCTACGGTTGTTCTCTGCTATAATGACAGAGTTCAGAAGTTGCAAAAGAGACCTGCTACATTGTACATTCCCTCCCTTATTGGATACTTTTGTTTGTTTGTGTCTTTATCTTTCAACATTTATTTGGCACATTGCTTATTGAAGGCTCTTGATAAAGATAAAATGTCTAATGTGCACATTTTCATTCTTTACATGATTTTTTATTGCTTTGAGAATTTACTGTAATCTTTATGGATCATTTACTAGTAAATTCTCAATTTTGGTATATTTGCATCTCTTCTTTGGGAATTATTAATTGCTGAATTTGGGGTAGCAGTTTGATAGCCAGTATTCTGGTATACAAGTGCAGGAAGAATCCTGAAGCGTTTCACATGTGTTTATAATATAGTGTTAATCTCTTGACCCTTTGGTATGAAGCCCACTCATGCTCTATGCTGACTCCAAATCTGAAAATCCTTTGTTTTATACTTCCTGGGAAATAAATCTCAAAACCATGGTGTGGGAGAAGCAATGACCCAGCATCACTATGTGAGGGGATGAAGGAAATCAGCGTTTCATCCCAAAATATGTCTCCTTGACATAAAAATATTCTGAGTTAAAGGCAATTAAGAAATAACAAATTCACTGCTTGACTTATTTCACTAAGCATAATACGCTCTAGTTCCATCCCTGTTGTCCCAAATGGCAAGATTTCATTTCTTTTGATGGCTGCATAGTATTCCATTGTGTATATATACCACATCTTCTTGATCCATTCATCTGTTGATGGACATCTAGGTTCTTTCCATAGTTTGGCTATTGTGGACATTGCTGCTATAAACATTCGGGTGCACATGCCCCTTTGGATCACTACGTTTGTATCTTTAGGGTAAATACCCAATAGTGCAATTGCTGGGTCATAGGGCAGTTCTATTTTCAACATTTTGAGGAACCTCCATGATGTTTTCCAGAGACATTTCTGCAAAGAAGACATCCAGATGGCCAACAGACACATGAAAAAGTGCTCCATATCACTCGGCATCAGGGAAATACAAATCAAAACCACAATGAGATATCACCTCACACCAGTCAGAATGACTAAAATCAACAAGTCAGGAAATGACAGATGCTGGCGAGGATGCAGAGAAAGGGGAACCCTCCTCCACTGTTGGTGGGAATGCAAGCTGGTGCAGCCACTCTGGAAAACAGCATGGAGGTTCCTCAAAATGTTGAAAATAGAACTGCCCTATGACCCAGCAATTGCACTATTATAAAAATATATGTTTATAAAAATAAAAAAATTAAATTAAAAAAAAAAGTTGAGCTAAAAAAATAAAAAGAAATAACAAATTCAGAAAAAGCTCTCCCTTTTTGCCTAAAGATATAAATTCTTCTTTTACTGGAGACAGACTGTTAATAGACCAGAGATGGCACCTAAGAAATCTGCAAATAAAAATTAGTCCATTAGTGTTTTCTGACATATATTTACCTTCCTTCCATTTACCACTGTGAAAACCTAAAACTGCTTTCTTTTGTCCTGTCATTTCTCTGTAAATTTACTGTCATTCATTGAGTATGCTATATATGCTGGAATTCTAACTCACCATTTTAATTTACTTTTATTTAAGTGTTCTCCCATGTGATATGCACTGCACACATTAGTAAACTGTTTTTTTCTCTTATTAATCTGTCTTCATTTGAGATCCCGATGAGGACTAGGGATGAGTAGAAGTAAAGCTTTGACTCCCCTACAGAAAAAGCCAGGCTGAAATTGCTCATTTGCAAGCATGATTCTTGAAAGTTATTAGTTCATTAATCAGAAAATAAATGTGGCTTAAATAAACTGTACATTTATTTCCCTTTCAAAAAACTGTTATCTTGAGATAACACAGGAATTGTGTAGTAGTCGTATATTCATCAGGGACACCTGGTTTAATTTGTTACTCTGTACCTTTCAATGGGGAGGGGGATACAATTTTGTAGTTAATGACAAATAAATATCACTCTGATGTTTTCCAGCTCCTTCTTACAAAGAAATGAAATTCACTTCTCCTTATTTTGAATCTAGGGTGGCCTTGTGAATTATATCAACATATATATAATGTGGCATTGATGTTGTGGGAGTTTTTAATCTTTATGAGAATTTGCAAATTGCCCTCTTGCTTTGTTTGTGAACTCTGTGCCCATCATCATTTTTAAAGAGACAGGATGAATATTCTAGATAACGAGACATGTGACCTAGAGCCCTCAGAGACAGTCAGCCACCTATCAGCAAACAGGCAGATACTTAGTGAAGACCATAAAACACCATTTATTTCACTATAAAACATTGAATGATGAGCTTCTTAATGTTTATTGTTTTAAACCACTAAGTTTTGATACACACCACTGCTTGAACAGCAGCCAAAGAGAGAAAATTTTAATTAAAAAAACTTATAGCCCTTATGAATTAAGGAGGAAGAAAAAAGATGTACAAATTCCCTCTAAGGATACCTAAATTTCCAAATGACACTGCAGCTTATATCCTTCTGGTGAGATCGTAACCATACAAACCTTATGAGAAAACTAGTGGATGTTATTCAGCCTGTTCACACTGAAATAATTCAGCCTATTTCAGACTAAAAGTGAAAAAACATAATAATACTTACTGATAAGGATAAATTCAACTTCCATTTCTGATGCAAGCTAAGAAAATTATAAAGGAAGCTCCACAACCTCACCAAAAGCATCACAATAATTAGCATCATACCTAATAGTGAAAGAATTTTCTGCTAACACCAGGAATAAGACAAGAATATCTTGCTTCACCACCTCTGTTTACCATTGAATTTGGGTTCAAGAAAGTGTGATACATAAGAAAAAGCTATTAAAGTCACCCAAAATAAAAAGGAAGAAGGGTAAGACTGCATTTATTAGCAGATGACTTGATTATCTGTGCATTAAATTCAGTAGAATCTACAGAAAAGCTACCAAAATTAATAAACGTCCTACCAACCTTACTCTCCTGAAATAAACTTTACTGGTCATGATGCAGTATCCTTTTTTATATATTATGAATTCAATTTTTCTAAAATTTTATCAAGAATTTATGCATATATATTCATGAGAGATGGATAGGCTAGCAAAGTCATGTTGGTCTCAAAATGAATTGGGGCTTATAATTTCTACTTTATTTTCTAGAGGAGTTTGAGTAGAACTATATTCTACAAAAACGTAAATTTTTATAGAATAATAATATTAAATATTTGGTCATAAATCTGACTAATGTATAAGCCCAGTTCACTAAAATCTAGAAAACATTGTCAAGAGAAATTACAGAAGACCTAAATAAGTGGATAGATGTTCCACTATCTATAGATCTATAGATCTATAGATGTTCCACTGATTCATTGGAAGAATCAGTTATATTAAGAGATTCGTTATACTTAAACTGATCTCTGAATTCAATTCAATATAAATCAAAATCAGAGTAAGCTTTTTGTAGCTATTGGTAAGTTTATTCTAAAGTTTTACATAGAAATGCAATGGAACTAGGATTGCTAAAACAACTTGAAAAAGAACAAGTTGGAGGCCTAAATAATTATAATACTAGTGTTGCAATTATAATACATCATAAACCAAAACCGTATGGAATTAACATCAAGATATCCAAATAGACCAAAGTAAGAGAGTCCAAAAATAGATATATGCCTATATGATTATTTGATTTTTCAGCAAGGACACAAAAGCAATTCAGTTGGAAAAAGACATCATCTTTTCAACAAAGTGCTGGAACAATTGCATATCCATATGCAAAAAAAAAGAGAAATTTATTATACCTCTCCCCACAAACAAAAATTAACCCAAAACACATCATTGAAATAGATGCAAAACCTAAAATATAAAATTTCTGGGAAACCTGGGAGAAAATGTTTGTGAGTTATAAAACTTAAAAACAAACAAACAAACCAAACTTGGGACGCCTGGGTGGCTCAGTGGGTTAAAGCCTCTGCCTTCGGCTTGGGTCATGATCTCAGGGTCCTGGGATTGAGCCCCACATCGGGCTTTCTGCTCAGCAGGGAGCCTGCTTCCTCTTCTCTCTCTCTCTCTCTCTGCCTGCCTCTCTGCCTACTTGTTATCGCTGTCAAATAAATAAATAAAATCTTTAAAAAAAAAAAGTGGGAAGAAAGAGAACTGAATAAACACTGCAAGTAGAGAGGGTTGCAAAGGTGAAAGAAAAAAAAAACTGCAAACGAAAAAGAAGAAACAAAAATATTAATAATGTACCAGATAGGATTCTGGGTAAAATAATTAAGCACACACAGAATAATACTATGTTACAATTTTAATATATTTGAACTTCAAGTGTACAAAGAAATTTATGGTAATCCTTGTTTCATGCTACACTATCAACTTCAGACCACATGTAGACATTAATCATTTCCCTGTCCTCTCATACCTTCATCCTCCCATCCCAAGGTAATATTCTGACTCCTTTGTTAATCATTCAGTTGCTAATATTTAACATAATTTGAGTAAATACATATGTTTTTTTAATTGTTTTAATTTCAGTCGCCTTTATTAAAAAGTATCACATAAAGAATTCCATATAATTTATGTATGCACATCCCTCAAGGAAGTAAAGCTTAACTCCCTATTCCTTAAGAGGAAGTTACACTTAGTGATTTGCTTCCAAAGAGAACTGTGCGAAAAGGAAGAAAAAGTAACTACAGAGGAAAAACTTGATAAGCACTACCTTAGCCAGGTGATAAAGGTTAACATTGCCAGGGGTTAAGTAATGTTAGTATGCACCTTATGTATCCTTGATGTGATGTGTTGAGAAGGACACTTTACCTGTATGGACATCGTTCCAAAAACTCACAACCGCAGTCGAGCCATAACAAAAATTTCAGACAACCCCAACTGAGAGGCGTTCTACAAAATAACTGGTCAGTACTCTTCAAAACTATCAGGATTATCAAAAACAAGGAAGGCCTGAAAAACTGTCACAGTTTAGAGGAGGCTAAAGATGCATGAGAATAAAGTGTAATATGGTATTCTAAGAGAGTTTCTGGAAAAGAAAAATAATGTTAAGAAAAACACTAATGAAATCTGAATAACGTACGGACTTTAGTTTTTTAAAAAAGCAAATTCTGTACATAATGTTTTGGGACTGACTTTTCATCCTTAATATATTATTGCTCAGATTCACTCTCGTTGTGGGTATATCTATAATTTCTTTGTTTTGTAATATTCTGTATGCAAAAACATTAGTTTTCATTGATCAAAATTCCTGTCAAGGAGCATTTTATTTCTGGAATTTTCATCTTGTTAGCTACACTGTCATCAGTATTCTTACATATATCTTCTCCCCTACATGTGTAAGATCTTCTCTTGGGTATCTGTTTGGAAAAAGAGTTTGTTTTAAGATACATAAATAATGCACTGTAGGAGATAACAACAAACTTCCCAAATTATCTTTACTTATTCACACAATCAAAAGTAATGTAAATATAGCCTGTAGACCATTTACAGATTCAATCTTATTTTTTCACTGTCACCCCCAAGAGCCTATTCTGCACATTTTTATAATCACAACCATGAAATGTTAATACTAATACTACAAACATACTGTATAACTGTTTGTATACTGTGTGTATATTTACAGAAACAGAATTTTTATTCCATGTGTAAATATAAAGGATATGATACAAAAAAAAAATTGTACCTTAAAAAAATAAGAAACAATGTTTGGTCTTTACAGGAAATATTCTCCTGTTAAGAATTCATGCTGTGGGGCACCTGGGTGGCTCAGTGGGTTAAAGCCTCTGCTTTCGGCTCAGGTCCTGATCCTGGGGTCCTGGGATGGAGCCTTGCTTGGGGCTCTCTGCTTGGCGGGGAGCCCGCTTCCCTTCCTCTCTGCCTACTTGTGATCTTGTCTGTCAGATAAATAAATAAAATTAAAAAAAAAAAAAGAAAGAAAGAAAGAAAGAGTGCATGCTGTGGACCATGAGCTCTCTAGCATTGGCATGGTAGGACTTTTTCATTTCTTTCCAATTAAGTAGGTATAAAATTGAATTTTATTATAATCTTGATTTCCATTTTTCTAACCCTATTGATATAGAACATCCATAAATTTTCAATATCATTTGTTCTTCTGTGAAGTGTGTGCTAATATTGTATGCATTTAATATTGATTAATTGCAGGGGTGTCTGTGTGACAGTGAGTTAAAGCCTCTGCCTTCAGCTCAGGTCATAATCCCAGGGTCCTGGATCGAGCCCCGCATTGGGCTCTCTGATCAGCAGGGAACCTGCTTCCTCATCTCTCCCTGCCTGCCTCTCTGTCTGCTTATAATCTTTGTCTATCAAATAAATAAATAAAATCTTTTAAAAAAATATTGGTTCTTTGGGTGTTGAGTTTGCTAAGTTCTTTATAGATTCTGGACACTAGTCCTTTGTCTGATATGTCGTTTGCAAATATCAAGAAATGGGCAGAGGACATGAACAGACATTTCTGCAAAGAGGACATCCAGATGGCCAACAGACACATGAAAAAGTGCTCCATATCACTCGGCATCAGGGAAATACAAATCAAAACCACAATGAGATATCACTTCACACCAGTCAGAATGGCTAAAATAAACAAGTCAGGAAATGACAGATGCTGGTAAGGATGCGGAGAAAGGGGAACCCTCCTACACTGTTGGTGGGAATGCAAGCTGGTGCAGCCACTCTGGAAAACAGCATGGAGGTTCCTCAAAATGTTGAAAATAGAACTGCCCTATGACCCAGCAATTGCACTACTGGGCATTTACCCTAAAGATACAAACGTAGTGATCCAAAGGGGCACGTGCACCCGAATGTTTATAGCAGCAATGTCCACAATAGCCAAACTATGGAAAGAACCTAGATGTCCATCAACAGGTGAATGGGTCAAGAAGATGTGGTATATATACACAATGGAATACTATGCAGCCATCAAAAGAAATGAAATCTTGCCATTTGCGACAACATGGATGGAAGTAGAGCATATCATGCTTAGTGAAATAAGTCAAGCAGAGAAAGACAACTATCATATGATCTCCCTGATATGAGGAAGTGGTGATGCAACATGGGGGCTTAAGTGGGTAGGAGAAGAATCAATGAAACAAGATGGGATTGAGAGAGAGACAAACCATAAGTGACTCTTAATCTTACAAAACAAACTGAGGGTTGCTGGGGGGAGGGGGTTTGGGAGAAGGGGGTGGGATTATGGAAACCTGGTGATTCACAGACCTGTACCCCTGGGGATAAAAATATATGTTTATAAAAAATTAAAAATTAAAAAAAAGAGGTAAAGAATAAATGAATGAATGTACAAAAAAAAATATTGGTTAATTGCACCATCTTACAGATGTGTAGAGCTCAGTATATAATCTTATTTGTTGTGAGGGCTGTGAACATATTCTTTAACATTGCATTTTATGACTTTACTTTTTATAAAGTGCCCTTTGATGGGCAAAACTACTCTTACATGTACTTATCTTTTTTTACATGATTGAAGTCTTTTGTAATCTTGAAATTTTTTTCTCTATTATTTTTTTTCTATGGATTAGAAACAACTCTTAATTCCAAGGCAGAATAAATAGACCTAGGCTACATTTACTCTCTGGAATTTTTTTCCCCTTTACTTATATTTATCTGTTCTTACACGATTGAAACCCTTGTATTAATTTTTTTTTCTCAATTTCATTTTCTTTTCCTGCGGATGAGAAACAATTCACACTCCCAAGACACAATTGATCAACCTACATTTATTCCCTGGAAATTTCTTTTTCCCTTGAATTTTTTTTTCTTTGCATTGAAACTTCCAAAAAAGTTTATTAGATTGGCTGATATGTTTATATTAAAATTATGAAGAAAACCTGTTTTCTACACAACAATATGTTCATGCATTGTTTTTGTGATTCTATTTAGTTGTCTGTATTCTCTTGCGTTTCACTGAGTTTCTTTAACATAATTATTTTGAATTTTCAGGCAAATTGTAGATCCCCTTTTCTTTGGGGTCAGCTACAAGATCTTTCATTTGTTGATGTCATCATGTTTGTCTGATTCTTCATGATCTATGTGGCTTTGCATTGGTATCCACTTGTTTGAAGGAGCAAACTTCTCCTCCAGGATTTATGGACTGGTTTTGGCAGGTGAAGTCCTTCTTTTGGTTCCCTGAGCTGATGGAATTATTTCCGGAATTGCAGTAGTGCTGGATTGGAGCCTATATGAGACTATCACTGGGTCTGTAGTGGGGTCTGTATTTGGCATGCTTATTACCAGGGGCTCCGGTGGACATTTTTTGTCTGGCCTCTGGGTAGATGGGACTGCCTCCAGTGCTTTGTTCAGGAGGGTGGTACTAAGATGAGGATCTGCTTCAAGGTCCATAGTCAGATCCTCAGTCACAATCTACCACCAGATATACAAGTAATATCTCCTGCTGCATCCCCAGACCTGCGGGACTGCTGGCCGCTGTGGCTGTAGGGGCCTGGAGTCAAATATATGGCTCTTTTGGATCTTTGGGTGTGCAGACAGAAGAGTTTCCTGCTTAATCCCTGTGTCAGCAGGACACCTTAAGAACTGCTGCTGAGACAGGCTGGAACCCCGTTACAGGACTGCTCAGAATCTACAGTCTGACTCAGTTTGATGGGCTTATCTCCAGGAGCTCCCAGACTCTGGCTGAGAGGGGCTAGAGCTTGTTTGCCACCTATTTCAGTGTCCACAGGCAAGATGGAAGTTTGTATGCTTGTTATCCAACCCAGGGATGGACATGATTGCTTTTAAGTGCCTTGCCATATGGTACTGGCCACAGGATCAAATCAAAGGGGCTGTATTTGAGTCTTCAGGGGTTTAGAGCTGTTTCCAGGACTGTAACTTGCACCATGTTGACAAGTTAAGCTGCTTGATGGTGGGCCAGTGATCTCAAAACAGCTCTCTACAGTCTTGAACTGCACAGTCTACGGTATGGATCCCATACCTCCCACAAAGGCAGTTTTGTCGGATGGATGACAAATTATTTTTCAGGAATATGAGACGTGGATGGCTTATTCCATCATCTTGCTGACATCACTCTTCTCTTCTTCTTTGTAATTTTTTTATTAATTTTTAATTTTTTATAAACATATATTTTTATCCCCAGGGGTACAGGTCTGTGAATCACCAGGTTTACACACTTCACAGCACTCACCAAATCACATACCCTCCCCAGTGTCCATAATACCACCCCCTTCTCCCAAACCCCCTCCCCCCAGCAACCCTCAGTTTGTTTTGTGAGATTAAGAGTCACTTATGGTTTGTCTCTCTCCCAATCCCATCTTGTTTCATTGATTCTTCTCCTACCCACTTAAGCCCCCATGTTGCATCACCACTTCCTCATATCAAGGAGATCATATGATAGTTGTCTTTCTCCACTTGACTTATTTCACTAAGCATGATACGCTCTACTTCCATCCATGTTGTCACAAATGGCAAGATTTCATTTCTTTTGATGGCTGCATAGTATTCCATTGTGTATATATACCACATCTTCTTGACCCATTCATCTGTTGATGGACATCTAGGTTCTTTCAATAGTTTGGCTATTGTGGACATTGCTGCTATAAACATTCGGGTGCACGTGCCCCTTTGGATCACTACGTTTGTATCTTTAGGGTAAATACCCAATAGTGCAATTGCTGGGTCATAGGGCAGTTCTATTTTCAACATTTTGAGGAACCTCCATGCTGTTTTCCAGAGTGGCTGCACCACCTTGCATTCCCACCAACAGTGGAGGAGGGTTCCCCTTTCTCTGCATCCTCGCCAGCATCTGTCATTTCCTGACTTGTTGATTTTAGCCATTCTGACTGGTGTGAGGTGATATCTCATTGTGGTTTTGATTTGTATTTCCCTGATGCCGAGTGATATGGAGCACTTTTTCATGTGTCTGTTGGCCATCTGGATGTCCTCTTTGCAGAAATGTCTGTTCATGTTTCTACTGCATAATCCAAGGAATTTTATAATTTTCCACATTGAGGTCTTATACATCTTTTGCTGAATTATATTAAGTCCTTGATAATCTCGGGTACAGATATAAATGGTGTAGCCTTTTATTAAATATGTTAGTTGTTCACAGGAAGAGGGAGAAGCAGTCTTGCCAATGAGCCAAAGCCCAATGCAGGGCTCAATCCCAGGATCTGAAAATCATAACCTGAGCCAAAGGCTTAACCATTTGAGCCACCCAGGCACCCCATGAAATTGATTTTTTATATTAATCCAGACATTTATATAAATACTTCCTTCATATTTTCTTTATAAATAATCATGTAAATGAACATATTTGAAACATACATGCATTCTTTTTAAATAATCATGTAAATGAATAAAAGTCATGTAAATGAACTGTTCATTTACTTAAGTTATAAGTAACTTAAGTTATAGATTATAACATATAAGTTCATATACTTAATCCCTTATACTTGAAATTTCTATTTATCATCACATTGCTCTTACTAGATATAATAAGATGCTGAACTGCATCTTTTTGGGTATAATAGACATTTGTCTATTTCTTAATTTTTCTATTCTTAATTTTAAAGAAAATATATCTAACATCTTCCCCTTTAAAATGTTTGTTCATTCAGTTTGTATAAATGTAATTTGACAGATTAATGAAGTTTAGTTGTTTTTCTTTAAAAAGAAAGAGATTTTATTTATTTATTTGAGAGAGAGAGCATGAACAGGGAAGAGGCAGAGGAAGAGGGAGAAGCAGACCCTCCACTAAGCAGGGAGCCTGACACAGGGCTTGATCCCAGAACCCTGAGATTATGACCTGAGCTGAGGGCAGATACTTAACCGACCAAGCCATCAAGGTGCCCAGAAGTTTTGTTATTTTTCTGATTTCACTGTTTTTAAAATCCTAAAATAGAGTGAAAAATAAACTTTTTACTCTTCAAATACTCTTTCATCTATGAGATATTGTTTTCTACATTTAAACAACAATAAAAAGTTATCATCTAAATAAGTCAAGTACATCAGAATAAGAAACATCATCTAAAGAATCCTTAACATTAAAAGTAAACAGAAAAATTATTTATATAATGATGAAAACAAAAATAAATTACTTGGAAAATTATGTAAAAGTTTTAAATGTGTCATTAAAAAAACAGAAAATAAAGTAACCAATAATTCCACATGTGAATTCAGAAATGTATATATGCAGATATCATATTAATGAACCTATTAATTAATGAACATATTAATTAAATGTATTAAATTTATGAGTTGTAATTTTGGAATATATCTTAACAATCAGAAACTCAAAATTCTCATAGTATGAAGTCAAAACTATGGCAAATTTAATTAAGGAATATAAACTGGAGACACCTGGGTGGCTCTGTCAGTTAAGTGTCTGCTTTCGGTTCAGGTCACAGTCCCAGGGTCCTGGGATGGAACCCCATATCAGTCTCCCTTCCCTGCTCGGTGGGGAGTCTACTTCTCCCTCTCTTTCTGTCCTTCCTTCCACTTGTGCTCTCTCTCTCTCATATTCTGTCTCTCAAATAAATAAATAAAATCTTTTTTAAAAAGAACATAAAAAGATGAAGTTCTAAGGATTAATAATACAAAGTATGGAAAACCACAGACATCAAAAGAATTAAATTATATTAAGATGTGATTTTATGTTCCTCCATACCAATATTTTTTCAAATCTAAAGAAAAATAAGGATTTTCAATCAATATACGGGTTGTGAAAATGATCCCAGAACATAAGTAGACAGTATTGAAACCAATAAACATGAGTGATACTGGAAAGATTATCAAACATTTATTATAAGATCCCACGACAAAATAGTTTTATAGGAACCACATTTATTTATTTATTTATTTATTCATTCATTCATTTTTTACTTTTTGCTTCTTGATGGAATCATTAATTTTTGGATGATGGAAGGATATTATGAAGGATATTATTAGTGTAATACTTTGTACCACTCCTTTGTATAATTTAGACAAAACCAGCAATTTACATTACCATAGCACCTTGAATTCTCATTTGCAAAGATTGGACAGTGGCAAACTTGATTATGATTTGGAGAAGACAAAGAGCATAATATGTGTCTCTCAGCTTTTTTCTTCTCCTGATACATAGATGGATAAGTAAATACACATATTCACATATATTTGTAGATATTATATCAATAAGTTGAATGTATTAATGTAGTATACTATATTTGTAAGTTGCAATTCTTCATACACCTAAGTAAATAAAACATGGAGAACAAGCCTATATAATAACTAGACATCACACCATGAAATAATTATGTAGGATTATGAAAATCTATATTGGTTTTTAGTCTTTCCTAAAGAATCTATTGATGTTATAAAAAATAAAACAAACCTTGATCTTCAAAGCTTTTGGATGGCTTTTGGTGAAACTATTCTATAAAAAATTCTTGAAAATATTGCTTTTAGTCTATCTGCAGTTTCATAGATGGCTGGGTGTCAATGAAAAGATAATTTTTTTAACAATACTCTTTTCACAGCATTTTTCACCTCTCTGTTCCTTAGACTATAAATCAGTGGATTTAACATAGGGATGATAAGAGTATAGAACACAGCTATAATCTTGCTTTTTTCTGGTGAGGACATGGCCCCAGGCTGGGCATACATAAAGAACACAGTACCATAGAATAAACTCACCACAGTGATGTGAGAGCTGCAAGTGGAGAAAGTCTTACTCCTGCCATGGGTGGAGGGGATCTTCAAGACAGTTGATAGAATATAAGCATAGGAAACCAGAATGACAGTTGTGGTGGTGATGATGATGAGGGCAGAGAGAATGAACAGCACAATCTCGTTCACAAAAGTGTCATCACAAGAGATCTTGATCAGGGCTGGGACATCACAGAAAAAGTGGTCCAGTTGGTTTGCTCCACAGAAACGCAAACTGAAGGTGAAACCTGTTTGTATCATGGAATTAACGCCTCCACATATATAGGAGCCAATCACCAAACGAGCACAAGCCTGTTGAGACATACGTACAGGATAGAGGAGGGGCGAGCAAATGGCTGAGAAGCGATCATATGCCATAATGGCCAGAAGAAAGCCTTCGGTCCCAACACAGAGAGCGAAGAAAAAGAACTGTGTTGCACAGCCATTGTAGGAAATTTTCTTGTCCTTTGACAAGAAAGTAGCCAGAGTTTTGGGAGCAATGACTGTGGAGTAACAGAGATCTAAATAGGACAAATTTCTGAGAAAGAAATACATAGGTGTATGAAGTTTGGAGTCTATTTTAATGACAATTATCATGCTAATATTTCCCACCACAATGACCATGTAGATGAGCAAGAAGAGTAAGAATAAGAGAATCTGTATGTCTGGAGCTGTTCTGAATCCCAGCAGAATGAACTCACTCACTTCTGAGTAATTCCTATTCAGCTCTTTCTTCATAGCTGAGACCTATCTGAGAAAATGAATGGATGGTCATGAAGCCTGTAGAATGCAATGCCTTGTTAACATTTGGTTCCTGAGGTTCTCAGTAGAAGAAAAAGCATTGAGAGGTGTGCTTGACTACAAATCTGACAAAACAGCCTTATTTCTTCTAATATATTTAGTATCCTCGTCATATGGGAAATGTGGATGGGCAAGGGATGTCTGGGACAAGTGATGACATCAGTCATTCTATGTCATTTGCTCCAAGCTATGGAATCACGTGTACTGGATCCAAATTTTACCTCTTTCAATCCAACAGAACCTAAAATAACTATCTGCATTTCCAATGCCTTGAAATCTTCTGTCAGATGGAAGATACTAATAATACCTACATTATAGGACTCCTATGAAGGTAACATGAGACTGAGTGTGAAAAGAAATATTTACAATTACTAGAACATCTTAAAAGCATAATAAATATTAGCCAACAAGCAGCTAAAAATTATTTTTAAATTATGAATGGCAAAGTGGGTGAAAACATAGTCATTTCCTTTCCCGCCACAAGATGCAGTTAATTTGGTTCTCAAAACATGGATATTAGGAAACATGGATTTGCTGTTTCATAAGGGAGAATGAGCATTTGTCTCAAAGAAAGTCATGTGACATGATGAATCAAACTCCTCCAGGAATGCTCTGTTCAGCCTCTACTTCCTACATCATCTACTCTGAATCTCTAATCTCTGATTCTGGTATATCCACTCTTGTTGGCAGCCGAACCCCAACATGACTTTTTCCTTTTCCTGTTAAATGCTAATGTCTTAGTTATGGAAATTATTCTGTTTACAGAGGTATTATGGTTGAAATACAAGATTAACTTCCCTAACAAGAGTGGTTTTTTCCTTAACTATGTTGTTAATTAAACTGAAGATATTTATGCAAATAGAGCAAAAAAAATTAATATTGTTTGTTGTTTGCTTTCTCAAGTAACTATCCATCCTTATATCAAACATTAAAGAGACAAAGGTGCACATGGATAAAATATTAATAATTTTTAGATATCAGAAAAATTATATCCAAGTGAAATAAAGGAAATTTTATTTCTGTGGTCCATTACTTTTTATAATTTCTGAACTGGCAAAAAAAAATTTTCTCTAAAGGAACTTATGGCCATATTTGAAGTCACATTTTTATTTAGAAATTTACATAAAATTCAAAGTACAGTAGAGTCAGAAGTGAAACTGATTTAGCTTCTGTTGCTATTTTTGTGTATGTGAAGTCAAAATGTTTTATTAGTTAAAAGTGTGACATGGGGAGTTAGAGAGGAGAAGGGAGTTGGGGGAAATTGGAAGGGGAGGTGAATCATGAGAGACTATGGATTCTGAAAAAAAATCTGAGGGGTTTGAAGTGGCAGGGGGGTGGGAGGTTAGGGTACCAGGTGGTGGGTATTATTGAGGGAACGGATTGCATGGAGCACTGGGTGTGGTGAAAAAATAATGAATACTGTTATGCTGAAAATAAATAAATTTAATTAAAAAAAAAGGGCACTTGAAGTAATGAGCATTGGATGTTATATGCAACTGATGCATCACTAAATTCTACTTCTGAAACTAATAATACAATATGTTAATTAAGTTGAATTCAAATAATATTTTTTAAAAAATTATAATAAAAACAAAAATGCAAAACAAAAAGTGTGACATTTTAATTCATATAAACTGAGTTTTAATCCATGTCCTGCAACTCACTGGCTAACTAATCTTAGGCAAGTTGTTCAAATTCTACAGAGTCTCAGTTTTCTCATCAGCGAACTGTAGTTTAGAACATTTACCTCATAGGATTATTGCTATAAGGATTAAATTAAATGATGTATATAAATTAAATGAAATATGTAGCATCTGAGAAGAAAAAGGTACTCAAATAATAAATCTGTGAAAGATTGAACTTAAAAAAAGAAATGTTTGCTAAGTTAAGAAAATGATCCTCAGAAAAGTTGATTTCCAAAAACCATGTACCTTACTTGAGATCCAGCAGATTCCAAACAAGCATCATTGAAGAATTTTAATAACTGATCAATCCATTAATAGAAGCTTTGAGAAAACTGTAGTTAATTACAAAAGTGCTTCACATTACATGTTAGACTTAGTCTACTATCTGAGTATACTCAATCAGTGGGTTTTTTTTTTTTTTATTTCTAAGTCTCATGTATCTCATTTTTACTTAACTGAACTAAAAGAGAACCTTAATTTGGGTCTTCAGTTATAACTTCAAGAAATATCTTACTCTTTATATTCTGGAAATACAAGACTGCAAATTCCTATGTTATCTGCCATAAGTTTGACTTAGCCACATTGTTATTAAAACCGAGAAGGGAGATTAGAAATATATGTATATATTATGTGTGACATTCTGGAAAAGTAAGAAGGCCCTGGAGATCAATTAGGTCAGTGTTTGACAAACTTCCCTATACCTCAGAAGCAACTGGGGAGCTTTGTTTTGCTCTGCTCTTAAGACTGATTCTTAGATCACACCTTATTCTTAATTAATCTGAATATGGAAAATTATATATTAGTGAGATGAGTGTGGAGAATCTTTCATCTATATTTTAAGATTTCCAACTGACTAAAGAAATCAGTTCCTATGTAGAAGTTTGAGAATTAATTAACTTGGCCTTCTTCTTGCTTCCTGGAAGAATAGTGATTGCCTCACCCAAATTCAATCAAAATCATCATTAATTATAAAGTTTCTTCTAAAAAACACTCATAACCCTTCCTGGAATTGTTTTACAAATACTAACTCCAGCAATTTTTATCTTTATCCAACACAAATGTGTAATAAATGAAATTCATTTCTTGCTTTTCTCTCTCTCTCTTTTTTTTTTTTTTAAGATTTTATGTATTTATTTGACACAGAGGGAGGGAGAGCACAAGTAGGCAGAGAGTCAGGCAGAGAGAGAGGGGAAACAGGCTCCCTGTTGACCAGAGAGCCCAATGCGGGGCTCGATCCCAGGACCCAGAGTTCATGGCCTGAGCCAAAAGCAGAGGCTTAACCTACTGAGCCATCCAGGTGCCCCTATTTCTTGTTTATCTGATGCAATAGATGTTTCAAATAGATCACTACAGGGTTTTGTTTGTTTGTTTTATAATTTTTAAATTTTTTAATAAACATATTATTAGCCCCAGGGGTACAGGTCTGTGAATCTCCAGGTTTACACACTTCACAGCACTCCCCATAGCACATACCCTCCCCAATGTCCATAACCCCACCACCTTACCCTTCTCCCCCCGGCAACCCTCAGTTTGTTTTGTGAGATTAAGAGTCTCTTATGGTTTGTCTCCCTCCCAATCCCATCTTGTTTCATTTATTCTTTTCTTACCCTCAAACCTCCCACATTGCATCTCCACTTTCTCATATCAGGGAGATCATACGATAGTTGTCTTTTTCTGATTGGTTTATTTCACTAAGCATAATACCCTCTAGTTCCATCTACATCTTCACAAATGGCAAAATTTCATTTCTTTTGGTGGCTGCCTAGTATTCCATTCTATATATATATATATATACCACAGCTTCTTTATTCATTCATCTGTTGATGGACATCTAGGCTCTTTCCATAGTTTGGTTATTGTGGACATTGCTGCTATAAACATTCGGGTGCACGTGCCTCTTCGGATCACTATGTTTGTATCCTTAGCGTAAATACGCAGTACTGCAATTGCTGGGTCGTAGGGTAATTTTATTTTCAACCTTTTGAGGAATCTCCATGCTGTTTTCCAGAGTGGTTGCACCAGCTTGCATTCCCACCAACAGCGTAGGAGGGTTCCCCTTTCCCGCATCCTTGCCAGCATCTGTCATTTCCTGACTTGTTAATTTTAGCCATTCTAACTGGTGTGAGGTGGTATTTCATTGTGGTTTTGATTTGTATTTCCCTGATGCTGAGTTATGTGAAGCACTTTTTCATGTAGATCACTACAGGTTTATATAAACCAGGTTCACACCCACTTCCAAGGCATTCCTTTACTCTCTTTACATTTCCACTCTATACATATTCTTTTATCTTGGGCTCTGAAAGACCTTTTAGAGAGTATAATTTATATATAGTAAGAAGTCTTGGTCTGGAATATTTGAAGAAGCTTCAGAGAGTTCATGAAACCCCAATAATTTCAAATAAAATTTTGTGCATTTAAATTGCAGGTTTTATGATTTATATCAAATCTAAAACCAACTCTGAACCTAAAGTTATTAGTAATAAAAGTTACAAGTGATACACCTACAAGTGAAGAACAACTGGACAGGAGGAGGAGTCAAGATGGCGGAGAAGTTGCCGGCTGAAACTACTTCAGCTAGCCGGAGATCAGCTAGATAGCTTATCTAAAGATTGCAAACACCTGAAAATCCATCGGCAGATCCAAGAGAAGAAGAACAGCAATTCTGGAAACAGAAAAACAACCACTTTCTGAAAGGTAGGAGCGGGGAGACATGAATCCAAAGCGACGGGAAGATAGACACCGGGGAGGGGCCGGCTCCCGGCAAGCAGTGGAGCAAGGGCACACAAAATCAGGACTTTTAAAAGTCTGTTCCGCTAAGGGACATCGCTCCATAGGCTAAACTGGAACGAAGCCCACGCGGGGTCAGCGTGGCCTCAGGTCCCGCAGGATCACAGAAGGATCGGGGGTGTCTGAGTGTCGCAGAGCTTGCGAGTATTGGAACAACGGGAAAGCCGGCTACAGAGACAGAGCCGACAGTAAGCTCGCAGCCCCGGGTTACCTTGAACCGGTCGCAGGCTCGGTGAGCTAGGAGCGCGGCTGGAGGTCAGGCAGACGGGAGTAACTGGCGCTGTTCTCTCAGGGTGCACTGAGGAGTGGGGCCCCGGGCTCTCGGCTCCTCCTGGCCAAGACCAGGAGGCCGCCATTTGTATTCTCGTCCTCCAGAACTCTACGGAAAGCGCTCAGGGAACAAAAGCTCCTGAAAGCAAACCCGAGCGGATTACTCAACCCGGCCCCTGATAAGGGCGGTGAAACTCCGCCTGGGGCAAAGACACTTGAGAATCACTACAACAGTCCCCTCTCCCAGAAGATCAACAAGAAATCCAGCAAATACCAAGTTCAAGTACCAAGGAGTGCGGTTTCAATACCAAGGAGAGCAGCAGAATTCCAGAGGAGGAGAAAGCAAAGCACGGAACTCATGGCTTTTTCCCTGTCATTTTTTTTAGTCTTGCAGTTAATTTAATTTATTTCTCTTTAATTTTTTGGTTTTTATTCTCGACTTCTGGTAAAAATTTTTTTTTAACTTTTACCTTTTTCTTTTTTAACGTTTTTTAACCAGTTTATATAATATATATATTTTTTCTTTTTTATATTTTTCTTATTTGTTTTCTTTTTTTTTTCTTTTTTCTTTCTTCCTTTTTGAACCTCCTTTTATCCCCTTTCTCCCCCCTCAGATATGGGATCTCTTCGAATTTGGTTAAAGCATATTTTCCTGGGGTTGTTGCCACCCTTTTAGTATTTTTCTTGCTGCTTCATATACTCTTATCAGGACAAAATGACAAGACGGAAAAATTCAACACAAAAAAAAAAGAACAAGAGGCAGTACCGAAGGCTAGGGACCTAATCAATACAGACATTGGTAATATGTCAGATCTAGAGTTCAGAATGACAATTCTCAAGGTTCTAGCCGGGCTCGAAAAAGGCATGGAAGATATTAGAGAAACCCTCTCGAGAGATATAAAAGCCCTTTCTGGAGAAATAAAAGAACTAAAATCTAACCAAGTTGAATTCAAAAAAGCTATTAATAAGGTGCAATCAAAAATGGAGGCTCTCACTGCTAGGATAAATGAGGCAGAAGAAAGAATTAGTGATATAGAAGACCAAATGACAGAGAATAAAGAAGCTGAGCAAAAGAGGGAGAAACAGCTACTGGACCACGAGGGGAGAATTCAAGAGATAAGTGACACCATAAGACGAAACAACATTAGAATAATTGGGATTCCAGAAGAAGAAGAAAGAGAGAGGGGAGCAGAAGGTATACTAGAGAGAATTATTGGGGAGAATTTCCCCAATATGGCAAACGGAAAGAGCATCAAAATTCAGGAGGTTCAGAGAACACCCCTCAAAATCAATAAGAATAGGCCCACACCCCACACCTAAGTGTAAAATTTACAAGTCTCAGTGACAAAGAGAAAATCCTGAAAGCAGCCCGGGAAAAGAAGTCTGTAACATACAAAGGTAAAAATATTAGATTGGCAGCTGACTTATCCACAGAGACCAGGCAGGCCAGAAAGAGCTGGCATGATATTTTCAGAGCACTAAACGAGAAAAACATGCAGCCAAGAATACTATATCCAGCTAGGCTATCATTGAAAATAGAAGGAGAGATTAAAAGCTTCCAGGACAAACAAAAACTGAAAGAATTTGCAAACACCAAACCAGCTCTACAGGAAATATTGAAAGGGGTCCTCTAAGCCAAGAGAGAGCCTACTAGTGGTAGATCACAAAGGTACAGAGTCCATTTACAGTAACAGTCACCTTACAGGCAATACAATGGCACTAAATTCATATCTCTCAATAGTTACACTGAATGTGAATGGGCTAAATGCCCCTGTCAAAAGACCCAGGGTATCAGCATGGATTAAAAAAAAACAAAACCCATCTATATGTTGCCTCCAAGAAACTCATTTTAAGCCCGAAGGCACCTCCATATTTAAAGTGAGGGGGTGGAAAAGAATTTACCATGGTAATGGACATCAGAAGAAAGCAGAAGTGGCAATCCTTATATCAAATCAATTAGATTTTAAGCCAAAGACTATAATAAGAGATGAGGAAGGACACTATATCATACTCAAAGGGTCTGTCCAACAAGAAGATTTAACAATTTTAAATATCTATGCACCCAACGTGGGAGCAGCCAACAATATAAACCAATTAATAACAAAATCAAAGAAACACATCAACAATAATACAATCATAGTAGGGCAATTTAACACTCCCCTCACTGAAATGGACAGTTCATCCAAGCAAAAGATCAGCAAGGAAATAAAGGCCTTAAATGACACACTGGACCAGATGGACATCACAGATATATTCAGAACATTTCATCCAAAAGCAACAGAATACACATTCTTCTCTAGTGCACATGGAACATTCTCCAGAATAGATCACATCCTCTGTCCTAAATCAGGACTCAACTGGTGTCAAAAGATTGGGATCATTCCCTGCATATTTTCAGACCACAATGCTCTAAAGCTAGAACTCAACCACAAAAGGAAGTTTGGAAAGAACCCAAATACATGGAGACTAAACAGCATCCTTCTAAAGAATGAATGGGTCAACCGGGAAATCAAAGAAGATGAAAAAAATCATGGAAACAAAAGAAAATGAAAATACAACGGTTCAAAATCTGTGGGACACAACATAGGAAGTCCTGAGAGGAAAATATATAGCGGTACAAGCCTTTCTCAAGAAACAAGAAAGGACTCAGGTACACAACCTAACCCTATACCTAAAGGAGCTGGAGAAAGAACAAGAAAGAAACCCTAAGCCCTGCAGGAGAAGAGAAATCATAAAGATCAAAGCAGAAATCAATGAAATAGAAACCAAAAAGACAATAGAGCAAATCAATGAAACTAGGAGCTGGTTCTTTGAAAGAATTAATAAAATTGATAAGCCCCTGGCCCAAATTATCAAAAAGAAAAGAGAAAGGACCCAAATAAAAAAAATCATGAATGAAAGAGGAGAGATCACAACTAACACCAAAGAAATACAAACTATTATAAGAACATACTATGAGCAACACTACGCCAACAAATTAGACAATCTGGAAGAAATGGATGCATTCCTATAAACATATAAACTACCACAACTGAACCAGGAAGAAGTAGAAAGCCTGAACAGTCCCATAACCAGTAAGTGGATTGAAACAGTCATTAAAAATCTCCAAACAAAGAAAAGCCCAGGGCCAGACGGCTTCCCGGGGGAATTCTACCAAACATTTAAAGAAGAACTAATTCCTATTCTCCTGAAACTGTTCCAAAAAATAGAAATGGAAGGAAAACTTCCAAACTCATTTTATGAGGCCAGCATCACCTTGATCCCCAAACCAGACATGGATCCCATCAAAAAAGAGTGCTATAGACCAATATCCTTGATGAACACAGATGCGAATATACTCAACAAAATACTAGCCAATAGGATTCAACAGTACATTAAAAGGATTATTCACCACGACCAAGTGGGATTTATTCCAGGGCTGCAAAGTTGGTCCAACATCCGCAAATCAGTCAATGTGATACAACACATCAATAAAAGGAAGAACAGGAACCATATGATACTCTCAATACATACTGAAAAAGCATTTGACAAAGTACAAAATCCCTTCCTGAACAAAACTCTTCAAAGTGTAGGGATAAAGGGCACATACCTCAATATCATCAAAGCCATCTACGAAAAACCCACTGCAAATATCATTCTCAATGGAGAAAAACTGAAAGCTTTTCCACTAAGGTCAGGAACACGGCAGGGATGTCCATTATCACCACTGCTATTCAACATTGTACTAGAGGTCCTATCTTCAGCAATCAGACAACAAAAGGAAATTAAAGGCATCCAAATCAGCAAAGAAGAAGTTAAATAATCACTCTTCGCAGATGATATGATACTATATGTGGAAAACCCAAAAGACTCCACTCAAAAATTGCTAGAACTTATACAGGAATTCAGTAAAGTGTCAGGATATAAAATCAATGCACAGAAATCAGTTGCATTTCTCTACACCAACAGCAAAACAGAAGAAAGGGAAATTAAGGAGTCAATCCCATTACAATTGCACCCAAAACCATAAGATACCTAGGAATAAACCTAACCAAGGAGGCACAGAATCTATACTCCGAAAACTATAAAGAACTCATGAAAGAAATTGAGGAAAACACAAAGAAATGGAAAAATGTTCCATGCTCCTGGATTGGAAGAATAAATATTGTGAAAATGTCTATGCTACCTAAAGCAATCTACACATTTAATGCAATTCCTATCAAAGTACCATCCATCTTTTTCAAAGAAATGGAACAAATAATTCTAAAATTTATATGAACCAGAAAAAGACCTCGAATAGCCAAAGGGATATTGAAAAAGAAAGCCAACGTTGGTGGCATCACAATTCCAGATCAAGCTCTATTACAAAGCTTTCATCATCAAGACAGCATGGTACTGGCACAAAAAGAGACACATAGATCAATGGAACAGAAGAGAGCCCAGAAAAAGTCCGTCAACTCTATGGTCAACTAATCTTCGACAAAGCAGGAAAGAATGTCCAATGGAAAAAAGACAGCCTCTTCAATAAATGGTCCTGGGAAAATTGGACAGCCACATGCAGAAAAATGAAATTGGACCATTTCCTTACACCACACACGAAAATAGACTCAAAATGGATAAAGGACCTCAATGTGCGAAAGGAATCCATCAAAATCCTTGAGGAGAACACAGGCAGCAACCTCTTCGACCTCAGCCGCAGCAACATCTTCCTAGGAACAACGCCAAAGGCAAGGGAAGCAAGGGCAAAAATGAACTATTGGGATTTCATCAAGATCAAAAGCTTTCGCACAACAAAGGAAACAGTTAACAAAATCAAAAGACAACTAACAGAATGGGAGAAGATATTTGCAAACGACACATCAGATAAAGGACTAGTGTCCAGAATGTATAAAGAACTTAGCAAACTGAACACCCAAAGAACAAATAATCCAATCAAGAAATGGGCAGAGGACATGAACAGACATTTCTGCAAAGAAGACATCCAGATGGCCAACAGACACATGAAAAAGTGCTCCATATCTCTCGGCATCAGGGAAATACAAATCAAAACCACAATGCGATATCACCTCACACCAGTCAGAATGACTAAAATCACAAGTCAGGAAATGACAGATGCTGGAGAGGATGCAGAGAAAGGGGAACCCTCCTCCACTCTTGGTGGGAATGCAAGATGGTTCAGCCACTCTGGAAAACAGCATGGAGGTTCCTCAAAATGTTGAAAATAGAACTGCCCTATGACCCAGCAATTGCACTATTGGGTATTTACCCTAAGGATACAAATGTAGTGATCCAAAGGGGCACGTGTACTCGAATGTTTATAGCAGCAATGTCCACAATAGCCAAACTATGGAAAGAACCTAGATGTCCATCAACAGATGAATGGGTCAAGAAGATGTGGTATATATACACAATGGAATACTATGCAGCCATCAAAAGAAATGAAATCTTGCCATTTGCGACAACATGGATGGAACTAGAGGGTATCATGCTTAGCGAAATAAGTCAAGCGGAGAAAGGCAACTATCATATGATCTCCCTGATATGAGGAAGTGGTGATGCAACATGGGGGCTTAAGTGGGTACGAGAAGAATAAATGAAAGAAGATGGGATTGGTAGGGAGACAAACCATAAGTGACTCTTAATCTCACAAAACAAACTGAGGGTTGCTTGGGGGAGGGGGTTTGGAAGAATGGGTGGTATTATGGACATTGGGGAGGGTATGTGCTTTGGTGAGTGCTGAGAAGTGTGTAAACCTGGTGATTCACAGACCTGTACCCCTGGGGATAAAAATATATATTTATAAAAAATAAAAAATTATTAAAAAAAAATCAATGCACAGAAATCAGTTGCATTTCTCTACACCAACAGCAAGACAGAAGAAAGGGAAATTAAGGAGTCAATCCCATTTACAATTGCACCCAAAACCATAAGATACCTAGGAATAAACCTAACCAAGGAGGCACAGAATCTATACTCCAAAAACTATAAAGTACTCATGAAATAAATTGAGGAAGACACAAAGAAATGGAAAAATGTTCCATGCTCCTGGATTGGAAGAATAAATATTGTGAAAATGTCTATGCTACCTAAAGCAATCTACACATTTAATGCAATTCCTATCAAAGTACCATCCATCTTTTTCAAAGAAATGGAACAAATAATTCTAAAATTTATATGGAACCAGAAAAGACCTCGAATAGCCAAAGGGATATTGAAAAAGAAAGCCAAAGTTGGTGGCATCACAATTCCAGATCAAGCTCTATTACAAAGCTTTCATCATCAAGGCAGCATGGTACTGGCACAAAAAGAGACACATAGATCAATAGAACAGAATAGAGATCCCAGAAATAGACCCTCAACTCTACAGTCAACTAATCTTCGACAAAGCAGGAAAGAATGTCCAATGGAAAAAAGACAGCCTCTTCAATAAATGGTGCTGGGAAAATTGGACAGCCACATGCCGAAAAATGTAACTGGACCATTTCCTTACACCACACACAAAAGGAGACTCAAAATGGATGAAGGACCTCAATGTGCGAAAGGAATCCATCAAAATCCTTGAGGAGAACACAGGCAGCAACCTCTTCGACCTCAGCCGCAGCAACATCCTCCTAGGAACAATGCCAAAGGCAAGGGAAGCAAGGGCAAAAATGAACTATTGGGATTTTATCAAGATGTAAAGCTTTTGCACAGCAAAGGAAACAGTTAACAAAATCAAAAGACAACTGACAGAATGGGAGAAGATATTTGCAAACGACATATCAATGAAGGACTAGTGTCCAGAATCTTTAAAAACTTAGCAAACTGAACACCCAAAGAACAAATAATCCAATCAAGAAATGGGCAGAGGACATGAACAGACATTTCTGCAAAGAAGACATCCAGATGGCCAACAGACATATGAAAATGTGCTCCATATCACTCAGCATCAGGGAAATAAAAATCAAAACCACAATGAGATATCACTTCACACCAGTCAGAAAGGCTAAAATCAACAAGTCATGAAATGACAGATGCTGGCGAGGATGCGGAGAAAGGGGAACCCTCCTACACTGTTGGTGGGAATGCAAGCTGGTGCAACCACTCTGGAAAACAGCATGGAGGTTCCTCAAAATGTTGAAAATAGAACTGCTCTATGACCCAGCAATTGCACTACTGGGTATTTACCCTAAAGAAACCAACGTAGAGATCCAAAGGGGCACGTGCACCCAAATGTTTATAGCAGCAATGTCCACAATAGCCAAACTATGGAATGAACCTTGATGTCCATCAACAGATGAATGGATAAAGAAGAAGTGGTATATATACACAATGGAATACTATGCAGCCATCAAAAGAAATGAAATTTGCCATTTGCGACAACAATGGATGGAACTAGAGCGTATCATGCTTAGTGAAATAAGTCAAGCAGAGAAAGGCAACTATCATATGATCTCCTTGATATGAGGAAGTGGTGATGCAACATGGGGGCTTAAGTGGGTAGGAGAAGAATCAATGAAACAAGATGTGATTGGGAGGGAGACAAAGCATAAGTGACTCTTAATCTCGCAAAACAAACTGAGGGTTGCTTGGGGGAGGGGGTTTGGGGAAAGGGGGTGTGATTATGGACATTGGAGAGGGTATGTGCTTTGGTGAGTGCTGTGAAGTGTGTAAAGATGGTGATTCACAGAACTGTACCCCTGGGGATAAAAATATATGTTTATAAAAAATTAAGAATTAAAAAAAAAAAAAGAAATATGCAGAGGACACGAACAGACATTTCTGCAAAAAATACATCCAGATGGCCAACAGACACAGGAAAAAGTGCTCCATATCACTCGGCATCAGGGAAATACAAATCAAAACCACAATGAGATATCACGTCACACCAGTCACATTGGCTAAAATCAACAAGGCAGAAATGACAGATGCTGGCGAGGATGCGGAGAAAGGGGAACCATCCTACACTGTTGGTGGGAATGCAAGCTGGTGCAACCACTCTGGAAAACAGTATGGAGATTCCTCAAAATGTTGAAAATAGAACTGCCCTATGACCCTGCAATTGCACTACTGGGTATTTACCCTAAAGATACAAACGTAGTGATCCAAAGGGGCATGTGCAACCGAATGTTTATAGCCGCAATGTCCACAATAGCCAAACTTTGGAAAGAGCCTAGATGTCCATCAACAGATGAAGATCAAGAAGATGTGGTATATATACACAATGGAATACTATGCAGCCATCAAAAGAAATGAAATCTTGCCATTTGTGACAACATGGATGGAACTAGAGCGTATCCTGCTTAGCGAAATAAGTCAAGTGGAGAAAGACAACTATCATATGATCTCCCTGATATGAGGAAGTTATGATGCAACATGGGTGGTTAAGGGGGTAGGAGAAGAATAAATGAAAGAAGATGGGATTGGGAGGGAGACAAACCATAAGTGACTCTTAATCTCACAAAACTAACTGAGGTTTGCTGGGGTTTGGGGTTTGGGAGAAGGGGGGTGGGGTTATGGACATTGGGGAGGGTATGTGCTATGATGAGTGCTGTGAAGTGTGTAAACCTGGCAATTCACAGACCTGTACCCCTGGGGATAAAAATATATTATATGTTTATAAAAATTAAAAATTAAAAAAGAAACAATAATATTTTCTCGTAGAGTTGCTGTATGGCTTAAATAAGTTAAAATATGTAAAACACAGCCTTATATTTATGCAAGGTATCATTATTATTATATCTCACATATACTATGAAACACTAAGCTACCTTTCAACAGCAACTGCACCAATGATATGACACTAAGATTACTCAATAGGAAGAAAAAATAAACAAGATAAATGGGCCTGCCCACAAAGGAGGAAAACAAATTTTAAATTTTTTAAATTTTAATTTTTTTCTTTTTCCCATTTTTTTAAATTTAATTTCTTTTCAGTGTAACATAATTCATTTGTTTATGCACTACATCCAGTGCTCCATGCAATAAGTGCCCTCCATAATACCCACCACCAGGGTCCCCCAACCTCCAACCCCCACCCCTTCAAAACGTCAGATTGTTTTTCTGGGTCCATAGTTTTTCGTGGCTCATCTCTCCCTCCAATTTCTCTCAACTCCCTTCTCTCCATCTCCCCCAAATTTTAAAATTTTAAAACAAAACAAATTTTAAAAGAAACTGTTGGTTTGAAGAAAGTGAACTGTCAGTGTGGCATGAAGATGTCTGTCTTCCCAAAGTTCAAGAGTGCAGAGTGGGCTAACAAGTGTAATTTTACTGTCCAGAAGAGAGGATTAGCAACACCAGTGGGGTAAAAAGATTCAACCAGTGAACTCAAACATATTTAAAAAATAAAAGGCACATGACTGACTCCTACTATAGTGATTCCTTAAAAAAAAAAAAAAAAAAAAAAAAAAAGGAATCATTCCTGGCCTATGAATGATGGACATCCAGATCATTTATGACATAGAATCAAAGAGAATTCTCGAGGTTGGAATACAAAATGCCAAGAACTTAGAGAAATGATCTTACTGTACCCCTGGGGATAAAAATATATGTTTATCAAAAATAAAAAATTTAAAAAAAAACAAACAAAAAAAAAAAAAAAAAAAAAACGTCATCCCCAAAAAGAATCTGGCTTCAGAAAGTGAGATTATTCTTCAAAAAAAGTAACAGAAATATATAACATTCTTCCCTGAACATCATGCAGCCTATGCAGGCAGCTTCATCAACAGTAGAACAGTTTTATCTATAACATGAAATTTAATTTTAATCCACAGGACTCTTCAGTGTTCAGTGAGAAGCAATGGGTACATTGGCCATACCTATGGAAGCCCCTTCTTAAACTGAGAATTAAAAAAAAAAAATCCTAACTAAAATAACTGTATTGCTGCTACTTAGGAAGATTGACAAAGAAGTTTAATTTGACCTGGAAGTTAAAAGATATGCCTAGAATTCTGATTCTTGTCAAGAAGAAGTCATAGGTGCCAGAGTCACTCTCTTGCCTGAATCAAGAGAGATTCATCAAGAGAGAGATTCAAGAGAGAACATCTCTCTCTCTCTCTCTCTCACTTGGGCTCTGTGTGTGTGTTTGTGTGTGTGTGTGTGTATAGTGATTTCTGAAAGGTGGGAAAGAAATATGGTAAGCCCAGTAATTATTCCGGTTCATTTCACTTAGAGCACTTCAAAATTTGAAAATGTAGTTAAAAATGATCCCATAAAGAAAAACTCTGGTTTGGTTCACTGGTGAATTCTACCAAACATAAAAGTAAAAACTTAGTGACAATTCTACACAAACTTTCCCAAGGAAATTAAAATGAGAAAACACTTTCTAGTTTAGTGTATGAAACTAGTGTAAGGTTAGTGGTAAACTAGATAGGAAAAGGACAAGATAACTACTAGCCAGTATCTGCTGTGAACATAAATGCAAAGTTTCTAATCAATATTTAGTAAATTCAATCTAGAAAAACAGCAAAACTATAATATAACTAGGTAGAAGTTATTCTAGGAATATAAAACTGGTCTAACATTCAAAAATAAATTAATCTGGGGCACCTGGGTGGCTCAGTGGGTTAAAGCCTCTGCCTTCAGCTCAGGTCATGATCCCAGAGTACTGGGATGGAGCCTTGCATGGACTCTTTGCTCAGCAAGGAGCCAGCTTCACCCTCTCTCTCTCTGCCTGCCTGTCTGCCTACTTGTGATCTCTGTCTGTCAAATAAATAGAATTTTTAAATAATTAATTTAATTTAATTAATTTACTATTTTAACAAACTAAAATGGATTTCACATATACTTAATAAACCAAATATACAAATTTATCTTTAAATTCATATGTTATATATTACATATAAACGTGATATATAAAAATTCATATCATATATATGTATATGTGTGTGTGTTTATGTGCATGCATATATGTGTGCTGACCAACTCACACACATAGCCAAAAGTCCACATAGAAACTTTTGACACCCCCAAAACTTTATTAATAGTCTACTGTTGACCAGAGCCTTACTTATAACATAAACACATACAATTAACACATATTTTGTACATTGTATGTATTATATACTGTATTCTTACAATAAAGTAGCTGGAGAAAAGATAGTTTTACTAAGAAATTCATAAGGAACAATCACCTCAATTGAACATGGGAAAAACATTTGACAAAACCAGACAATCGTGTCTGATAACAACTCTCAGCAATTTCCCAGCTTAATAAAGAGCACCTATGCAAAATCCATGGATAATATGACCCAGAATGATAAAAGGTTGAGTGACTTCTAATATCAGGAACAAGAGGGATTAGAATAATTTTAATGTAATTGATACTGGCTTAGCAGAAGTTTCACAGGATTCAAAATTATGAACAATTTTGTTGAAACAAAATTTTACTTTTTCAAACACGACATTATCTAATGACTTTCAATGTAATGAAATAACTATTGTAATGGTTTTGTCTACTCTAGTGTCCCTGTATCAAATCACATTTAGTGATAGCATGTCAAGTCAAATATTTCTCCCAACAATTTGAAAAAGAAAAAAAATAAAGAAAGAAAAAAAAAAGGAAAAAGAGAAGAAAGAAGAGAAGAGAAGAAATTAAAAGAAAAGGAAAGGAAAGGAAAGAAAAAAGAAAAGAAAAGAAGTAAGTATTGATATGAAAACATTTAGAATGATTTGTATTAAAAACTACCACTATTTAAGCAGTTTAATAAAATTAAAGGGACTATTTTGCATTGATTGATATATTAAGCATTGGTATATAAACATTACTGAACAAGTTGTTAAATATTTTGAATATCACCACTTTTGGTCGCCACTAAAGCAACTCAATCATTATTCAAACTCTTCCATAATAAAAACTCTTTGTCCAGATGGCATCACCAATCAGTTCTCCCAAACCTTCAATGAAGAAATAATATGTTATATGATCTCTTTTCAGAATAGAAAAGTTGGAAAAAGTTGCCATTTTTTAAAAAAGATTTTATTTATTTATTTGACAGACAGAGATCAAAGTAGGCAGAGAGGTAGGCAGAGAGAGAGATACGGAGAAGCAGGCTCCCCACTGAGCAGACAGCCCAATGCGGGACTTGATCCCATGACCCTGGGATTATGACCCGAGCCAAAGGCAGAGGCTTAACCCACTGAGAGCCACCCAGGCGCCCCAGAAAATGTTGCCATCTTTTAATGATGTTTAAGACAAGCTTGAGTCCAAAATGTGCCATAATTCTTATGAGGAAAACAAATAATTCTGTCTTGATTATAAACATACTATACAACCATTCTGATAAAATTCAGTAAAATCCCATGAAACTGTATCTCAAGACAAATTCAGAAATAATATAATTAGCAAATATTTTCCATTTTCTACACAGCCCTTTTCTGAAAAAAGGATGAGATTCTACAGGACTTACTTTTGGTGAGGGAAAAGCACAAAAGGAAGGAAGGGAAAGCAAGGGTGGCAATGTCAAACAACTTTACCTCAGGAAGACACAGGTATAGGCTTACTTTTCACATATCTTCTTGCAGTAAACCAACCTCCCTTGCTCAGGACAATATGGTGGGGATGGAAACTAAGTAACTAGGAAGAGCATTGAATTTTTTTTTTTTTTGATGATATAGGTTTAATCGGAAATATTGAGCCAATAAAATCGCTTATCAAAAGGATAAGCTAGAGCCTTAGGTAAACAATAATCTGTGTCAAGAGCTCAGTTAGAGGGAATCAAAGTAGTTATAAAAGAATGAAAAGTACAAGGATACAAGATCTTAGAGAAGTAAATAAATGTGTAATTCATCTCAATATGTCCTTTAACCAATATAACTTTTTTTTTTTTTTTTTAGCTTTAAGGCTTTTATTTTTAATTGTGGGAATTCTATCAATTTCTTTTTTTTTAAATAATTTTTTATTTTTTATAAACATATATTTTTATCCCCAGGGGTACAGGTCTGTGAATCACCAGGTTTACACACTTCACAGCACTCACCAAAGCACATACCCTCCCCAATGTCCATAATCACACCCCCTTCTCCCAAACCCCCTCCCCCAAGCAACCCTCAGTTTGTTTTGTGAGATTAAGAGTCACTTATGGTTTGTCTCCCTCCCAATCCCATCTTCTTTCATTTATTCTTCTCGTACCCACTTAAGCCTTCATGTTGCATCACCACTTCCTCATATCAGGGAGATCATATGATCATATGATAGTTGTCTTTCTCCGCTTGACTTATTTTGCTAAGCATGATACCCTCTAGTTCCATCCATGTTGTCGCAAATGGCAAGATTTCATTTCTTTTGATGGCTGCATAGTATTCCATTGTGTATATATACCACATCTTCTTGATCCATTCATCTGTTGATGGACATCTAGGTCCTTTCCATGGTTTGGCTATTGTGGACATTGCTGCTATAAACATTCGAGTACACATGCCCCTTTGGATCACTACGTTTGTATCTTTAGGGTAAATACCCAATAGTGCAATTTCTGGGTCATAGGGCAGTTCTATTTTCAACATTTTGAGGAATCTCCATACTGTTTTCCAGAGTGGTTGCACCAGCTTGCATTCCCACCAACAGTGTAGGATGGTTCCCCTTTCTCTGCATCCTCTCCAGCATCTGTCATTTCCTGACTTGTTGATTTTAGCCATTCTGACTGGTGTGAGGTGATATCGCATTGTGGTTTTGATTTGTATTTCCCTGATGGAGCACTTTTTCATGTGTCTGTTGGCCATCTGGATGTCTTCTTTGCAGAAATGTCTGTTCATGTCCTCTGCCCATTTCTTGATTGGAGAGCTTTGAATTCTTACCCATCGTTCTGGAAGTTCCTTTCTATCACAGTATCCAGAATTCACTTCAGATTTAGTTGGATGACAGCCACCAGATGGCAGCAACTGCAGCTGCGTCCATCCAGAATTTGCTTCTGGAGCCAGAGCCCTCCAGGAACACTGAGCAGTTCTGGATCCTCTCAATCATATCATTTACCATGATAATTAGGCACTTATTTTAGAAAAGAATATTATGGAACTACTCCTATCATGTTAAAACAGGATTTTAAAGCATTAGAAAAATTTATTCAGTAGTATATAAAAAGTACTGTATATTATGACAAAGCAGGACAAAACTTTTATTTCCTTTCTACATTTTTTAAATGTTAAAAATATTCCTAACTGTTGGAAAAACACTTGAATAAAGACCTCAGTCCACACCATATAAGATAAAAAAAAACTTTATAATAACTAAAATTCAAATATAATATATGAAAACTTTAATATTTGAAAATATCAGATTTTGAATGGGTAAGTATATGTAAAAAAAGACAAAAAATAAAATTATATACAAATGTTATGCTACTTCACATGCAAAATTGATTAAAATATCAAAAGAGAATAAACAGAATAATATTTGCACAAATAATGGCAGGATATGGGGCACATGGGTGGCTCATTCGGGTAAGCGTCTGACTCAGCTCAGGTCATGATCTCAGAGTCATGAGATTGAACCCCGAGTTGGCATGGAAACTGCTTGAGACTCTCTCTCCCTTTCCCTTGCCCAGCCCCCATCCTCGCTTGTGTTTGCTCTCTCTCTCTAAAGAAAAAATTAAAATAATGACAGGATAATGGGTCAATGACAGAACTGACCCCATATCTATACCTCCTTTCATAAATAGCTGTTTCTAGATTATGAGATTACATCTTTAGAATATTCCACATGCTTTGCAATATATATTTGAATAATAAAAATTCTGGAACCATACTAGTGTTGAGTTTTGACTATACCAAGTTACTTAGTCTCCAACTGCCTCAATGTACTCATTTGAAAAACAGTGATAAAAGTGATGTTATATGTTCTTTATGTATAAGCTTTTATTATAAAATATATCATTTAATTTTTAGAAAAAATGAATTAAAAATTAATACAATATTACTGCCACATATTTTCCATGTAAATAATTCTTAAATAATATTCTGGGGATCCTCTTTTTATAGCAGTAGCAATTCTAAGGATGATAGTCTTCAAAATATAAACCTGAGTCTTTGGGAAAGAAAGGGGTGAGTAAAACTCAAAAGTACTATATGTAACCATTACCATTCTGTTTTGCCCCTACACAGTGTGGCTGCTTTCTTTTCCAAATGAGTATTAGTATACTTGCTTTGTAGGATAAAATAGTTCACACAGATGTAATATTTTAATTCTCATACAATAGCAGCTCTTACTACTTACTTCCTAAAGTAAAACTGAAATGAAGATATTATTATCACATCCAAAATTGAAAACAATGTTTTCATATATTCTAAGCATAGAAATACCATTTTGTAACACAGAAAAGCATTTGATGTCATATATAAAAATATCTTTTATATATTAATATTCCAAGAACAAGGATAACTGGAACCCTTAGAAAACAAACAGTGTCTACTGGCTCATGGCTTTACAAACATTACGGAAAGAATCATTTCCAGTGTAGTATTCTCTTCACAGCATCTTTCACATCTCTGTTTCTCAGACTGTATATTAAAGGGTTTAGCATTGGTATTATCAATGTGTAGAGCACCGCTACGATCTTGTTTTGTTCTGGGGAGGAGATGGCACCAGGCTGGGCATACATAAAGAACACAGTCCCATAGAACAAACTCACCACAGCTATATGGGAACCGCAGGTGGAGAAGGTCTTACCCCTGCTGTGGGTAGAGGGGATCTTCAGGACAGTGGAGAGGATGTAAGCATAGGAAACCAGAATGACAGTTGTGGTGGTAATGATGATGAGGGCAGAGAGAATGAACAGCACAATCTCGTTCACAAAAGTGTCATCACAAGAGATCTTGATCAGGGCTGGGACGTCACAGAAAAAGTGGTCCAGTCTGTTTTCTCCACAGAAACGCAAACTGAAGGTGAAACCTGTTTGCACGATGGAGTTGATGCCTCCACAGATGTAGGATCCAGTCACCAACTGAGCACAGACTTTCTGCGACATGTGCACAGGGTAAAGGAGAGGGGAGCAAATGGCCGAGAATCGATCAAATGCCATTACAGCCAAAAGGAAGCCTTCAGTTGTGACAAATAGAGCAAAGAAGAAAAACTGGGCTGCACACCCATTGTAAGAAATCTTCTTTTCACTAGACATGAAGTTAGCTAAAGTTTTGGGAGCGATGACTGTGGAGTAGCAGAGATCTAAATAGGACAAGTTTCTAAGGAAGAAATACATAGGCATTTGAAGTCTGGAATCCATCTTAATGACAATTATCATGCTAATATTTCCCACTACAGTGACTGTATAGATTAGCAAGAACACTAGGAATAAGAGGATTTGTAGTTTTGGAGGGGTTCCAAAGCCTAGCAGAATGAACTCTGTCACTTCTGAGTAATTCCAATTAAGTTCGTTTTTCATGGCTGAGATGTAGGTGGAACTGGAGAGATGTAAAAATGAAAGAAATAAGTGATCAGAACACTAGTTTAAGTAAAAATAACTAAAAGCTAGAATGGAAAAAATTTTATCGTATTGTTCCCAATAAATTACAAAACAGCAATACAGAACAAATTGTTATTTTTAAAGAATAAAGAATTTAATCTGATTGGTCACCCTTTGAGATATACCTATTTTGCAAATAATGCAGGCTTGTTCTCTAAGCATGCTTTGGAGAAATAGAGATTCTAGCAAAGTGTATAGAAACAAGATCTCATCGATTGCTTTCCCTTGAGTTATTATCAGTTATCACCATTGAAAGTTGCCTTCTCTGTGGAATATATTTCTCACAGACATAATAATCCACTTAAAACTTCATTTGGAGTGAAACTCTATTAAATTGATGATCTCTTTTTATTTTTTTAAAATCATTTAGCTTCCTTATCTACTGTAAAGATAACAGACAAATATTATATTTATTTTTCTTTTATTACAAGGAGAAAAGCTTCATATTCTGACAAAAGAATCTTCTTTTTTACCTGGTAACTCATATTCTTATTTCTCTCATTATTTTTTGTCCTTATGGTGATGTGCACTCTTATTGGCACAATTCACTTACTAAAAACAGAAGCAATTCTTGAGTATATTTTCTAAGCATGATTTCATCAGACTTTTGTTTTTTCTCTTTCTCCTTTTTTCCTGCTTTCCCTCCCTCCTTCCTTCCATCCTTCCTTCTTTCCCACTTTTATTCCCTTTGGAGTTTTCAAGGGTGCAAACTAGGTAGGGAATTCTAAGATCTTGGATAGAGATTATTCTGTCCTTTCAGAAACAAACAAATCTAGTAAAAATACAAAGTTCTGTGCATATGGAGGAAAGAGGGCACATATGACAATTTTAAGATAGGTAAAATGGGGGAAAAGGAAGAAATGTGTATTTAAACAAGCTTGCATTATATTTACTTAGACATGTGATGTTATGGCTATAGGTGTCCCTAAAACATGGTGGTAGAAAAAGGAAGTAATTTTTATTTTATTTTATGTATGGAGAAATTAAGAAAAAATATTTAAAAAGCTTCTTTAGAGGCATGAGATTGAGGAAGGAAGTGGTTTACTATTCAATAAGCTATCATAAAATATAAAATAAAACTAACAATTCAAATATTCACATACTATGGAAATATCTTTCATATTTTATAAACATAGTTTTATAAATATATAAAAATTATTATGTAAGTTGTATATTTATGATAAATAAAAATTATATAAGATATAAATTACACAATGTCTCATAATATCTCTTGTCATCTTTATTTCGGTCATTGCCATGGTTTCACTAATGGTGACATTCTTTCAACACAGGTTGAGACAACGCAAGTATACTAGAAGTCAATTTAGTCCAGTATTTATATTTACTTCCTTGAAAAAAATTAAAAGTTAACAGCAATGTTGACTGTTTGATTTTAGAAGGCAGAAAAATCATCAAAATAAACTCTGGTAGGGCCTATCAACTAAAAAATGTATGGTTTCCTTAAATACACATTTTATACAAAACTTCTGGTTTCAACAGAAAAATTGAAAAAAAAAGTAACTAAAGAAATCTAAAAAAGAATGTGTTGAGAAAAAACTAGATATAAAAGATATTCTTAAGAATGAACCATTTCTCTCCTTGTAAACTCTCTACTATATGTGAAATCATGAAGAAACAGGAGTATGAAAAGAAGTGCACCTTGGTTTCCTATAACACAGATTGCATCTCTTCCCTGGCCAGATCAGACTCCATGTGCTAAGATGAACAAGCACTAGCAACAATTGTAGTTTTTTCTCTCTCGATCTCTCTTTTAATTTATTGTACTTTTTCACTGATTAAAGCAACAACAAACCTGGTCCAGTCCTGAGAGAAATTCTGTCTTGAGGAGGGAAACCGGAGCAGTTTACATTCCCTCTGCAAGATGGTAGCCAGGCACAAACAACTTTCTCACCAGTAATGTGCTCAGAATGCAAAAGAGAAGTGAGAGAAGAAATGATTCATTAGGAACTTATCAGACCTTTGGGAAGTAGAAACGCTCTCCAGAGAGCATGAAAACTATCCTTCTACCTACTGAACTAAATAATAATAACAATTAAATACATTTGGATGAGAAGTATTTGATTCTTTTTTTTTTTTAACTTCATAATCTATGCAGAGGAAATTCACCATTTTTCATCTGAGTGGATAACAACCCTTACTTTTAGAAATTCATTTCTTATCTCTACTGTTAATATGTCATACTTGTATTAGAAGAAAATTTTATATGCAGAATAATCCAAATAGTCAGGTGAAGAGTTGGGGTTGGAAAAGGAGGATTTTGAAGTAACACAGAGACTGCCAGAGCAGGCAGTCATACATCCATCTCTGATTTGAAGACATAAGAGAGGTGGTGTTAAGGATCCCAGAAGCCTGGGAATTCCTTCAGGAGTGAGAACCATGGCTGGGTTCAGCCACCTGAGCTAGAACCAAAAAGTGAAACCACCAAGGAACATACTGAAAGAGAAAGAAATTCCCTCTCCTCACACATTCTCAGTTTTGCCATTAGTGGGAAAACAGCTTCTCCAGGATCCTAGAGATCCTTCCTATTTTATCTTGATGATATTTCCCTTTAGCTAGGACAACTCTCTTTGGTATTTCTTAGGGCACAAATTTGATATAACGTATTCTCTTGATCTCCCTTATCTGAAAAAGCTCCTTATTTTGCCTTTAGTTCTGAAGCCTGTGTTTTCTGCACATACATGTTGGTTTGGTCTCCCCTCCTCCAATCTTTAAGCACTTTAAAGACTTTACACTGTTCTGGTTTGAATTGTTTCTGACAACAAGTTCATGCTTTAACTTTGATGTGCATGTGTGTGATGTCCCTTCTGATGAGCTTTATTTGGTTTTCTCTCTGTCTATGGGATTTCTCTATATCTATCTATGGGATTTTGCCCATTTTCTTGAATCTGTGTGGTTAGATTTGTCATCAAATATGAAAAATATCTGCCCTTTGTACTTAATATTGTTTTTCTGGTCCCTCTTCTTCCAGTTACATGTATTTTCTCAGTTGTCACTGAATGCCTGTTCATTATTTTTCCTTTTTAACTTAATTTTAGGTTTGGTTTGTTTCTATTGCTATATATTCAAGTTTAAAATCTTTTCCTTCTGATTTGTTCCCTTTCTCAGGAATTACAGTCATTCACAACTTTTTGGGCAATCTCCAAAAATATTTGGTTCATGTATTTTCTCCAGAGTTTAATTGTTTTGTGATGGGAGGCAAATCTATGGTTGCCATTCTTTCATAACTAGATGTAGAAAATCTAAAATTCATTTTTTAAAAATTATTGAATTACCTCAGCATTTGTGGTACATACATACACGTCAGTGAGATTTCATTGTTCTTTTTTATTGAAGTACTTTATTTATTATTTGTCTGTTTGAACTTTTAACTTAATTTTTGAGTGAGATTTGTCTACAATTTTTTAGTTTAATGTCCATATGACATTTATGAGAGACTCATATAGTAGGAGAGTATTTTCTTTACTACTATTTCTGACAGAGTTTATGTAAAAGTTATCTTCTTTTTTCTTAAATGTTTGCAAGTAAACACTGGTGAAGCTATTTATACTTCATAGGAATATCATTAATAAAAATTCAGTTAGTTTAAGATATTTTAAAATTTGCATTTCTCTTTTATTCATAATTTTGTTCTACTTAAAATATTTTTATTTAAAAATCATTAATTTTAGTAAAAATGTTTTCTTTTTTTTAATAGCAGAAGAATATGTTGTGCCACCCCCATTTCATTCCTGATTCTTGTGATTTAATGTTGTTCTTTTTTCCTTATTAAATTTAGGATTTTATACACACTACTAATTATTCAAAGAATCAACATTAAAGTCATGTGAATAGCCTATATCATTTATAGTTTTTCTAAGTAATTTTACCTTTATTGTTTATTTTCTTTTTGTTTTGTTTTGATTTGACTTGCTGTTTTCTATTTCATATTATCAAGAAGATTGTTATTCTTTTAAGATCTAGGTGTTCTTGCCTTTCTTCATATTTATAAGTGAGGGTTTGTATATGCTCCAAGTACTACTTATTCTTATGAAGCTTAGAAATATCATAGTTCATTGTCATTTAGTTCAAACTAAATCAAAACTGAATTTGATAGTTAATTAGAACACTTTATGGGCATGGACATTAGAAACAAACACCTCTTAAAAATCCACTTGATTTCTGTATCAGATTGACTATGATTAAGAACATAACACTGAATGATTTAAATTGGTGACTTTGTTGAGGGTTCATGTCCCATCTAGTGTGAATGACAGGAAATGACTCTTACATATTTGTAAGAAATAGCATGTTGTTACTGCTAATGCTATTGTGAGTAGCTTAAGAATAAAAATACTATATTAGATTCTGGTACATGTTACAGATTAGATAGTCAAGATCTATGTCATGTGCTTTCTAGAAGAAAAGATTGGAAAGTTTAAATGTGTCCTGCCACAAGGGTTTTTGACCCAGATTTTGTTCTACCAATTAGATCTACACAGACTCTGAATTTAGAATGGAACAAAGACTTAGGGGTTGACTTTCTGTTCATTTTAACTTTTTCTTCTACCAGTAGACAAGTTTTGGAAACATGTGGGCTTTTCTTGGAAGCATTGTTGAATTCCCAAATTCCTAGAGAAGCAGTTTTGATGGATGAAGAAGTAGTGACATCTTTTTGCTCCCTTCCATCTGAACCCTGGATCATAGTTAAGATATAATATTTTTAAATTGTATCTCCAGTGGTAGCCTCTCTCTGTGAGTTAATCCTAAATTGTCCTGAGGGTCATTATAAGAATGTCACCCAGGAACACTTGGGTGACTCCGTCGGTTTAAAGTTGACTTTTTTTTTAATTTATTTTTTATTTGTTTTCAGCATAACAGTATTCATTATTTTTTCACCACACCCATTGCTCCATGCAATACGTGCCCTCTATAATACCCACCAACTGGTACCCCGACCTCCCACCCACCCACCAATTCAAACCCCTCAGAATGTTTTTTAGAGTCCATAGTCTCTCATGGTTCACCTCCCCTTCCAATTTCCCCCAACTCCCTTTTCCTCTCTAACTCCATATGTCCTCCATGCAATTTGTTATGCTCCACAAATAAGTGAAACCATATGATAATTGACTCTCTCTGCTTGACTTATTTCACTCAGCATAATCTCTTCCAGTCCCGTCCATGTTGATACAAAAGTTGGGTATTCATCCTTTCTGATGGAGGCATAATACTCCATAGTGTATATGGACCACATCTTCCTTATCCATTCGTCCGTTGAAGGGCATCTTGGTTCTTTCCACAGTTTGGCGACGGTGGCCATTGTTGCTATAAACATTGAGGTACAGATGGCCCTTCTTTTCACTGCATCTGTATCTTTGGGGTAGATACGCAGGAGTGCAATGGTAGGGTCATAGGGAAGTTCTATTTTTAATTTCTTGAGGAATCTCCACACTGTTCCCCAAAGAGGCTGCAACAACTTGCATTCCCACCAACAGTGTAAGAGGGTTCCCCTTTCTCCACATCACCTCTTTATTTTGGCTCAGTTCTTACATGGATCATGAGATCAAGCTCTGGCATGGCCACTGCAGGGAGTATCTCCTTGAGGTTCTCTCCTTGTCCCTCTACCCCTCCCCCTGCTCATCAAGCACATGCACACAAATGCACACACACACACTCTCTCTCTCTCTCAAATAAATGAATCTTAAAAACAAACAAACAAAAAAGAGTGTCACTCAGAAGTTCCCAGCCTTTCCAAATTGATAGGCTACTATTCACATAAATTAATATTTTCCTGTTTAAAGTAACAAACCTATTTATTCTTCCTACACCAACAAAACTTTTACTAATATTATATTAAAATGAGGAGCTCTTGCCCTATATCATTTTGTATTCCACACACTGAAAAGTTCTAGATAAATTCTAGAAATAATTTTTAATTAAATGGAGGTTTAGGAGCACCTCGGTAGCTCAGTTAATTAAGTGTCTGCCTTTGGCTCAGGTCATATTCTCAAGATCCTGGGATCCTGTCCTGCAATGGACTTCCTGCTCAGCAGGGATTCTGCTTCTCCTTCTGCCTCTTACCCTGCTTCATCCTCTCTCTCATTCTCTCTCAGTCTCTAGCTGTCAAATAAATAAGTAAAAACTTTAAAAGGGAGGACTTAAAAGGTAAGATTACAATTAATTCATGGAAATATTTAGGACAAAAATGGCATCTTGAAAATATTAAGCCCATTAAGTATAGTGTTATCTCTATGGTTTTAATGTAGTCTTTCCATCACAAATATTTTAAAATATTTCACTAAGAAATTTTAAAATAATCTTCTTGAATGTTATTATTTCTTTTATTTTCTAATTGTTTAGTTTTGAATATATGAAAACATAGAAATCACAAAACATTATCTGACCTTTAATTTGTGTTTTAAATATTTATGACATCATGAAATATGTCTACATCAAGGAATACAGGTAAGCCCTAAGCTGGAGTGAATTTTTGTCTTTTTTGAATTATAATTAATGTAATTTACTACATAATTAAAAATATTCACTTTTTAGTCTAACATCTAACTCTTTTCTCATATGGTACAAACTTTTATATCTGTCTCTCTGTGCCTACCAATACATATGTTATGACAATTACCAGAAACTTTTTCTTCATCAGTGAAAAAATTAAGTTCAAAGAAATTCCCAAAGGATACATACAACCTGTACCTGGAAAAGTTCCCTGTACTTGTAATATTATTAGATTATTTTGTTTGTATCTGCGGCTAACACAGTCCTCATGGACAACAGCCCTGGAGCCCGCACTTAGGTCTCCACAACTGACTTTAAGATTACTCTTCTCCCAGTGGAATCGATCAGAGGATGAGCAACTGTAATGTTGGAATATCCTGAAGAAAGGTTTCACAGGGCTAAAAATAAGAACATTGTAAACAACCATTGTTGACACTCAAACAAATGATGATTGACTCTAGATGACACAAAGTCGCTAAGGTCCTTTAACACCCATGATTATTTCATTAGCCTTAAGACATATAAAGCATACTAGATTTTATGAAAAGAACTTTCCTTCAGTATATTCTTTAAATATACTTTCCCTGAATGAAGAGCAAGATCCCTTGAACTGATGCAACTTTACTAGAAAGTCATCTTTGTGGCGTAAGAACTGCAATGTTCATCAGCTTCTCTCTGCTTCAAAAAAAGCTAAATGATTATGGCATATTTTAAATAAACAACTACCAGTGGAAGTAAAGTAAATATAATGAGGCAAGAAGAATGCATTATTTAGGAGAATGGACTTGATCTATGGAAATGACCATTTATTTAGAAAGAGCTTTAAACAATTTTATTTAACATAAGATTAGTGGCTTTTAAATTTTTTAATTTTATCATACATATCACTTACCTATTTTTAGTCTCTTTTTGAAATGATGGGTACAGTAGTAATAAAAGTTAAAGAAACTGAGGCAAATAAGGTAACAATACAGGAAAATGTTTTTATTATTGTCATGTAATGATTCAAACACTGGACTATCATAGGCTGCCAACCTTGTCATAGAGATTACATGTAGCATCTCTGTTTTAGATTATCATAGCACTCTTATTTTAGATAATAAAGTGAAAAATTAGACAATATTAAATTCTATAACTGACTGAACTCTGAGCAAAATTATGACTTAAATACAATAACTCCAAAATGTCTTTCACTGCTTAATAACTGAATACCAACTTCATAAGTCTAACATTATCTAATGCAAATTCTTGAACGCTCATGACATTAAAATTGTTTTATATGCAATATTGAATTAAGATGCAAATAATGTATTCTACATTTAAGAAACTATGTGACTAAGAAAAAAAGCCTGGATTGCATTTGTGTTTTGTTTTTGCTTTTGTTTTTGTTTTGCTTTATGTCTCTCAGCAGGTTTCTGCCATGAGTGACAAGGGGACCAGCAATCACTCAGAAGTGACTGACTTCATTCTTGTAGGCTTCAGGGTCTGCCCAGAACTCCACATTCTTCTCTTCCTGCTCTTTCTGCTTGTGTATGCCATGATCCTTCTAGGGAATGTGGGGATGATGACCGTTATTATGACTGATCCAAGGCTGAACACACCAATGTATTTCTTCCTAGGCAACCTCTCCTTCATTGATCTCTTCTATTCTTCTGTTATTGCACCCAAGGCTATGATCAACTTCTGGTCTGAGAGCAAGTCCATCTCCTTTGCCGGCTGTGTGACCCAGCTCTTTCTCTTTGCCCTTTTCATTGTGGCTGAGGGATTTCTCCTGGCAGTCATGGCTTATGACCGCTTCATTGCCATCTGCAACCCACTCCTCTACTCTGTCCAGATGTCAGCTCGTCTCTGCATTCGGTTGGTGGCTGGTTCCTATTTTTGTGGCTGCATCAGCTCAGTTCTTCAGACGAGCATGACATTTACTTTGTCCTTTTGTGCTTACCGCACCATTGATCACTTTTACTGTGATGACCGTCCACTTCAAAGGATTTCTTGTTCTGATCTCTACCTTCATAAGATAGTTTCCTTTTTCTTATGCAGCATTATTATTTTGCCTACCATAATAGTCATTATCGTGTCCTATATGTATATTGTGTCCACAGTTCTAAAGATACGCTCCTCTGAGGGACGTAAGAAAGCCTTCTCCACTTGCAGCTCTCACCTAGGTGTCGTGAGTGTACTGTACGGTGCCATCGTTTTTATGTATGTCATCCCTGACAGATTTCCTGAGCTGAGTAAAGTGGCTTCCTTATGTTACACCTTAGTTACTCCCATGTTGAATCCTTTGATTTACTCCCTGAGAAACAAAGATGTCAAAGAAGCTCTGAGAAAGATCCTGGGGAAAAAAGCATTTCTATTTAATTCTATCTTAACAGTGACATAATTGAAAGGCCTGGACATTATGACAACTTGGGGAGGAATCGATGCAAAGAATGCCTCCAATGAATATGAAAAATTTAATTTTAGAAAGTTTATTTATTTGAATCTCATGAACTTAACAGCTGGCAAGTACATTTTGGAGTGGAATGGCTTTCTCCATTCTTCGTCTTCATTTGGGTAAAGATCATGATTGCTGTGTATTTCGATTTTAGGGAAAATATATTCCAGATTTGGTGCTGGAACTCTGAAGATGATGTTTGGGATGTTTATCTTGAGTCAGTAACAAGTGTTGTGAAATATGTATATAATTGGTAGAAGTAACAAAATCTGATATGGTAAGAAGACAGAACAAAATATCAGATTTACTGGAAAAATCTTTTTCAGTGCTGCATGAGAGAATCAGATGTTCTGCAGTGCACACAGTGCTGAGGGTGACATGTGTGTCACTCTTAATTGTCCAGAGGCCCAATGAGTGACACACATATGTCATACTTTTCTGGGGCTTAAATCATTCTTGAAAATCCTCCTTTTGGACAAGGAAACTGTAATGAAAATGAAAGAAAAATAAAGAGGATTCTTTTGTTGTTGTTGTTCTACATACCTTAGAATTAATTCACCGAATCAATATTTATTGAATTTTTATATACATTTTGCTGTACAAAAATCTCTAGGTATAAATAATTTTTGGACTTAAACGCACAGTCAGATGGGGAGAAAACAGCTGGCCAGAGAACCAAAATGTCACACGGAAACCCAGTGAAAAAGACATTTATGGAATATACAAAAAGAGCGCAGCCTTTAGAGGTGAACAGTCTTAATGGTCAGTGAAATCTTTTTCTACACATTTTTTAAAAATAGGTAAAATTGAGCAAGATAAAATAGACAGGTTTCTGTGCAAAATCACTATATGGTGAACTGCATGAGGTTTGATAAGTCATTTGTACTGCACAAGACAAAAAGTGAGGGATAAGCCTTAAAAGTGGTTTCATGGAAATTGTGCAGACCTCTATGTCAAGCCAAGGAAGATGACTTTTATTCTGTAGACAAGAGGTAGGCATTGGGGATTTTATTTTATTTTTTTTAAGATTTTATTTATTCATTTGACAGACAGAGATCACAAGTAGGCAGAGAGGCAGGCAGAGAGAGAGGAAGAAGCAGGCTCCCCACTGAGCAGAGAGCCTGACATGGGGATAGATCCCAGGACCTTGAGATCATGACCTGAGCCAAAGGCAATGGCTCAACCCACTGAGCCACCCAGGTGCCTGGCATTGGGGATTTTAGAGAAAGACAGTATTGTGTTCAACTGGGCATTTTGCAAATATCATGTTGATATCCTTATGGAAAATAAATATTCACAAGGAGAAGACTTAGAAAGTAAGTGATTGCCCAAGTAAGAGATTATGGTGGCTTTTACTAAAGGCAGTCTTCTTAAGGACAGTGAAGAAGAGACTCTTTAGAATGACAGGTAAAGTAAGCTGAAGATGGACTGATGATTGATAAAATGAGAATGATGCAGGAATGAAAAATGCCTTCTAATGTTTAAGCATTTCTGCTGGAGAAAAACTACTTCATAAAATGAGGAAAAAAATCTAAGTAATAACAGTTCACTGATAACTTGAGAATTAAAAAATAAGCTCAGGTGTCAAACTGAGCTTTCAATTTCTGTGTTTGCCGTGTAGTTTTAGGCAAGTTGCATAGTATCTCCATATTTTAATTTTCTCCTGTAAAATGGGGTGTATAAGAGTATTTACCTCACAGAGTTACTTGAATGATTACATTACATACATTTCATACAAATCTGTTAAATCTATATATTTATTGGCTGTCAGATTTGTTCTTTCTTCATGCCTTTAATACTATCGATGTTAATTCTGAGAGAAGACAGTAACTTTCTCTGTCCCTTTCCCTTCTTTACCATAAGGCATTAACAAGTCCCCAGGAGCACCTATGTTTTCATTTCCATAGACAGAACTTGAGTCACTTTGTTATTTCAGCCTTTATTTTCCTTTTTGCTAACAACCAACAGAAAAGATCAAAACAAACAAAAAGAACAGAGCCCCCAACTAGGGACAGAATAGTAAGTTATGGCCAAATGAGGTATCTAGTTCTCTCTCTACTCATGTCTGTCTGTAAGAATCCCTTCTTGTATTTCAATAAACGTCATCTCTTTCACCCATATTTTTAAAAATACAGATTACTGGGAGAAACAGGGGACTCGCTAAGTAGAAAAACTTCATGAGGATTTTAGGGTAAGTGTTCACTGTGCTACGGTAGTATGCCACCTCTCTCCTGAGGTGAAGCAGAAAGATTTTTAGGTTGAAAGAGGCATATTTTACAAAGCCACCCCCATGAGTAAAATGCAGAAGCCTTCATGCCAGTACTCTGAGTCCTATAATGGAATGACCCAGCAATGAAAGAAGCTCCTCATCCTTTAAATCATCATCCAATGGATTGGTAACTCTTTATCCAACTGAGGAAAACGACCCAAACAATAGTGTTAACTGTTGGGAGAACAATGTTCCTTTGTATGCACCACATCCTGCATTCCCAGCAACCACCACCAGACACGCACATACACATCAATACAAAAATAATCATGGTCTTGTGTCTTTGTCTCTGTCTCTCTCTTTCTCTCTTTCTCTCTCTCTCTCTCTCTCACACACACACACACACACACAAACACACACAGGATACCTTTGAGAAGGACACCAAGAACAATTAGTGGCTATATCACTCCCCAGAGCAATGTATGTGTAATGTCATCCAGCTGACTCTGAAGAGAATCCTCAGACTAAGCTAGAAGCTAACAGGCCTCACCATGAGAAGATACATACAAAAATTTTTCAATGTTGACCTTTTCCTTTCTTTTCCTGATGTCAAGTAATTTTTGCCATTGCTACAGGAATTAAATTCGGGTATATTCTGTTCTTGTTTCGAACTTGCTCTTCTCAGTTTACTTTTCAATTACAGTAAGATTCATGTATAATACAGAGTATTTCTAAAGCAGAGATGAGATTGAAAAAGAATAATAATAGCATGTTCATATAGATTAATAAAAATATATGCATAAATGCATACATACACATAAATGTGTATATATATATATGTAATTCTCAAAATATGAGATATACATTAGAAGGCTGCTAATAATCAAATTTGTAGGCAAGTCATGGAAAAAGTTATTTTAATATTATATAGCTAATATTTTGATTTGGTAATTACTAGGTTTTTTAAAAACATTGGTTAGTACTTAAGTAACACCCTTATCTAAAACATTATGCATGTGGGGAATGTCAAACTCATTTAATGACCTCCCATTGAATATATCATTGTAGCTGAACATAGTGTCAATAACTGGTAAAGTTTTCTCTTTTATAAGATTCCGCTTATTTAAGAGAGAGAGAGAAAGAGAGGTTGAAGCAGAGAGAGAGAGACAAGCAGACACCCCACTGAGCAGGGAGCTCAACTCAGGGCTTGATCCCAGGACCCTGAGATCATTACCTGTGCCTAAGGCAGATGCTTAGACATCTGAGCCACCCAGGTACCCACAAGTAAAGTTTTCTTCATTAAAATGATAATATTGGTGCTGGTAGATCCTCACTTAACTGCTGCTACATTAACAACATTTACATTAAAAAGTTTAACCTACTTTTTCTCTGAGTTTTTTATATAAATATCTTCTATTGCCTTTAGTATATTCCTGTGTTTTAGGTCCAAACTAAATCTTCAGTCCAGAAAAAAAAAAAAATCTCTGCCCATTATTTTTTCTCAAATATTTCATTGAAGGATAATTGTGTGAAATGAACTGTTTATTCAGAGTATACAATACCATGAGTTTGAACGGTTTGTACACTAATGAAATCATCACCACAAGATACAGAACATTTCCATCACCTCTAAATGATTTATCATGTCCCTTGTTAGTCCATGCTCTGTCCAGCTCCATTTCCACATCACCAGTGATCTCATATGTTTTGCATATCTCCATATAACCTGCATACTGTATGTACGCTTCTTGCAACTTCTTGAACTGAGTAAAATGAATTTGAAATGTATTTATATTCTCATCTGTTTAAGTAACTCATTCTTTTTATTGCTCAGTAGTATTCTATTTCCCATTGTATACATATGGCCAAATTTTGCTTATGTGTTCTTAAATTGATGAGTAACTGAGGTGTTTCCACTTTTAAATATTTTGAATAAAACAAATAGAAACATTCACATGTATGTTTTTGAATTAAGGCCTACTCATTCTTTCTCCTCTCGCAGCCCAGCATGATAAGAAGCACATAGGGAAGTGCAAACAAGAACGTAGGGGACTCCTCTTCCACTAGACCCCAGTCATGGACTACCGTATCACCTTGAGAGTGGCAGGCTTAAAACATATCTTATTTCCTCCAGCTCCAAGTTGCAGAAGCCCTATTCAAGGCAAGAGTGGCTACAATGTCTGGAGATCTTTTCCTTTACCCAGGGCCCATTCACAGGGTGGAAACTCTACCCCAGGCATGGTAGGTCAAGAATAAGTGGGTCCCAATTTCACTTGCGCCATTCAAAGGATAGAGATTTTTTGCCAAGACAGATTACTCAGCCATCAGAAACGATGGATACCCAACTTTTGCATCCACATGGATGGGACTGGAGGAGAATATGCTGAGTGAAATAAGTTAAGCAGAGAAAGTCAGCTATCATATGGTTTCACTTACTTGTGGAACATAAGGAATAAGATGAAGGACATTAGAAGGAAAGGAAAAGTGAATTGGGAGAAATTGGAGGAGAAAATGAACCATGAGAGTCTGTGGATTCTGAGAAACAAACTGAGGGATTTAGAGGGGAGAGGGTGTGGGGATGGGTCAGCCTGGTGGTAGGTATTAAGGAGGGCACGTATTGCATGGAGCACTGGGTGTTCTACATAAACAATGAAACTTGGAACACTGCATCAAAAACCAATGATGTATTTTATGGTGACTAACATAACAGAATAATAAATAAATAAATAAATATGTAAGCAATTGTTGCTGTCAAAAAAAGAGAGAGAGAGAGAGAGAGGGAGGGAGAGAGAGACAGAGAGAGAGATAAGCTTAGAAGACCATAGGCTAAAGACCTTGCCCAGAAACCTGCACATAATGTCAGGGTGTCATCCTGAAAGAACTAGGCCACTGCTCCTGCTTCAGTTCCAGGACACTTGAACACAGGTTTTACCTGGAATGATAGGCAGGCCATAGTAACAGAGGGCCCCGGAACTCTTCTCAAGTGAACTGACTTCATTTGGAATTAAATGTGGGAAGGTTTAAGCATAAGCTTAAGGGACTCTAAAACATAATAAACATTTGTTGATAAGCAATTAAGAGAGGTTGCTTGCTCCATGAGAGCAAAAAGCTAACTGTAGACCAACTAGAAAGATGACCAGGGAGAAGGAGGGAAGGAGACAGCAAAGAAGCCCCCCTAGAATTGGAGAAAACCTCAAAGACTGGCCTTAAGGATTATCTGTGCAGAGGGACCAAATCCAGTGGATCAGACAATGGAGAAATATATGTGCCACAATGTTTTCAAAACAATAGAACAAAAGAAGAATTATTGGAACCTTCCTCCTGGGTAGGAAACCTATAGAGACAGATCCAATAAAACGATCAGGGGAAGACACAACCAAAGCTAGCCCGATAAAACCTCTGCCACCAAAGAGTACATAGAATCCTGAGATTGTACCTCTGAGAAGTAACATGAAAGTTTTCTCAGAGCAAACAGTATCCTTTCCTTAGGAAAAAAAAAATTATTTCAAGTTCAATTAATTTACATATAACATATTATTGGTTTCAGAGCTAGAGGTCAGTGATTCATCGGTCTTATATAATACCCAGTGCTCATACATCATATGCCCTCCTTAATGTCCATCACCCAGTTACTCCATCCCCTGAAGCATCTCTCAGTTTGTTTCCTATGATTAAGAATCTTTTATGGTTTATCTCCCTTTCTAGTTTCATCTTGTTTTATTTTTTTCCCACCTTTCCCTGTGGTCTTCTGTTTTGTTTTTTTCAATTCCACATATCAGTGAGATCTTAGGATCATTATCTTTCTCTGATTGACTCATTTGGCTAAGTGTAGCACCCTCTAACTCCATCCACATCATTGCAAGTGGCAAGATTTCATTTTTTTTGATGGCTGAGTAGTATTACATTGTATATATACACCATGTCTTCTTTATCCATTCATTCTTCCATGCACATCAGGGCTCCTTCCATGGTTTGGTTATTATGGACATTGCTACTATGAACATTGTGGGAGCAAACAGAATCCAATAAAATAGCAAAAACGAAAACAAAAGACAAAGAGGCAAACAACAACAAAAATAGAGAAATTATTTCAAAACTTATTCTGGAGTTTAAAATTGAACAACTAGTGTGCTAGGGTGGCTGAGTCGTTTAGACTGCTGTCTTCGGCTCCTGGGATAGAGCCTCGTGTCTCTCTCTCCTGGGATGGAGCCCCATGTCTGACTCCTTGCTCAGCAGGGAGTCTGCTTCTCCCTCTGTCTCTGTACTCTCTCTTGCTCTCAAATAATTAAGTTAAATCTTTGAAAAAAAAAATGCAATAACTGAAAATATTGGTGATGATCAAGCAGTATGTATCCTTTTCAGATTGGCTTTTTTCACATAGTAGTGTGCATTTAAGATTCCTCCATCTCCTTCCACAGCCTGTTATCAACATCCCTCACAAGCTTGGTATATTTATTACAATTAATGAGCCTACATTGACTTATTTTATCATTCAAAATTAATAGTCTACTTTCTTTTGAAGATTTTTATTTATTTGAGAGAGTGAGAGAGAGAAATAGAGAGAACACATAGAAGGAAACAGAGAGAGAGAAACAGACTACCTGTTGAGCAGGAAGCCTGATTTAGGGGCTCTATCCCAGGACTCTGGGATCATGACCCGAATGAAAGGCAAATGCTTAGCCCACTGAGCTACCCAGGTGCCCCATAAGTATTTTAAGTACATAATACTTATGTATATAATAATATACAGAGTGAGGATAATAAAAAATGGTATTGTACCTTTCACTGAAATTCCACTTGCTTATTGATTCTATATGGAAAGCAATTAACTATTGTATATTAACTGTGTATCCATCAACCATCCCATAATCTCTGAGTTTCAGGACATTTTTTTGTCAATTCTTTCAGATTTTCTGCATAGATATCATGTGAAAAGAAAAGTTTTCTTTATTTTTTCTTTTTCCCATTCTGTATACATTTTTGGAATTGTTTGCCAAGGCTCCCAAAACAAAAATACTGTAGACTGGGTGGCTTAAACAACAAATTTATTTTCTCACAGTTATGGATACTGAAAGTCCAAGGACAAATGCCAGCAGATTTGGGTTCCTCTGAGGTGTCTCTCCTTGGCTTGCAGCTGTCTGCCTCTTGCTCTTTTTTTACATCATTGTCCCTCAGTGCACCTGCACCCTAGAGTCTCTCTGTGACTCTTATTTTCCTCTTACAGACACCAGTCAGATTGAATCAGAATCTACAATAACAGCCTTACTGTTAAGGCTTACTTTAACTACCTATTTGAAAGCATATCACTAAATATACTCACATATTTGGTAAGGGGGGGTTAGGGCTTCAAAATATACGTTTGGGAAGATGTAATTCAGCCTATAACACTTTTATTTCCTCTTTTTGTCTTTTGCATCACCAAAGACTATCAAAGGGTTATAAAGGTGTTATAAAGGTGAGGTGAGAGGAGACATCCTTGCCTTGCTCCTATCATAACAGGAAATCTTCAAGTTTACACCATTAAACATAGTCTACACTGTAGGTTTTTTAAAGTGCTCTTTTTCCATTTTAGGAAATTCCCCTCTATTCCTAGTTTGCTGAGAGGTCCTTTACATTTTGCCATCACCAGCCACATCATATAAGTTCAAAAATGTGACACACCTGCTTTGGCACACTCTCCTAATACTAATCAGTTAATCAGTTCTGTGTATTTGATGAGAAATTTTTCAAATCAGCCTTTTAAAATTTGCATTGGCGTGCTTCAAAGGTTCATCAATAATATGAACTGATTCAGCAGTTTCCCTGACTCCAATCTTGTTCTATTTAAATATATCTTCCATGCAACCCTGAAGACTTTCCCTCGTTACCAACCACCAGCTTTACCTACTTTACCACCTCTGTGTATTGTTGGCATACTCATATCTGGATTATAATTGCCTGTGCAAGGATGTGACTCTCACATTAAATTGTAAGCCCCCTAAAGAATAATCTCATACCCAAGCTTATTCCAAGAAAAGAATATATTACAGAGGTAATCAATAAAGTTAATCAAAGAATAAATATTCAAAAGCATGGAAGAGTACATTTTGGATCACATGCTATTTCATGACTATGTTCCTGCTATACTTTTCAAAACGTGTTCCTTAGAATAATTAACACAGAAAAAAAAGTTACAAAGAAACAAATTGAGGGAGTGATTGCTCCAAAATGTTAGCACTTCTCTTTTTCCCACTTGGCTCTTCTTATTAGTTGGGAACCAGTAGCTAGAGAGCCTCAGAGCACTCTGTATCAATGAACAATTTTTCAGTTTAATGTATCTTACAAAGATTGCTTATTCTTTGTCTCTTTTTACTTTCTCAATATATGACATATGAAATACTTGATTCAAGGTGAAAATTCAACAACTGTTTAACATGTACTGTTTATACACTATAATAAAATATAAAAATCGTGTTTAGCAGCAAGCCATAAAAACATAGAAGTCAATTCAATGAAATAAAATGTTATTTTAGATCGGTGGCAAGGTCAGTCTGAAAAATGTTTCCTTAATGTCAAGGACACCTCCAATATAAAGGACATTTTGAGTTAACAAGGTCTCTGATGCAAGAAGAGTAATATGTGGGACATTTGACACCTTGAAAGAGCCTGTTAACATTTCTATGATGTTCAGGAGAATAACTTTCTTAATGGTCATAAGGAATATGAAAGAAATAGCCACAACGTCTTTGATGGGCAAGAAAGTGTAATCAAAGAATAGTATTTTTCATCTCCAAAAGTTTATTTAGAGCCCCTTTAACATCTTTGTTCCTGAGGGAGTAAATCAAAGGATTCAACGTGGGAGTGACTAGGGTATAACATAAGGAGGTCACTTTATTCAGCTCAGGAAATCTGTCAGGAGTCAGGTATGTAAAAAAGACAGTACCGTACAGTACACTCACAACTCCTAGGTGAGAGCTGCAAGTGGAGAAGGCTTTCTTACGTCCCTCAGAGGAGCGTATCCTTAGCACCGTGGACACAATATATACATAGGACACGATAATGATAATTATGGTAGGCAAGGTAATGATGCTGGATAAGGAGAAAGAAATCATCCTATAGATGAAGAGGTCAGAACAAGATATCCTTTGAAGAGGGCGAATATCACAGAAAAAGTGGTTCAATGGCCCGAGAAGCACAAAAGGGCAAAGTAACTGTCATGGGCATCTGAAGAACTGAACTGCTGCAGCCACAAAAGTAGAAACCAGCCACCAACTGAATGCAGAGGCGAGTTGACATCTGGACAGAGTAGAGGAGTGGGTTGCAGATGGCAATGAAGCAGTCATAAACCATGACTGCCAGGAGAAATCCCTCAGCCACCATGAAGATGGCAAAGAGAAAGAACTGGATCAGACAGCCGGCAAAGGAGATGGACTTGCTCTCAGACCAGAAGCTGATCATAGCCTTGGGTGCAATAACAGAAGAATAGAAGAGATCAATGAAGGAGAGTTTGCCTAGGAAGAAATACATTGGTGTGTTCAGCCGGGGATCAGTCATAATAACGGTCATCATCCCCACATTCCCTAGAAGGATCATGGCATACACAAGCAGAAAGAGCAGGAAGAGAAGAATGAGGAGTTCTGGGCGGACCCTGAAGCCTACAAGAATGAAGTCAGTCTCTTCTGTGTGATTGCTGGTCCCCTTGTCACTCATGGCAGAAACCTGCTGAGAGACATAAAGTAAAATAAACAAATGAATTCTGGGCTTTGATCCTAGCTCCAAATAATCTCTTTCACTGTTAGGATTTATACAATTATCTTGTTGTCATTATTCATTAACCTTATAAATTATTGTGACTTAAATTTAAGCCTACTGCAACTGATGATGACTCAAAGATTAGTTTTATGGCTGTATTCCCACAAGCAGTGAAATTAGATCTTTTTTCTTCTGAGTTTAATGCAATGCATGCCCTCTCAAATGCCTTTCACATTTGCAAATGTCCCCTCTAGTCTGTTTCTGCCTCATAATTTATGTGATAAATTCAGTGTCATGAAACAGTGCTTGCAAGAGAGCACAAATAATTTAATAAATGACATTTAGGAAGTAATTCTGGTGTCTGGGTTTGCAGATATTAGGTGAGGGATTCCATAGCCTACTTTAGGAAACCTTAACTTTGAAGTTTTAGTTTATATTATATACCAGCAGATTTAAAGAAAGTCACTAAATTTAAAAGCAGCTTAAGAGGTGGCACCAGCCTAGGGCTAATAGCACACTATAGGTTAATTAAAAAAATCTAAAAATAATTAAAAATTTTAAATAAATAAATAAATAAATAAATGAGTTGGGGAGGGGGAGATGGCACCTGGGTGGCTCAGTCAGTTAAGCAGATGACTCTTGCTTTTGGCTCTGCTCATGATCTCAGGTTTGTGAGATCCAGTCCCTGAGCTGGGCTTCCTGCACAGCTGTGAGTCTGCTCCTTCCTCACCTCCCTCCCTCTCTCTAATAAATAAATAAATAAATAAAAATCTTTAAAAAAAAAAAAAAGAAGGAAAGAAAGAAAGAAAGAAAAGAAAAGAATAAAAGAACAACCAAAGAGGTACAATTGCTTTTCGTGGGTAATGGAAACTTAGAATTCTGATATGTCATTTACTCACTGAGATCAAAGTTCTCCACCCACAAACACAAAAATTATCAGGACTCTCATGCTAGGATTTCTCTCCCAGATGGGCCTCCAAAGCCCTTCTATAAAAACAAGTTCCCTCCTCCAGTCCCATCCATGTTGCTGGAAGAAATTATGCTGAATGAAATAAGTCAAGCAGAGAGTCAATTATCATATGGTTTCTCTTATTTGTGGAGCATAACAAATAGCATGGAGGTCAAGGGGAGTTGGAGAGGAGAAGGGAGTTGGGGGAAATTGGAAGGGGAGGTGAACCATGAGAGACTATGGACTCTGAAAAACAATCTGAGGATTTTGAAGGCGTGGCGGGTAGGGGGTTGGGGGAACCAGGTGGTGGGTATGAGAGAGGGCACAGATTGCATGGAGCTCTGGGTGTGGTGCAAAAACAATAAATACTGTTACACTGAAAAGAAATTTTTAAAAAAAGAAAGAAAATACAAACCGGAAAAAAAAAAAAAAAATGTTCCCTCCATTTCCTTAGCCTGCAGCTTACAGTGTTCTTAAGAGGCTGACAGTGAGTCTAGATGGAAGAATTACTTTAGAGAAAGATACTGAACAAAGATACATATGAGGGACTAATGATGCTTGCTTATTTACCTGGGGTATGATTTTCACCACCATCATACCTCATTTACTAGACAGCTCAGCTAAAATCTTGAACTGTGTGTGTTGACAGTATGGTCACACTTTCTCTCCCCTCAGGGCTCCATTATGTGTGCTTCTGCTCAGATAACAGTAGTAGCATAATTGTGAAGAAATATGTGACAATTGTTTACATGCAGACACTTTTCTAAATGCTTTCAGAGTAAGATGAGGTGAATAGTAGCATATTCCCTAGTTTCCAGGTGAGAAAACTGAACCATACAGAAGTGGAATCTGTTGAAAGCCTCCTACTAGGGTCAGAATGGGGATATAAAACCTAAGAAACCAGACTCCAGTCTTTCTTAATCACTGCGAGACCATCCTTGATAACAAGCCTTTCCAGTTCCTTCTGCTGTGGTATGACTTCTCTTTATAGAGTCCAGTTAAAATTTCCTATCTTCACAGTCAATTCCCCAGTTCTTCAACCTGGGTTAAAACTGCTCTGCATTCCACATGCTCTCAAGGATAGTGGCTACTATCACCGTACTTATATTCCTATTAAATACTAATAATTCCTTCCTTGAGATCAAAAGAGCAACTTCTCCACATATCTTCAACATCAACATAAACTTTTGTGTCTGCAAATGGGAATTAATCAGTAGATATTTGTTATGTAGACATATGTTGAATGATCAGTGAACATGCAGAATCAGAGAAAATTCTAAGACTGTAATACAACAGTGGTTTAGCATGGGTTCAGGTTTAAATAGAGGTAAGTTTCTGTGCAAGCAGCATTTTCTAAATGGAAGAAGTACTCGCATTTTCTAAATGGGAGCTTGGACAAGTGACTTATGTGTAGAGGATGCTTTTAGGCAACAGGCTTGAGCAATGGAAACTTGAGCAAGTCTAAAAGATCCACAGTGACCACTGAGCTGACCTAAACAGGATCATTAAGGCATAAGGCCTAACTAACCAATGGGCTACATACAAGTAGGCACAGTCACCAAAAAAGGGAAAATTCCATACATCCCCAGTCTGGCAAGTTACTATACCACTGTCCACATATAAAGGAGGGATGGAAACAACATAACTGGCAAAGTTTTCATGAGGGTATATACTTAGGTAATGCATGTAAGTAACAGCCTCTTTTACGACAGAATAAACACTTGACAAATAATAACTATTGTTAATTGTATCATATCTTTCTGCACTAATTCCACAATGCAGACCAACCTAATTAATGCTAATTAGGTTGAAAATTAATAACTAAAAATGGGATTTTAGAAGTAAACCATTATAAGTTGAGGGAAGGAATCAGACACTTGTTAAAGTTTCAAAAGAATAAAGAAATCTGAAAGAAGTATATTTTGTCAGGGAAGACGACTGACAGAAAAACGGCATGGTGTCTTATTGTCATATTTAAATTATTCACCAGTTCCATCAAAACTTAGATCTGCAAATAATTGTAATGAGACAAGGAAAGGAAAGGGACCCCATGAAAGAAAAAGCTGTTTTTTGTTTTTTTTTTCTGCTCTTTCCTGCCTCCATTATTTTTAGGACCTGCACCCCACACTTGACTTTACACATGTCTTATCATGAAAATAACCTGCATCCTTTGTGTAAGGGACAAGGAATTAATGATTCTCAAGAATAAATAACGTCTCAGGAAAGACCTGGTGAGAATGACCTTATGAAGCTTTCATATGCATATTCCAGACCATTGAGCTAGGCATCTCCACACCAAGACCCCTGATTCAAAGGAATAACACGAGGGCCCTCATCTTTGTTCTAACCAGCTCCTGGCTGTGTGTGTGAGAGAACACATACATCAGACCACCACCCTCAGTAAAAACCTCATACCCAGAACCAAGTTGAGACTTAGGATCTTTTCCCTTTTGAATCTCCCAGATGCTCCTTCCATCTCTCTCTCTCTCTCTCTCTCTCTCTCTATATATATATATATATATATATATATGACAAAATACATATCCAATAAACTCTGCTTTCACATCCTATTGGCTCATGTTTGACTTCAATCCTCTGTGAAGCCATGAACCCTCCTGGCTGGTCTCGTGGAATACCCCCCACACACACACACACACAAAACTCAGACTTGATCCTCAGACTCAGCCTGTTGGCATCAGGATTATAAAAGAACAATGTTAAATAGATCATACTTAGCATCTAATGAGACATAAGATATTTAGCCACAAAAAGGGAGCCTGGAGTAGTCATGAATATTTTTGAAAGATAATTGTATTTTATTTATTTGCCTTTAATCTTGCCTAGGGGCAAGGACACTGATCATTTTAATTTTCCAGATTTAGTCCTCTCAAACTCATTGTAATAAGTGTTTGCCTGAAGACCTGAAAAGGGAGAGTTTTCCCCAGAGTAGCCAATAAACATGTGGTCATTCTGTGATATATTTGTCAAAGCTCACGTTTTCAGATTTATATATTGTTTGGTAATTTGTCAGATTCTGAAAATAAAGCAGCAGAATTAGAATGCTATCTTCTTGTTACTGTTTTAATCCTAGAAAGGGTAAACAAAAAGTTAATGACCAAGCCATAAGTCCTATAACATCACTATGCCAAGATAAAATGAATTCCCCCCACCCCCAATTTTCCAAATGCATGTTTATCATTCCAGTTTTAGTTCTTCCCGTAGAGAAATTGGACTAATAGTCTTCATTTCTCTGTTTAAGTAACTGTCCTTTCTTTTAGTAGTTGACATCTTGAAAAATGCTATAGTCCTTTGTGGGAGAGATACAAGGTGAATTTTCCAAATGATGCTTTGCTAATACTGGAACAGTTCCAGGAATTATATTCTATAGTTAACACAAAGTGAACCTGATGAGTCAATCCGCAGGATACTCTCTGCCCTGCACTCTTGGATACTGAATACTTTTAAAGAAGTAAAGTAGATTGTCTTGGATATGTAAGTAGAGGTCCTGAGTCATCTGGAACCTCTGATCAACCACCAGAATAGCAGCAGCAGTTATCTCCACTGGCTTTGATTTTACTACAATGATGTAACTTTTTCAAATAACTACAGCACTGAGGTTTCTCTTACCTTCTGGGAGACAGTCCTCCTGGGAGAGAAGGAAGGCTAAGTTAAGTTATTAAGGTACCCAGACTCTAGAGCCAAACTCCATGAGGAACACAGAGACTCTATATTTAAAAGAGAGAGAGAGAGAAGAAAGAAAAAGAAAGGGGAAAAAAGAGCCTAAATCTAACAGGAATCAAAATACGTACAAGAAGTTTTTTTTTTTTTTTCTTTCTTTCTTTTCTTGTTGTGTTACCTCTTGTGGAGGGACCAAAAGATCCTTCCATCTTAATTTCTTCTTCACCAAAAAACAGGCATTTCAATTTATCATTACAACAAAGTTTCAGATAGGCAAACAGAAGTAGATATGAAGGGAAACATTACATTATGAAACATATCTTGTGGGGAATAAAGTTCATTCATTTTCACCCCAAACTGTCCACATTTATTCTTTAGCTATAATTTGTCAATGATAATTGATAATAAACGCAATTCCATGACAATGGAGTGGAGCAAAGCCCAACAAATGTCCTCCAATTCCTTAAGTAAAGGTTAAATAGTATTTAACTGGATCTAGAGTTAGTTTTACTTTATAACTTTACTTGCTTGACGATTGTTTTTTTCAGGGGTCCTACATTAAGTAAATAATTTCTCCAGCTGCACCTGAGTGGCTCAGTCAGTTGATCATCTGACTCTTGATTTCCACTCAGGCCATGATCTCAGGGTGGTGGATTGAGCTCTGTGTGGGGCTCCACACTCAGTAGGCAGTCTGCTTGTCCCTCTTCTCCTGTGCCGCCCTCTCTCAAATAAATAAATAAAATCTTTTTAAAAATCATTTCTCAATAGTCACTGCATGCACGTCAAATAACTTTTTAAATTGTTCTGTATCAGTCAAAAATTCATAATTTGCATATGAAAATGAAGTATTAAGTTAATTGCCATAAGTACATAATATGGAATATATAGTAAGAAAAGAAGAATCGGTAAAATGGAAGAAAACTATGGTAACTCATAAAGTCCTTACATTTGCAATTGGTCCAAGGGAATAGGTGCTATTTTCTTTCCATGCTTATCTTGATCTCAACAATAACCTCAGTAACCAAACCTATCTTCCTGGTGGAGTGACATAAATCTTCATTAAGTTCAAAGTAATGGAAGTTCTTGTGATCTTGCCATGGTGAATTGCTATACTTGTTCATTACTATTTGCCATCAGACATGATGGTATTAGGAACCGTCCTGGAAAATGCCCTGGGTTACAGCTATACACCTCCCCTTCTCCTTTCTATTAATATCTTTGGCTAGTCACTATCAGTTACCCAAAAGAATGTTACAGAAAGTCCGACATCTTTCCATTACATGAAAGGCCAATACTCACAAGATGAGTATTGACTGGAAAAGTATATGAGCTTTATTCAGGAGAACAGCCACCTAGGGAGGAGGAAGACTCTTGTCAAAAGGCCAAATCCGAGAGTATCTGCATGACCCAGGCATTTCTACAGGGGTTTAAAGCAGATAATCAGTAAAAGGAATGCTGTAGATTCTAACATTTCTTGATTATGTGTAGACTCAATGGTGCCAGCTATAGACATTATCTCAGTCCTCAGAAGTTGTGCAACAGGATCTGATTCCTGTTTCATAACATGCAAAAGTGCTCTTTTCTTTCTAGGAAAGAATGCATGATCTATTGATATAAGATTTAAAAGCCACTAGGTTAAGTGGAAGGGCTGAGGCAGCATCAAGAATACAAAGCATTTTGTTTACCTGTTTGTTCATTGAAATAAATATCCAGCAAGAAGGAGTAACAGCTGTGTTTCCCAGGAAAATTATCCCTCTGTTGACTAGTAAGTATATTAATTCAGCAATGTCCAATGTCCATAGGGGTAGCAAGGAAAAAAACAAAACAAAACAAAACAAAACAGAGTGAGTTACTAGCTTTTACAGTGGTGAATGACATTCACACTTTGACCCATTGTACTTGGATCAATAATCTGATTATCAAGGAAATACCTTCATGTATTGGTTGCCAATGCAGAGCACAGAACATATCCTAGAGACAATAATCTAATTTGGTAAAGGGCAGACAGCCAGCTGGTCCAAAAACTGAGTCCTCAATAAGTGACTCCACCATTCCACAAATTCACCTGATTCTGTCTGACAAGGTGCATGATAACTCTACTGACTCTCTTGGGTTGAGTTCATCGCCTTGCTTCTCTACTTACAGAGTGCCTTGCACCAAAGCATTAGTGCAATATAGCATTGTAATGAATATGACATCTGTTGAGTCCCAACAGGGTGGTACTAACAGACTCCATCTAGGCAAGGGCAATACAGTGCCTACAGCAGAGCCTGAATAAATAGGTACTTCTCCTGGAAAGAAAAAAATCAATGTATTTCTGAACCTGAAACATGATGACTGACTGGTAGCCCCAGGTTAGGATGTACTTATCAGGAACATTTTTTCAATTGCAGTAAGAATATTTAACATGAGACCTAACCTCTTAACAATATTTAAGAGTGCAGTATGGTATTGATAACTATAAACAGAGTGTTAAACAATGGATCTCTAGAACTTGTTCATCTTGCATAACTTAAGTACATTGAAACCTATTGAATAACAACTCCCCATTTCCCTCAACCCTTGCTCAGCCCCTGACATCTACATTCTATACTCTGAACTAGGACACTATTATTTTAGTGCCTTTTATAAGTGGTATCAGATGCTATTTGTTCTGTAACTGGCTTTTTCACTTAGTGTAAGGTCTTCGAGGTTCATCCATGTTGTCATATGTGGCAATGTCCTTCCTCTGTAAGGCTGAATACTGTTGCATTGCATGAATATATCACATTTTCTTTATCCATTCTCTCATCAATGAACATTTAGGTTGTTTCCACATCTTCTTGGTGACTATCAACAGAAAGTTGTGCACTTAACATTGGCAGTTTCCTGGTGAGTGGTTGAATATCCATGTTGTTTAGTTCTATCTCTTCTACCATGGCTATATTATTGATGAGAATTCACTCAATGATCAATGGAGGGAGTGGAGAAGAGTCTGGCAATAAATCATTGCCTTCACCAAGTCACTGAGAATCTCCTCTTCATCTGATGTGAATTAATGAGCATTCATTTAGGAAATCAATATTATCAAGTTATATTACTATTTAAGAGGACCATCTACAAACAGATTACCTTATCTGTAACCCTTTAATTTTATTGCTTCCAAGTTCATGGTTATCCAGCTAAACCATTAGCTCACAGGCTCTAAGTCAGTGTAAATAAGTGTCCTAGATCATATTCCTGACAATAGAACAACAAGTATGAAGCTTGAAATTATACCCATTAAAAACATTTCCCTGGGGCACCAGGGTGGCTCAGTTGGTTGAGCATTGGATGCTTGATTTAGGTTCTGATCATGATCTCAGGGTTGTGATATGGAGCCCCACCTTGGTATCTGCACTGGGCATGGAACATCTTGTGATTCTCTCTGCCTCACTCTGTTCTCTCTCCCTCTAAATTAATTAATTAGTTAATTAAATATGAAAAAAATAGAACATTTTCCGTTCCAGTGTTGTTGGGGAGCAATCTTGAATTGAAGAATGCTGTGGTAGTAGTCCATCTCCAGCTGGTATTCATGTTACATGTAGCACCATTTGCAATCCTGGTTCACTTTATTTTTTTCTTCAGAAAATGTGATTGGGAATGTCTGACATGATCATAAATATAGGCTGAAAGTAATACAGGATGTGACAGGAACAGTTACCTTGAAATTAGGATCCCTTTTCCCATAAATGTACTTCTGATCTTAAGATTCATTCCAGCCAGACATCATATATACTATTTCCTTTGGATGACACAATACTCCATACCCCAACAGTGTGGTGACTGGGTTAGGTATTTTTCAAGATATTAGCCCATTGGTTTCCATAGTAGTGTCCAGTCTTCATCAGGGACCAATGTGGGAGCTCTTTCTTAAAGGAGAATTTGCATAAAATTTGCTGTCTTTTAAATTCTTAGAAGGCAGCACTTTGATTTTCCAATCAGAGTTTGTCACAGTTCCCATAAATCTCTGACACAAGAACTCAGAACATCATTGACTATTTTTATGAGTTCCAAGTGACAATGTTGCTTACTCTGAAGCCTGAATCAACAGAAGAATGCTGACATTTTATGAACCAGAGTAAACCTGGGTGTGTCATCCTGCACACAATGGAATATTACTCGGTATTAAAATTATGAAATTTTGCCATTTGCAATGACATGGGTGTAACTAGAGGGCATTATGCTAAGTGAACTAAGTCCATTAGAAAAAGAAAAATACCTCACAGTTTTACTCATATTCAAAATTTAAGAAACAAAACAGAAGAACATAGGGGAAAGGAAGGAAAAATGAAATAAAATAAAAATGGAGGAAAGCCTTTAGAGACTCTTAACTCTAGGAAACAAACTGAATGTTTCTGGAGGAGAAAGGGGTGTGGGATGAGGTAACTGGGTGATAGGCATTAAGGAGTGTATGTATTGATCCTTCCATATGCTGTCTTCCAGAGACCCATTTGGAACCTAAAGATCCATCCAGACTGAAAGTGAAGGGATGGAGAAGCATCTTTCATGCCAATGGGCCCCAAAGAAAGCTGTGGTAGACATTCTCATATCAGATAAATTAGATTTCAAACTAAAAACTATGGTCAGAGATAAAGAAGGACACTACATCATTCTTTTTTTTTTTTTTTTTAAAGATTTTATTTATTTATTTGACAGAGAGAAATCACAAGTAGATGGAGAGGCAGGCAGAGAGAGAGAGAGGGAAGCAGGCTCCCTGCTGAGCAGAGAGCCCGATGCGGCCTCGATCCCAGGACCCTGAGATCATGACCTGAGCCGAAGGCAGCGGCTTAACCCACTGAGCCACCCAGGCGCCCCACTACATCATTCTTAAAGGGTCTATCCACCAAGAAGATCTAACAATCATAAATATTTCAGCCCACAATACCAGAGCAGCCAACTACATAAGCCAACTGTTCATCAAGATAAAAAGTCAAATTGATATGAATACATTAATAGTAGAGGGTCTCTTAAAAGTCTGTTCCACTGAGGGACGTTGCTCCAGGGGCAAAGCCCACGCGGGGTCAGCGTGGTCTCAGGTCCTGCAGGGTCACAGAAGTATCAGGGGTGTCTGAGTGTTGCAGAGCTTGCGGGTATTGGAACGGGAAAACCGGCTACAGAGACAGAGCCGACAGTAAGCTCACAGCTCGGTGTTGCCTTGAACCAGCCACAGACTCGGTGAGCTCAGAGCGCAGCCGGAGGTCAGGCAGACGGGAGTAACTGAGCGCTGTTCTGAGGGCGCACTAAGGAGTGGGGCCCCGGGCTTTCGGCTCCTCCGGGCCAGAGACCAGGAGGCCGCCATTTGTATTCCCCTCAAATGGAACTCTGAGGAAAGCGCTCAGGGAACAAAAGCTCCTGAAAGCAAACCCGATTGGATTACTCAGCCTGGCCCCTGGTAAGGGCGGTGCAATTCCACCTGGGGCAAAGACACTTGAGAATCACTACACCAGACCCCTCCCCCAGAAGATCAACAAGAAATCCAGCCAAGACAAAGTTCACCTACCAAGGAGTGCAGTTTCAATACCAAGGAGAGCAGCAGAATTCCAGAGGAGGAGAAGGCAAAGCACGGAACTCATGGCTTCCTCCCTGTTATTTTTTTTTTTTTTTTGAAGTTAATTGAATTTTTTTCTTTTTCATTTTATTTTTTCTCACATTCTGGTAATTTTTTTTTAAACTTTTACTCTTTTCTTTTTTAACGTTTCTTAACTATTTTATCTAATATATATATGTTTTCTTTTTTATATTTTTCTTTATTTGTTTTCTTTTTTTTAATTCGTTCTTTTATTTTCTTTTTCTTTTTTTTTTTTCCTTTCTTCCTTTTTGAACCTCTTTTTATCCCCTTTCTCCCCCCTCACTATTTGGGATCTCTTCTGATTTGGTTAAACATATTTTCCTGGGGTTGTTGCCACCCTTTTAGTATTTTACTTGCTCCTTCATATACTCTTATCTGGACAAAATGACAAGACGGAAAAATTAACCACAAAAAAAAGAACAAGAGGCAGTACCAAAGGCTAGGGACATAATCAATACAGACATTGGTAATATGTCAGATCTAGAGTTCAGAATGACAATTCTCAAGGTTCTAGCCGGGCTCGAAAAAGGCATGGAAGATATTAGAGAAACCCTCTCGGGAGATATAAAAGCCCTTTCTGGAGAAATAAAAGAACTAAAATCTAACCAAGTTGAAATCAAAAAAGCTATTAATGAGGTGCAATCAAAAATAGAGGCTCTCACTGCTAGGATAAATGAGGCAGAAGAAAGAATTAGTGATATAGAAGACCAAATGACAGAGAATAAAGAAGCTGAGCAAAAGAGGGACAAACAGCTACTGGATCTTCAGGGGAGAATTCGAGAGATAAGTGACACCATAAGACGAAAAAACATTAGAATAATTGGGATTCCAGAAGAAGAAGAAAGAGAGAGGGAAGCAGAAGGTATACTAGAGAGAATTATTGGGGAGAATTTCCCCAATATGGCAAAGGGAACGAGCATCAAAATTCAGGAGGTTCAGAGAACGCCCCTCAAAATCAATAAGAATAGGCCCACACCCCGTCACCTAATAGTAAAATTTACAAGTCTCAATGACAAAGAAAAAATCCTGAAAGCAGCCTGGGAAAAGAAGTTTGTAACATACAATGGTAAAAATATTAGATTGGCAGCTGACTTATCCACAGAGACCTGGCAGGCCAGAAAGAGCTAGCATGATATTTTCAGAGACTAAACGAGAAAAACATGCAGCCAAGAATACTATATCCAGCTAGGCTATCACTGAAAATAGAAGGAGAGATTAAAAGCTTCCAGGACAAACAAAAACTGAAAGAATTTGCAAACACCAAACCAACTCTACAGGAAATATTGAAAGGGGTCCTCTAAGCAAAGAGAGAGCCTACAAGTGGTAGATCAAAAAGGAACAGAGACCATATACAGTAAGAGTTACCTTACAGGCAATACAATGGCAATAAATTCATATCTCTCAATAGTTACCCTGAATGTTAATGGGCTAAATGTCCCTGTCAAAAGACACAGGGTGTCAGAATGGATAAAACAAACAAACAAACAAACAAAAAAATCATCTAATGCTGCCTCCAAGAAACTCATTTTAAGCCCGAAGACACCTCCATATTTAAAGTGAGGGCTTGGAAAAGAATTTGCCATGCTAATGGACATCAGAAGAAAGCAGGAGTGGCAATCCTTATATCAGATCAATTAGATTTTAAGCCAAAGACTATAATAAGAGATGAGGATGGACACTATATCATACTCAAAGTGTCAGCTCAACAAGATCTAACAATTTTAAATATCTATACCCCAAACGTGGGAGCAGCCAACTATATAAACCAATTAATAACAAAATCAAAGAAACACATCAACAATAATACAATAATAGTAGGGCACTTTAACACTACCCTCACTGAAATGGACAGATCATCCAAGCAAAAGATCAGCAAGGAAATAAAGGCCTTAATGACACAATGGACCAGATGGACATCACAGATATATTCAGAACATTTCATCCCAAAGCAACAGAATACACATTCTTCTCTAGTGCACCTGGAACATTCTCCAGAATAGATCACATCCTTGGTCTTAAATCAAGACTCAAATGGTATCCAAAGATTGGGATCATTCCCTGCATATTTTCAGACCACAATGCTCTAAAGCTAGAACTCAACCACAAAAGGAAGTTTGGAAAGAACCCAAATACATGGAGACTAAACAGTATCCTTCTAAAGAATGAATGGGTCAACCGGGAAATTAAAGAAGAATTGAAAAAAATCATGGAAACAAATGATAATGAAAATACAACGGTTCAAAATCTGTGGGACACAACAAAGGCAGTCCTGAGAGGAAAATACATCGTGGTACAAGCCTTTCTCAAGAAACAAGAAAGGTCTCAGGTATACAACCTAACCCTACACCTAAAGGAGCTGGAGAAAGAACAAGAAAGAAACCCTAAGCCCAGCAGGAGAAGAGAAATCATAAAGATCAGAGCAGAAAACAATTAAATAGAAACCAAGAAAAAAATAAAACAAATCAATGAAACTAGGAGCTGGTTCTTTGAAAGAATTAATAAAATTGATAAACCCCTGGCCTGATATATCAAAAAGAAAAGAGAAGGACCCAAATAAATAAAATCATGAATGAAAGAGGAGAGATCACAACCAACACCAAAGAAATACAAACGATTATAGGAACATACTATGATCAACTGTCCGCCAACAAATTTGACAATCTGGAAGAAATGGATGCATTCCTAGAAACATATAAACTACCACAACTGAACCAGGAAGAAATAGAAAGCCTGAGTAGACACATAACCAGTAAGGAGATTGAAACAGTCATTAAAAATCTCCAAACAAACAAAAGCCCAGGACCAGACGGCTTCCCGGGGGAATTCTAACAAACATTTAAGGAAGAACTAATTCCTATTCTCCTGAAACTGTTCCAAAAAATAGAAATGGAAGGAAAACTTCCAAACTCATTTTATGAGGCCAGCATCACCTTGATCCCAAAGCCAGATAAGGATCCCATCAAAAAAGAGAGCTATAGACCAATATCCTTGATGAACACAGATGCAAAAATTCTCACCAAAAGACTGCCAATAGGATTCAACAGTACATTAAAAGGATTGTTCACCACGACCAAGTGGGATTTATTCCAGGGCTGCAAGGTTGGTTCAACATCTGCAAATCAGTCAATGTGATACAACACATCAATTAAAGAAAGAACAAGAACCATATGATACTCTCAATAGATGCTGAAAAAGCATTTGACAAAGTACAGCATCCCTTCCTGATCAAAACTCTTCAAAGTGTAGGGATAGAGGGCACATACCTCAATATCATCGAATCCATCTATGAAAAACCCACCGCAAATATCATTCTCAATGGAGAAAAACTGAAAGCTTTTCCGCTAAGGTCAGAACATGGCAGGGATGTCCATTATCACCACTGCTATTCAACATAGTACTGGAGATCCTAGCCTCAGCAATCAGACAACAAAAGGAAATTAAAGGCATCCAAGTTGGCAAAGAAGAAGTCAAATTATCACTCTTCGCAGATGATCTGATACTCTATGTGGGAAAACCAAAAGACTCCACTCCAAAACTGTTAGAACTTGTACAGGAATTCAGTCAAGTGTCAGGATAGAAAATCAATGCACAGAGATCAGTTGCATTTCTCTACACCAACAACAAGACAGAAGAAAGAAAAAATTAAGGAGTCAATCCCATTTACAATTGCACCCAAAACCATAAGATACCTTGGAATAAACCTAAACAAAGAGGCACAGAATCTATACTCAGAAAACTATAAAGTACTCATGAAAGAAATTGAGGAAGAAACAAAGAAATGGAAAAATGTTCCATGCTCCTGGAGTGGAAAAATAAATATCGTGAAAATTTCTATGCTACCTAAAGCGATCTACACATTTAATGCAATTCCTATCAAAGTACCATCCATCTTTTTCAAAGAAATGGAACAAATAATTCTAAAATTTATATGCAACCAGAAAAGACCTCGAATAGCCAAAGGGATATTGAAAAAGAAAGCCAAAGTTGGTGGCATCACAATTCCGGACTTCAAGCTCTATTACAAAGCTGTCATCATCAAGACAGAATGGTGCTGGCACAAAAATAGACACATAGATCAATGGAACAGAATACAGAGCCCAGAAATAGACCCTCAACTCTATGGTCAACTAATCTTCGACAAAGCAGGAAAGAATGCCCAATGGAAAAAAGACAGCCTCTTCAATAAATGGTGTTGGGAAAATTGGACAACCACATGCATAAAAATGAAATTGGGCCATTTCCTTACACCACACACGAAAATAGACTCAAAATGGATGAAGGACCTCAATGTGCAAAAGGAATCCATCAAAATCCTTGAGGAGAACACAGCAGCAACCTCTTTGACCTCAGTCGCAACGACATCTTCCTCGGAACATCGCGAAAGGCAAGGGAAGCAAGGGCAAAAATGAACTATTAGGAGTTCATCAAGATCAAAAGCTTTTGCACAGCAAAGGAAACAGTTAACAAAATCAAAAGACAACTGACAGAATGGGAGAAGATATTTACAAGCGACATATCAGATAAAGGACTCGTGTCCAAAATCTATAAAGAACTTAGCAAACTCAACACCCAAAGAACAAATAATCCAATCAAGAAATGGGCAGAGGACATGAACAGACATTTCTGCAAAGAAGACATCCAGATGGCCAACAGACACATGAAAAAGTCCTCCATATCACTCAGCATCAGGGAAATACAAATCAAAACCACAATGAGATATCACCTCACACCAGTCAGAATGGCTAAAATCAGCAAGTCAGGAAATGACAGATGCT